>NC_050444.1:6421911-6787020 GCF_903995425.1 Onychomys torridus
CGATGCCCATGTGGCGGTTTAGGGTTGGCTACCCAGAGGCTATTAGGGCTGAGGGGGGGCTCCCCCCGGGGTCAGAAGATTGTTCAAGGTTCCTGAATAAACTGCAGAAAGAAGAGCTTGGTGTTGCGTCTTCCTTGCTGGTCGAGGTGGTCGTGACAAGTGGTGGCCCGTATGGGGAGCTTCTCTACTTTCAAGGAGGGCTCAGAACTTTCTGCAGTCAGGGTGGTGCACCGGTAAACCCCAGGTAAATTGGGAACCCGCAACAAAAGCGGGGTTAAAGGAATTCCCGGGTGAATTGGGAACCTGCAACAAAAGCGGGGAGGTGTTTGCTCTTCTCTGTAGACAAAGAGAGAGCAAGATCCAAGGGCTAGTCGATAGATGAGCCAAAAGTGAAAGTGAAAGATTGTCTAAAAGATTGAAAAGTTTTAGACATGGGCTCTTCTTCTTCGCACCCAAGTTTCTTGGCTCTTAATGAGCTACTGTATTCAAAGAAATTAAAGATAAAAAGGAATACCCTAGAGAGATTTTTTTGCAGGAATGTGATACCATTGCACCCTGGTTAGCAGTCTCTGGGAGTCTCTCAGTGTCCTCTTGGGAGAAGTTGGGCAGGGATTTAGACTTTGCTGCTGAGCAAGGGACATTGAAAAGTGGAGTCAGACCAGTATGGAAGCTAGTGAGAAGCTGCCTTGAGGACCAGAGGTGTTCTGAAGCAGTGGAGAATGGTCAAACAGCCTTGGAGATGCTTCAGGAGGAGAGATCTGAAAAGGCTAATAGTGAAAAGGGGTCTAAGAAAGGGGGAGAGGAAAAGATAAAAAGGCTATATCCTGCTTTGCCAGATTTGGAGAACTTGGAAGGTTCCAAATCAGAGGACTTAGAATTCATCATTGAACAGATAGATAAGGCAACAATTAGAAAAAAAAAGAAAGAAAAAGAAAAACCTGATAAGGGAATTTCCCCGTCTACATGCTGTTCTGTGCCAGCTGCCCCTCCGCCGTATGGGAATGGCGCTTCCGGAAGCTCTTTCAGCCCAGAGGTGTGGAGGACAGTTAGAACTGAATTAAACTTAGCATGCCCGGTGTTTCAAGACCCTCAGGGACAGTGGTATCACGAGCCTTTGGATTTTAAGGTGATAAAATCCTTAGCCGAGTCCGTGTGGACGTACGGAATCACAGCCTCTTTCACAGTAGCACAAGTGGAGGCCTTAAACAGGCATTGCATGACGCCTATGGACTGGAGCAGACTTGCACGAGTGTGCTTGAGCCCAGGCCAATACTTAGATTGGAAGGCTTTCCTGATAGAGTTTGCTAACGAAGAGGCTGTGGCCAATAAGAACAAATTGACACCCTTTGGCAGATTGCCCAGCTCGGCTGTCAATGGAAATATGCTGGGTTGTGTGTGACTAGTATCCAGTATGAAAACTTTACCCGTGCTGCAAATCTGTCTAAACAGTTGTCCAGTTATCTTTTAGGCAATTGGACGGGAGAATTCGACAACCTGATGGACCAGCTAAGAGTGGCTATTGTTACAGTGAATTCAACCCGGGTGGATGCTGGACTGGCAGAAGGATTATCTACATGGATCTCTAATGCCATGAATCATCTCAAGGAGTGGGCAGGCTTGGGAGCCTTAGCAGGCCTTTTGGTGCTGGTCTCCCTGGCTTGCCTGTGGTGCATCTGCAGCGTCAGAGCCTCTCAACAGCGTAATACAGCCATGGTCATACAAGCCTTTACTGCCATAGAGGCAGGACAGTCCCCTCAGGCCTGGCTGGCCACCCTTAAAAATTATTGATGTGCAAGATGTGAGGCTGGTGCACTGCACTCGGGGCACATGCCATGATCAAGTCCCGAGAAGAGCATGTCTGATTGCACGTGGGTTGATACCCTAGTTCCCACCTCTGCAAAAAAGGGTATCGGACAGGTCAAGTGTTCTCTGGGTGGATGACACCTGGACAAACACCAGTACATTGTCCTAAATTTTTTCCGCAGAGATCAGACCTCTGCTCTTGCCTGCTTGTTTATAATAAGAAAGGGGGAACTGTAGAGAGCTGCGTGCCGCACCCTAGAGATGGTGCTGGCTTCCGCCTTCCACCTTCCCGATGGTGAGCGCTCTTGGTAGTAAACAACTCCATATTCGGCTTGGCTCTAGGATCTGGCTTGCTTCTGTATACCTGGACCTGTCCGCGATGCCCATGTGGCGGTTTAGGGTTGGCTACCCAGAGGCTATTAGGGCTGAGGAAGGGCTCCCCCCGGGGTCAGAAGATTGTTCAAGGTTCCTGAATAAACTGCAGAAAGAAGAGCTTGGTGTTGCGTCTTCCTTGCTGGTTGAGGTGGTTGCGACAAGAGACCATTTCTGGGATATTTTGCCAAAGATTGTGGCTGCCTTCTGCCTGTGTCCTGAGACTGACTGAAAAGGAATGAACTAGTTTCTTTGTTGGAGGAAATGTCAAGACAGCATGGCACTGTGGTGAGGTTATTATTAATGACCACTGTACTGGTTTACAGAAAAAGAGCAAGTGAGACAAAGAGAATACCAAATGCATAATTTGAAGAGAGAGCACTGGGAAACTTAATGCCACACAGAGGCTTGTGTTGGACGAAATTAGGAGATTGAGGGAGGCCTCATCTGCACTGGGATGTAGGAAGGGCACTCTGAGGCAAGACCCTGCCCAACTAAGCTTCCAACCTGTGAAAGACTTAAGAAACCATCTGCTGCTAGAAAAGAGCAACAAACAACCTTCTGCCAATGTCATTCAAGGGGCCAATGTCACTCAAGGGACCAAAGGGCCATCTCAAGCTGCTAGTTGACCTGATAGTGTTATCTACATGACTTAGTCTGTAGAATCATAAAGTCTACATAAATGTAAAGATTGTGGAATCTTCTGTGATTTCAGAGAGTGGATGAGGCCAGACAATGTGTCAGGGGAGCCCCTACACAAGGACTCTGAGAGGGTCAGCAACCCTGAGAAGCCATTGCCTGAAGCTGTGGAAGTGAAGTCTGGGTGGCCTTGAGGACCTCAAGATGTTGGAGATTGTAAATGAATTTCTAAACTAGCCAAATACAGGGGAAATAACCAAAGAGATCAGAGAAATAGCAAAGAGCTACTGACTGGCCTTAATTTACCACCACGCAGTAGCTTCCCAAGAGAGAGAGAGCTTCATCCTGTTTAACCTGCACTTTTATTGCTTTTCTGTTCTACTTTCTCATTGGCTCTAAGCCCAGCAACATCACTTCCTTGTCACTACCTGTCTATACAGACCTCCAGGTCTCTATGGTTGGTACTGGGATTAAAGGCGAGTGTCACCACGTTTGGCTGTGTCCTTGACCACACAGAGACTCTGCCTGCCATGTGATCAGATTAAGGGCATGTGTTTGACGACGGTTTTTGGCTCGCTATAACCTCGGATCTCCAGGCAAACTATTTATTAACATCCAAATAAAATATCACCACAGGAGATGCCATGAGACATGAGAAAGGGGGAATCTGTGACAGGGAATGGAGCCAGCCCAAGAAAGAGATGTGCATTGCATGCAGGGAAGTTGGAGGGTAGAGTCATCCAGACCAGTTGAAACTAAAATCCCCAAACACTGAACATGGAGCCACAGGATTTGGGATTTGTCCTACTGGGTCTGGTCTTGCTTTGGTTGGTTCACTCTTTCCTCACTGTGTCACCTTTCTTCCTTTTGGAATGGTATAAATGCTTTGTGCGTTATGTGTTGGAATTACATAATTCCTTTTTGTTTTATAGGGATTGCCTTGAGTCTCAGAAGTGACTTTTAAACTGTGTTGAGACTGTAAAAGACTATGGAGACTTGAAGTTGGACTACATGCATTTAGCATTGTGATATGGGGGCCAGGAAGTGGAATGTGATGGTTTGAATGATAAGTGTCCCTTGTAGTCTCAAGCATTTGAATACTTGGTCCTCACTTGGTGATACTGTTTGGGGAGGTTTGGGAGGAACCTTGCTTGAGGAAGTGTGTCACTGGGAATAGGCTCTGTGACTAAAAATTCCTCACTTATTCCTAGTTGGTTCCCTCTTCTTGTTTTCTATGGAGTGAGATCTGAGCTCTCAGCTCACTGCTCTAGCAGCCATGGGTGTTGCTTCCCTGTGATGGGGATGGAACCTTCTCTCCCTGGAACTGTAAGCCCAAATGAACCTTTCCTTCTACAGATTGCCTTGGTCATGGTGTTTTATCCCAGCAATGGAGGAGTTACTGATACAGTCCTCAAGCCTTGCCAGAACAAGAGGCACCCTTACAATATGTGCTTCAGTGTGGTCATAGTGCTAAAAAGGGAAGATGTTTACAACACAGTAAGAAATGTAAAAATAGCCAATGCTACTTCCTGAAACAGAATTGTGCCTGGACCTACCTAGGCTCCCCCACACTCTGCACTGCGCTCTTCTGTCAGCCCCATTCTCAGGACTTCAGGAAAAGACAGAATTGAGTGAATAAGTCTGGAGACAATGAGTATGCTGTGGTCGAGTCTTCTGTTCCTGCCTCCTCATTTCCTCACCTCATACTAGATTCCAGACAGACAGACAGACAGAGTAGATAGACACTTTCATTACTGGTTCTTTGCATTCTTCAGAATTATGAACTAGCCAGCTATGGTGACAAACACTTGTAGCTAGCTAGCACTTGGGAGGATACATTAGAAACAGTGAGTTCTAGGCCAGCCTGATCATAGTCCCTTCCTCATTCCCTCTCTGTCTGCCTGTCTGTCTTCTCTGTCTCTCTCCTTATCACTCAGTATACGGATGCACATGAAACAAAGATTTCCAATTTTTGCTGTTTATCTAAATTGATCCAAGCAGTGAGCATTTAACTTGAAATGTCACAAACATGGGGCAGCTTTGGATGTCACTTGGTTCCTTCCTGCGAGGCCATTCAGCCAGCCAAGAGGATCCTCAGATGGACTTTTTTATAGTAGACATTGCAGACCAGTGACCGGTGCTTGGATCAGGGCCCACAGATGTGTTTTGTTTGGCTCACATGACATGTTTTAAAGTTTTGAATGTTTCCAGCATTTAAGAATAAGAAATGTTACATAAAAATTCAGATTTCTAGCTTAGTTTGGAAATCAGATCTGGCTCCTGTCAGGGCTCCCTCCCTGTGTTTTTCCGCATGTGTTGGCTGAGCATTAGCCACCCCGGGAGGGGCCCAGGCTCAGGCAGTTCTTCGGGCTTGTTTGGCCTTCTGTGGACATTCGAATCCTAGACCTTCAGTCCCAGCATAGGATCTACAGTGCTTTAAGACGGGCCTTTAAGTTCCTGGTCTGAGGGTTGGAAAAGGACCTTTGCCTCAGTTTGCTAATTTGTAAAACGAATGGGGACTCCAAGTTAGTGGGCTGTGTGTCAATGTTACTCTTCACTCTAAATCTCTCAGTGTCTTTCTGCTTCCTTGTCTGAACCTGTGGGAATCAAACACTTACAGTTTAGACCCAGCAGCAGAGCAGAAGCCACCAGGTGAACCCCAATAGCATCTTTCACTTTAAGCAGACTTAATAGTGTGTTAAGTACTGGGTATAAAATTCTGTTTTTGACTCTGAGAGGGGGTTTGGCTACACAAACACTATTGAGTAAATAGACCAGTCAGTATTATGGTCATGCAGATTTGGCTTGCATCATGCAGTGAGGAGCTGCTGTCCTCAAGGCTTTTATATTCTGTCAGGGTCCACAGATCAACCCACAAAAGACCACCACTCATGTATGCAAAAGCAAGAATGTTCATTTCTCAAGAGAAGAATTCCTGCATGCAAGAGTTGGCCACACAACAAAATGGTGATGATCCCCAGAGAAGCTCGCAGGCTCCTTTTATAGACAACCAGAGGGGATTAGGTCATGCTAAACATGATTGGCCGAGCAAGCAGCAGCCACACTAATATGTTTCTGATTGGCTGGGGCTGTAAGTGTTGAATCCTTCCTGGTGTGCAGTATTTACCCCAAATGCCTTACCAGAAACCAAAACAGAAACTGAAACTTAGCTGAAACTCAGGCCTAGTGGAGGCAGGGGCCGCGAGAAGCCCACCTTGGCACTACTGTGGCCTCTCAATACCAACAATCATCTTATGATAGACACATAATAAAATAACACATATGCCCAGGAAAGATTGAGTCCTATTAAACTCCACTGTCAAAGTAAATGAGAAAGGATAGTTTATCATTGGTGTCTTCAAAACCAAACCAAACCAAAACCTACTCTCTCTTTGAGGCTTCTGAAAGTATGGAAAATAAGATTCTGGCTTGCAGACACTGGCCATGGGAGAGTGGCAGCTTTAAATGCCTTTTATGGACTCTAGTCCACTGCCTTAAACACATAATGTTCATAAAAACAGACAATACTAAAGCACATTTATGCCCAAAGAGAGAGAGGTATAATATCTGTAATGAGCTTTGTCATAGTTCCAGGATTTAAAGCTGCAGTTGGGGAGGGAAAGCCTTCACTGTGGCCCCTCCTCTGTGTTCCTGACTTCAGAGTGAGCTGCTGTTCAGGAGTGCCAGTACTCTACCCCAGCCCTTGATGACTTATTTTTTAGAATCATAAAATACACAGGATCAAGCTACATATTTTAAGATATGATGCACTGTACATCCTTTGAGAAGAATGGTTATGTTTTTGATATTTATTAATTATAATACAACCATTTCTTTTGTAGCCATTTAAATTACATTCTAGAAAGATTAAGCTACAGCTTTCATTGGGAGTGTTCAGGCCATTTCCTTACAAACAACTGAATTTGAATATCCTTGCACTCGCTTATTGCTCACATGTTCCCATTGCTCAAGACATACAGCTACCACAGTTCTCAGATGTCAGAGTGAGGAGGAGATGGAGGCGGAGAGGGGTAGAGAGAGGGAGGGAGAGACAGGGAGAAGGGTGGAGGGGGAGAGAGAGGGAGAGAGGGAGAGAGAGAGGGAGAGAGAGGAAGAAGGTGGAGGGGGAGAGAGGGAGAGAGGGAGAGAGGGAGAGAGGGAGAGAGGGAGAGAGGGAGAGAGAAGAAGAAGGTGGAGGGGGAGAGAGAGGAAGAACGTGGAGGGGGAGAGAGGGAGAGAGAGGAAGAAGGTGGAGGGGGAGAGGGGGAGAGACAGAGAAAGGGGGAGAGTGCACAGCTGTAGTAAGAACAGTAATTCCTATTTTTACATTTCTGGAGTGTAAACAACACCAATAACTCAAGGTTAGAACAAAACAAGACCAAAATTCGCTGTGCTCCCTCTGAGAAATGTCTGCACAACACCTTCTTGGCCGCTTTCATCTCAGTTAGGCAAATTCTGTGCCATTTTAATCATTAAAGCATTCTCAGTTTCTCTCCTTAGTTAAAGTTCTCCACAAAGGAGAAAACTTGACCCTGACGATTTCATTTTCTCTGACTACAGAGTCACCAGTTGGAAGTTGTCTGGATATTAGACAACCGAGACGGGGAAGGTGCAGCAATCACAAATACTAGCCAAGTTATCTTGAAAATATTTGTGTTCAGCTTTTTAGAGTCGGCTTAGGACTAAGCAGAAAATGTCTCTAGGATTAGTCTAACCAGCTTTGGTTAGTAGAGTGGTCTTTTCTACTGGGCTTTGTCCGTACCAAACTGCGGTTTTGGGAGGAAGTGAGCTATCCATGCATATACTTACCTACTGCATTTGTAGACTCTGTTAGGGAACCAGGCTCCCCAGATGTCCCTTCTACATTTGGGGACCACTGACTGAGCACCAGGGTCAGAGCTCCATTTGTACTCAAGTATTATACTGTACCCCATAACTACATACAATTATTATGTGCCAGTTAAGATATCAATGATGCTGAGCTCTTGAGGAATATCTTACATGTAGTGACTTTTCTGGTTGGGTGCACTTATATGAATGGTGTGAGGATGCAGGATATTTCTGCCTCTTTATAAGTTGTCCTTGGGGTTGGGGATTTAGCTCAGTGGTAGAGTGCTTGCCTAGCAAGCACAAGGCCCTGGGTTTGATCCTCTGCTCCAAAAAAAAAAAAAAAAAAAGTTGTCCTTTGTACAATGTAATCCTCTTCTGATGTCACCTTCTCATCAGTCACTGCCCTATTTGTTTCCTGTAGTTCTGCTTTTTCATAATGTCATATTTGTGCTGTGACCTCTTGTATTTGGTTTCTGTCTCTAAGTACAAGACCTTGTTGGTTCTTCAGGCTAGGTGCACTTTCATACTGTTCTCTATGCTGCTGAGCAGTGCTGTGCCCGCTGTGCTGAGCTGTACAGCACAGCAGTTTAGTTATTTACTAGTGATGGACATGCTGGTTTTTCCTATCTCTTTCCACAGTTTTGAGTAGACTCTTGGAATATTTGTCCACAGGCAATTTGATGAATTTTGGGTAAGTATTCTGGACTGGTTAGTATCTCAGATACTTACAGGTGTCTTAAATAACAGACAAATGGGTTTTCCAAGTAGTTATATGGCTCTCCATTCCTGCTGGCCGTACACAGAAGGTCAACTGGTATCTATTTTGGTAGCTCTTAGCACTGTTATTTCCAAAAAATTGAAAGTTCTGTGTGAATCTTTTGTCCATGTTTAAAATGAGCATTTAGATCTGCATTAAGGGAGTTTAAAAATAATTCACGTACCTGTTTTACTAGAACAGTGTCTGAGAAGTATTTTCTTCTGATCTACAACTTTTAAATTTTTAAAAAAAATTGTCAGTGTCTTTCAAGAGATTTTTAATTTTAATGAATCTAATTTGTCATGTTTATGTTTAGTGACTTTTATTTCCAAAGAACTCTTTGCCTCCTTAACACTTATTTTAATGATGTTCTAACAACATTTAAAAATAATATGATTAGCATATTTTCTTTCCCCTAGCTTCCAGAAAGACATGTTTTAGGTAGACAAATATCTTTAAATTTCAAGAAATGGGTTTGGTTACTAAGTTTACAAAGCACAACACAGACAGGGTTGTCTCTGCTTGCAGCTATTTGATATTCAGTAGTATTTTTTTCCAGATTGATAGTCATACTATTTTATAGTTAGTGACTCTTTGGATAGACATCGTCTCCATAGACCACAACAACTTTTTATTTTCTCTTAGTTCATCTCTCTGAGGTAACTATGTGGTCATTAACTGGGAAGTGAGCTCTGCCTCCCATTTTCAAATCACTGAGAGTCCCTTGTATTATATCTGCTGAGGGTTGGTGTTGGAGCATATACATGAAATAGTTGTTCATTTGGAGAATTTCCATCTAGTCCAAATTCTCCAAAATTCTACTTTCAACTTGTTTTGCTTGGTTCCAAAGGATTTAGTCTTTTTAAAAAGCTGTTTTGAATCTTTTTGAAAGCCTATTCAGCGAATTTGAGTTCTTTGGGGTGGGGTGATCTATGTGTTTCATGAGCTGTCTCTCCATGGTATTTCTTCTTGCACTCTGTAGCTTTCTATTGTGAACTGGTATTTTACAGAGGAAAATCTGCATATGTACATACGGTCTCTGGGCTGTGAAATGACATGGAGAAATTTGTGACTATTTGATGTTGGAGGTGTGATGTGGTTTAGCATTCCTGGAATATTTACTGGTTTAAAGCTCCTATATCAGGACAGCACAGTCCACAATAGCCCTGGGCACAGGTCTAGAGATGGTGTCATCTTACCTTCAAGACCTCTGTATAGAATGACCATCTTGCTGCCTTTGAAGGTTGATGTGCAGGATGGTGAGTGAGTGAGTGAGTGTGTGTGTGTGTGTGTGTGTGTGTGTGTGTGTGTGTGTATGCACACATGCACAGAAACACATGTGTGTTCATCCACCTGTGTATGTGTAGGAACAGAATGCCAGTTAATACCAACTGTTAGCAATATTCCATCTCTTTGTGTGGGTGTTGGGGCACCCACATCTTAAATGGACTCCACTCTAAGCCCACTCTCCCAGTAGCACTAGCTGCCCCTTACTGTTCAAGCTTTGTCTTCATTCTTAAAAATCATCTGTGTTCAGTCCTCCAAATACCCTAACCCTAGGATTACCAGTAAGCACTGCCATGTCTAGCTTTATATTGGTTCTGGGAATCTGAACTCAGGTCCTCATATTTCTATATCAGGCACTTTACCAAATGGGCCATCTCCTAAGCCTGTGGAAATAAGCTTTAATACAAAATTTATGTATGTTATTTTATGTACGTGAGCAGGAAATGTGTCTCTCTACAGTAGACGATTTACCATATTGCCAAAAATCCAGTCTTCATGATGACTCTGGGTTTTACTAAAAGTGTCTTTAGAACTCAGTCTTTAGGATGTTTTGCTATTTATTTTTACTTCATTCTGTCTTCATTTTCAGCTAGGTAGCCCATGTGCTTCAGTTTTGCCCTGGGACACCATATCTTCTTGCTTTGTTGTCAACATCACTAAATGTGCACAGGCGTTCATCTCTGGTTGTGTCTTACCCTTCTTCTGTCACAAAGTGATCAATGGGTAACTATTCTAATAATGTCCCATTTTCTCCATGTACATCTGGAGACTTATAGAGAACAGAAAATTAACTCTTTTATGAATAAGCACCTCCTAGGTATTTGCATCCATCTGAAGTGTGGGGTGGTTTGGGAATTTATCACACAAGAGTCTTCTCCCAGATCACAAGCCTAGACTTCTACAAGGAAGACCTGTGTAATGAGATAACATATAACCACTACCCTGCGACCTTGCATAGTAACTACACAGAGAAGGGTACAGCCATGGAGGAAACAGGAAATGGAGAAGCATTTCTGGGAGTCTGAATCAGACCCCAAGGACACTAATAGATTTGAAATGATGAAAAAGGAACTTCTGACAGAGAGGCAACATCATGAAAATACAATGTGTGTGTAATATGAGGGTAGGAAAGGGACACAAATGTTTTCCACTTCAGCTACACAAGGGAAACAGCACACAAGGAAGGCTCTTCAACATGCAGACTCATTCCATGTTTCTCATGTGGGTACCTCCACAAGGAATACTTTCTTGGGTGGGCAAGTTCATAGCTACATCTTGTTTAGTAAAAACTAAAAGGCAGGCATCTTGTTTACTTATAGGGACTCAGAAGCATCTCTAACTATAACCTTTTTATTTTCCTTACATGCTTTTAGACAGAATGATGTGAGTGCTCCCTCTTTTATGGGAAAATCTTTTTTATGTTTAGTGTAATGTTTGTTTGGGAAGCAAAATGTGAAATACTTCTAGATGGCCAAAAGGGGAGAAGGGCATAAAGACAAATTGCTCTCTCCTGGTGCCTCCTTCCCACAGAATTTCTCTTCTCAGAGTGATTTCTCCAGTACTAGTGCATGGGAATGTATTTTTTTCTCTCCTAAACTTAGCTCTGTTTCCACTTTGAAATTTTATGTGTGTGTGTCTCTGTGTAGTGATGTGTGTGCATGTACACATGTGTGGTTGTATGTTTAGAGGATAGAGGCCCATACTAGGTGTCTTTCTCCACCTTTATATTGAGGCGATGTCTTTCACTAAACTCAGAGCTTACTGATGGACTAGACTGGCTTGTCAACATACTCTGGAGATCTGCCTGCCACCTCACCAGACTACTGTGGGGTTAAGATCTCATGTCTGTTTCTTGCATGATTACTGAGGGGCCAAACTCAAGTCCTTATGTTTGTATACAGGCATTTTGTAACTGGAGGGATGGCATCCCTGCCCTCAGCTATTTATTTACATCTTGAAGCACTCCTACTCTTGGTGACAGAAGACATGAATTCACTATATCCCACAGCATGGGCTCTAGAACAGCAGACCCATGAGCTTCCCACTAAAAGGGTTATTCTTGTAGGACTGTCCATCCCACGACCACCATTCATATCTGTGTGTTTCACACCACAACTGATGGGAGTTCTGTAGTCTCTCCAGGGTTCTACAGGGATCTTATCCTTCAAGGGCAAGAGCAGGGTGGGAAAGCTGTTACACACATGTTTGTAATCACTGGTATTTGCATTGCTACAAATAAAAGATACATTCTTCCTAAATATGCTCTGTGGAGATGGTTAGGAAAATCTGTTCTCAGTTAAGCTTCCTCCCTTTGATACATGTTTCCAATTGCTAACCAAATGCTGCTTTAATTTTTGTTTATAGGAAGCTTAAGCAAGTAAAAGAAGACCTTTGTTTGGAGCATGTGCTGGGCTTGGCTGGCCCAGAGGCTGATGTCACCAGCAGTCAGAGGTCCAGGAAGACGCCACCTGTTGGACATAGGAAAATCCAGTAAGATGCTGCTACTCTGTTGTATTTTGTGTGCCTGCAGGGTGGAGGCTTAACTAATAGAATATGCTTCTCATGGGAACTGAAGGAACAGTATTACCAATGTGAAGAGCCTGGGGACTCTGGCTGTCACGTAACAATTGCATGGCAAGCTTAAAGTCTTTTCTGCTATAAACAAACTTTCATAATTGGGCCCAGGTTTCCCTGTCTTTCCTTGTAACCTTCTTGTTCACAGACACCCCACACTCTGTTATCACCTCTCCTATTCGGCTCACTTTCCTTCCCACTCATGTTTTCCTTTCCACACCCACACCTCCCACGTCTCACCACATATCTGCCTCCCTTGCTTCTCAGGAGCCTCTGCCTCCATGCGCTATGGCTCTCTAACTCCTTCCGTGTTGTTAAGTGGAGGCACTTGGCAGCAGGACTTGCCTTAGGGTCCCACCTTTGTCCTTCTCCTTTATTCCCCCTGGAAGCCCATCCTCATTTGCTGTTTCCTCCATGGAGGTACCCTTCTCTGTGTAGACAAACACGTATGCTTATGTATGCTTTACTGTCCTCTACACAATGCGGAGAGACAGTGTTGGGATTAATCCCTTCCTTCATGTCCAATGAGTTTCTCAACACGAAGATAGCTTTTTTTTTCCCTCTAACATTGCCAGTTAGAAATAATAGAGAAAACATGTAAAGACTTCTGAAAGTTATTGAGATTGGGAACACCAAGGTCTCCTATGGAGGGGTTGTGTTTGATTCCTGACTGGGGCATCAAAAGAGTTTTTCCGAAGTCATTGTGTCTCACTGAGCCTCAGTGTTGACCCTGATGTTGTGTTTGCAGCCTTGTTTACCAGGCAGATAAGAACTTTCCTGTGTCTCATCAACAGACTCGGAATTATGTTTTGATTACATTGATTTATAACTAATGTTATCTATAGTTTGTATTAGAAGCTAAAAAACTCCGTGTTTCAGTGTCTCAGCTGAGATTCATAGTGAACCAAAAGCCTCTCACAGCAGTACATTATATGGTCACATGTAGCACTGGAAAGCTGGCCTCCAGGCTAGTGACTCTCCACAGTCCATTTGGACTGCAATGTGAAGAATGTTAGGACCGTTAATTGGAAAGGACTGGCCATTTCCCCTTCCTCACTTTGACACCCCAATTCTCAGAGAAAAGAAATGCATATGCCTTTTGTGCCCAGATATCCCATCCCAGTTCTTAGGTTGAGATAAGATAAGAGAAAGTGTGGGTGCTCAGTTTTGCTTTTTTCATTGTTCTCTACATATTGATTGTGTATTATCTGTAAGGCACTGTGCTTCTTTGTGAAACTCAGTGATTCAGGCTTCAGTGATCAGTATGTCTGGATGTTATGGTTGCTTTGTTTTCTTGATAGCATGGACTAAACTTGTGCATAACTGGTGATCACTAAGTACCCTGTGCTTTGGGGCCACCAAGATTTCGGCATCTTAGTCACTGCAGGCTTGCTGCACCTAAGCATCAATGTCAATAAGTCTATAGATTGAACTGAGGTCAGTTTGGTGGCCTGAAGCTAACATGACTGTGAAATATTTCCTACAGCTAAGTGGGAAGAAGGGCAACAGGTCAGAACCCAGATGTCTCTTCAAGCTCCTTCCTCCCACAGAATTTCTCTTCTCAGAATGATTCTCTGGTACCAGTGATTGGCTTTATTTCCACTTGAAATTTTATTTGTGTGTGTATGTGTGTGTGTGTGTGTGTGTGTGTGTGTGTGTGTGTGTGTGTGTAGGTGTTGTGTGTGGCGGTGTGTGCATGTGCACCTGTGCTTGTATGTGTAGAAGCTAGAGGCCCATATTAGGTGTCTTTCTCTCTTTCTCCACCTTGGTTTTGAGGCAGTGTTTCTCGGGGAACTCAGAGCTCACTGGCTGGCTAGGCTGGCTTTGTCAACAAGCTCTGGGATCATCTGTCACCTCCCCAGACTACTCTGGGGTTATGATCTCATCTCTGCTTTTTGCATGGTTACTGAGGGGCTGAGCTCAAGTCTTTCCTTTTGCTTCCTTGGTGGCATTTTGTCAGTGGAGTGATGGCATCCCTGTGTGGGGCTGAAGTCGGGTAATTGGAGGCCAGAAAGTAGGCAGTTGCAGCTCACAAAATGTTGAAAGGAGCTCAGATTCCAGGCTCATGGAGGCTGTGTTCCCCCAAACTGTTCTTATTGTCTTGAGTTTGGTTCCCATCTCACAAATCCTTTAGCAATCTCTTGGCTCTACCCTTCAGTTTACTTGTTACTAGTGTGTGGTTTCTGTCTGTGTCCAGACACCCAATGTCTTGGATTCTTCAAATGCTGCTTTGCACATGTGTAAGCAACACGCAAGAAAGCAAGTGAATGGTCTTGACTGGGCAGTGCTAGTATAATCATGTTATCGGGGGAGCTTTACTTTTTCTGGAATTAGCATTTAAAATGACTTTTCTATTGTTTACCAGGATGTACAGTATGCTAGACATCATATAGGTATTATCATAAAGGATCTTTTTCAAAAAATACTTGGAACACCCACAACAGGAGTGCTGGACTTCAATAGAGTAGAGTGACCCTGAAGAGCTACATCAGGTCTCTTCTTCTATAATACAATGACTCTCTGGGCCCAGCACTGAGAGAAGAAAGAAAGGTCTGGTTAAGACCCTTTTGTTATTCACACAAAGAAAAAAAAAAACCAGTTTGCTCAAGGTCATACGAATGTTTTAGAGGAAGGACAAGCACAGAACTCTGGTTTAGACTCTCAGCCCAGTTCCTCCCCTGCATCTGTCTGGTGCAAGTGCTGCCATTGCATCTATTGCAGAGTAACACATCTGCCTTGCATGGGCGCCATGTGACGTAATATCTGTTAGATTGTTTTACTGTGGGAATGCTCAGTCAGGTGCAAACTAGGATGTACAAATGAACCTTCATATGCAGAGCACCCACTTTCAACCACTACCACTATTTTAGTGTTTTTAATATTCCATTTCAAAATTACTAAGCACTTTAAACTATAACATCATATTATTTTTTCCTGCTAATATTTCTGTTAAAATACAATTATCATACTTAATATTACCAATTTCCTAATATCATCTCATCCTCAGGCTATATTTAGTCATCAGTCTTCTCAAGCAAGTTACATTAGACAGGAGGAAGAGTCATCAAAGTGTCTAGGGCATGCTTTGTAAAGAAATTTTTTCTCTACCACTTAACCATTCTGATATTTGTGAGTTAATGAACTGCATAATTTTCTCTAGAAATTACTGTGTTGCATATCAAATGATTACCTCCTCAAGGTGCTCTTTGACATATTTCCTTAGTCCACACATTTTCTTTGAGTAGGAAAAGCTCCCCAGAGGCTTCATTGTTAAGAGTTGAAGTTTTGGCAAGAATGGGTTGCTAGTGCTATGTGTATGTTCTGATCCCATTACAGCAAGTTACCCTGACAGTCCCACTTCTAGAGGCTAAAACTGATTGGGGAGTTTAGGTACTTTCAATCTGATCCATCTACTATAAAGTTCTGTCAGTTCTTCATCAAAAGTTTTAGCTACCATTGCCCTGAACAGCCATTTCTCAAGGGTTGTAAAATTCTGATTTCTAATTATGTCATTGCTTTCTGCAATTATTAATAGGAACTCTTGTGTCAAGCGCTTTCTCCCATGCATTTATGTGTACTTTCAAATACAGAGCACACAAGGAAAGGCAAACAGTGCCTTTATTCCGACGTTCAGAAAAACAAATGAAAACAGCAGCTGTAGTACTGATTGAGTCATGAATCAGAGCTTGAAGAACTCATTTGTCACAAATCTGCTTCTTCAACCTGACATCAGCGTTACCTTTGGGGATTTTCAAATTGTCTTGTCTAGAGGGTGTTCCTTCAGGTGCTTTACAGGATCACCTATCACTTCCTTGACATCTGGCACAATACAGGCCTCAGATTCATGGAGACACAGTGTCCCAAGCCTGGGATGGGATTTTGTTAAGGAGTCTTGACTCCTTTTAGAAAGAAGCATTCCCTTACTTTGTACATGGGCTTATTATGCCCTTCAGGCTTTAACAATCACAAATTATATTACAACTTTATATATAATGAATGTTTTTGTTTAATTTACATAACATCACGTTTTTATCTCTTCTTCTTTTTTCAATGAGGATCTTGGTATCTGATGCCTACACAGCCCATCCACAGCCCCTCAGAGCCCCTATGTGTAGAGATGTAACTCCATGAGCCTCCCTGGAAACTGACCCATCCAGCTCCTCTTCTGGATGCTTAATAGTATACTGTGCACCCAGTAGGCACTCAGCTCTTTGCAAAATTAGAAGTCCAAGTAGTTCTTGAGTGCTTGTATTTTCTGGGGCACATAGAAGTAACAGCCCTGACTTGAGAGAATATTGACCATATTCTAGCCCAATTTCTTCATGTACCCTGGGGAGGTCAATGAGTTGAAGCAATGTGCAAGGAAGGACTAATGAAAAGGAAAACATTTGTAAGACACATAACTAAACACAAAGCCACATGTGTTCCAAGTGACTGACTGCTTAGAAGCCTGGAAATGTAAATGCTAAGGAGAGTGCTGGATTAACAACACATTATGTGACTTTGGTGGGAGCTGACCCTGATGTGTCCAATAGGGAGGAGGAGAGGAGAGAGAAGTAGGGGCGTGTGGCTTGTGTTATGAGCACAAGTAGTAGCAGTCCTTCTCTCCTCAGAGGATGGGGCTAGAGGGGAGGAGGAAGAGACAAAAGGAGAGTAGTGGCTGCTGAGCCTTTGACAGGTATTTCTCTTTAAACAACATTGCCCTTCACCTCTCCACATCGAAAGGGCTGGGTGCCCCAGTTTGAACAGGGAGGTCAGACAGGAGTGTGGATGAGTGGCACATGTTCTGCAGATCCTTACATTCCCCAAAGTCCTAGTTTATTTCTAGGGCTTGTTCTCTGTTGTTGACTGAAAAACAAAATTTGGGAGGAAAATCAGAGAAGATTGTGTATTTCTTTATTTGTTAGAAAGCAAAGTATTACTTTGCAGAATAATATTGGTTTTATATAACCATGTTTCTTTGGAATCTTGTTTCTTGGTGAACTCCTGAGCTTACCATAATGACTGTTGAATATTTTTATGTATAATATATTTAGGGTAAGTGAACTGTTAGGAGCAGTTAGATTTTGAATGTAATTTTGTATTAATGCCCATGCAAAGGATTATATTTTATTTGCCCCTACAGTCATTTTTCTACCTGTGTTTGGGAAATAATTCAATAAAAATTAATCTTAGTGTACATTTTCTCTCCCAGACATGCATGGGCATTGCAATTTCAGTTTGCTATGCTTTCTGGAAGGCCCAAAGCACATGTTGGCAAGCCTCTGGTATACATGAAACATCCACTTGAATTGACCTTTGTATTTTTCTATAAAGCCTGACAATTGTGTCCTCAGCAAGCTTATCTACCAGCAGTGCCAATTTTTTCAAATACTGTACACCTCTTAGTTAAAAGACAAAACATTGGCATTTTACCGGAAGACATCCCCATACAAACATACTCTTCAGAAGAGTGGTTGTGATGCCCTTGAAGGAGCCCTGTGTCCAGATGACCAAGGTCACCCTGAAGAAATGGGCATTTGGAGCTGCTTCTCATCTCAAGGCCCTTCGTTCATGAATGTGATGGAACTTGCACCCAGTTGGTACCCTCTTCACCCCCGTTTCTGTACTGTAGCCACCTCACTTGGGGCTGGTTTTTAAAGGGTGGTAAACTGTAGATATTTGTATTCTCTCCCGGAGCTGACTGAAATTGTACAAGCACAGCAGCCTGCCTATCCTGTTAAACCTGGGGTGGGAAATATGTAAGACCAGGAAAGGAAAATCATAGATGCTTTTGAACAAATATTAAAGTAATCGAGAGAAAAGTGGCATTTCTTTTTTAATGAAAATCAACAAAGTGTCTCACAGCAAGGTGACTGCTCAGAATCCAGGAAGGAGTCTGCATAGGGATCAGGAAGAAAGCTTGCCTCCTGCATATCTTGTTCAGGGTGGTAAGGAGGAAACAGGCGCACGTCTTTCATCAGAGGTGGTGATAGGAAATTGAGAAGTTATGAGGTGGATGGAGCCACACGGCTCTGTGAGCTGTTTGGCTGCCTCCCCCAGAGTGTGACAATATTTTTAATGTAAGCACGTCTTGCCTCTTGCTGCACAAAAGCCCTGGAAATGAATTTTTGATGGCTGAGAATGAGCCCCATGAGGAAATCAGGGAATTTTTTTTTTTTAAATACAACCTTAAAAATGAAATGTGCTTTGGAAGAAGGATTTGTTTGTGCTCAGTTCACCACAGGACTGTCTGGGATTTTTACCCCTGGTGGAGAAGCAGCAGGGTCGTGTTCCTGCCCCTCCTTTAGGCCTTCTGCAGCCTTCCATCCTTGTCTGCCTACAGCTTTCAGCCACAGATTTCTTTCTTGCCGCCATGGTGGGTCTAGGGCATAAGATGTTATTTGGAAGAAAATCCCTCCCAGCACACCCAGAATGCTAGGTGAGGGAGAACTATCATGAGCAACCGTGGCTAATGAGGACGTGAAAAATAAAGCTTTTATTCTTGGCTGCAGAGTGATGCAGCCCAATAGGACTGCTCTTCCATGCCACAGTGAGGTGAACTTAGATATGTCTAACACTCAGGGGCAGTAACACATGAGAAAGATGCCAAGCTGGAAAACAGAAGACATACTAACTTTATCAGCACACAGCAGGGAGCTGTCTAGTTATTTCATCTGTGTTCAAGCTCTCCTCAGTTCATGTAGAAGTTCATTTCTCATTCTTAGACAATGGACTGGGCCCTTCACAGGCATTCTGGCAAGGCTCATGGAGACTTCTGAGAGCTACAGTGCCACATGCAGCTGGTGGTTGCCCCTGAGGCCTTGCCTGTCAGTTCAATCTCACAGTGTGGTCTAATGCGTTCCACGTTGTCTGCACAGCTTCTCCCAGAGTGGTTTTAGTGACTATGAATAATATTTTGAAAGGTCCAACACCTGATCTTCTATTAACAGACTTGGGTACTTTGCTCTAAAGTGTCCAAAAGAGCCAATTATCCCACAGAGCTCTGATTCAAGCATACCAGATTGAATTATAGAGGGCACATTTCAGAAAGCTGTCCTGCACTTACATCTGTCAAGCTGAGTTAGGATGCTTATATATGTGATGTTTCCTTTCATAGTTGCCTTTTTTCTCTGTCCTGTTTTCAGACACTTACATGTTTACAATGTCTTGGGTTCTTATTGACTGAGGGGCAGATTTCTTGGCTAGCATTCAACTTCTTGAGCAGTTTAGGCCTTTAAATGTCCTGACATTCTTATTCAACTTGAGTAACGATAGACATAACATCAGAATGTCACATTATTGGTTGACATGGAATTGTTTGTGCCACTGGAATGTAGGCAAGATCTAATGTCAGAACTGACTCTGTTCCAAACATAGCCATACTTCAGGTGAGCTATCACAGCTGGATTAAGGCCTACTGTAGATGTTGACAAGGCTGAAAGCCAACAGGAGGAGTCTGGGAATTCTGAGGAAGGAACAGAGGAGTCAAGGACTGTATAGTCATAATCTCAGTGATGGCCAAGGCAAGAAAACAACCAGTGGGAAATTTGATAATTCCATTTTTTCTAAGTTTTAATTCATTTTCAGGGGTAACTGCTGACCAGACTGCAACCTGGTAAACTTCCTGATGGGCCGGCATCTGAGGGTTCATTCAGCACACTGAGCAGTGTAGCTCTCCCCACTTGTGAGTTGGTGCATGTGCAAGTGTGTGGTTTGGGAACAGTCTGGAGGTGAGGCCTGGCACACAGTAGATTGCCAATACTGGCTGGCTAAAGAAAGGCAAGATTCACCTCACTTGTCTTTATTATTACTTAATAAACCTTTTCTCAGTACTGCATTCTCATCTTGCTCCCTCTGCATCTGCCTGGCGACTCCTGACTCTGCCCTCCTTCCTCCCAGCATTCTTACTTTGGTCACCCTGCCTATGCTTCCTCCCTGGCTACTGGCCAATTATTAAACCAATTCAAGTGACAAATCTTTACAGTGTACAAGAGGATTATTCCACAGCAGAAGACTGCATTTTAGCATGCATCTATGAGCAAGGATAAGTGTGTGCTTATTGGTTTTAAACGTTTTCCTTTCTTTGAGACAGGGTCTCACTGAGTATCTCAGGTTCTCCGGGACACCTGGTACTTAGCTTGGAACTTGTACCTCTGATTGTCCTGCCCACTGTTGGCTATACTACCATGCTGACTTTTAATTTATTTTTCTAATTTTTTTATTATGACCTTTTGTTCATTTCTCTATCTTTTTTTCCTCTCTGTTTTTGGAGCCCCATGAAGATTAGAATTTCACATTTGTCTATTGAGGATAAATAACAACATATGGCCTTAATTTGACATTTGTCTTATATTTTGCAGTATATATCAATACTTAGTTTTGTTGTTTTGTTTTTGGTTTAAGAATTCTTACACTTTCGAGTTAATGAAGAAACTCATCCTCATTTTCTTCCTCCTTACATGGTTTTCGTTTTTTAAACTTAATCTCTAATCTACTTCAAGTTTTCCAAAAGTCTATTGTAATAAATGGACCCCACTGGATAGTTTTTCACATCAGTTACTCTAGTATCACTTGGAAAGATACCTGCACTCTCTCCACTGACCCTCAGGTTGGTGTCTTTGTGTCTCCTATACCTGTAACACATTTCTACATACAATGCAGTAGTTTCTGGAGTTTTTGTTTTGTTCCATTTGTCTCCCTATGTATTTATACCCAAATAAACCATTCTAGTTACACAAACCTTTTCATTTATACAGACAAAATTATTTATAACATTATTTTATATATGGTGAATTACCTTCAACTTGGGTTTTTTTTTTTTTTTTTTTTTTTAATATTCACCTTGTTTGTTTGTTTTCACTGTGGCCCCTTGGCCTAGCTCTGGGTACAGTAGTCTATTGATCCTTCATAGAGAGAATGGTAAGCATAAAATCAGTTTACTTCTTAACCGATACCATGTAGCTCTGGGTTTTCCTGCTGATGTCTGCTCCATGTCACTCTACTCCTTTTAGTAAGCTGTGTAGTTTTTTGGAGAGCTTCATGATTTTCTTAATATATACTGTACACCTTAATCTTGTGTTCATTGTTTTTCTTCATAAGTATAACGAGAATCTTCTTTTTCATAATAAATTAAAATGGCTTTGTTTTAGATATGAGAGCTATTTTTAGAAGCATACATTTAAATTTACCATATTAAGTTCTAAATTGCTTTATTGTGAGATTTTGCGCATTTCTCTGGCTATTGGTTCTTTCTTTTTCTGTTTATAGAAGAGAGGTTGTGAGTCATTTTGCTGACTAATTTTTTGGGGGGAGTGTTTTAGCTCCCTAATACTGTAATCTAAAAGCCTCCCTTTTAGCTTCACTGCTGCCATGCTTACGACATTGTCCCAAACTGTAGACACCATGTTCCTAACAGCTTCATTAAAAGTACTTTACAAAGAGTTAAGCTACTTGAGTGGCCCTTGTCACCTTCTCTTACTGTCTCTTACCTTTTGCAAGGAAAGAATAATCAGCAAGAGGTCCTGGTGTTGATCGCGAGGAAAACAAGGGGATTCTTAGAAGCTAACAGTTTGAAGTCGGGATTCAGGTCTTAGAATTATTGTAGTTCCTGTGAAAATATATATTTAATTATCAACATTCAAATGCCTCATTTTCAGAAGCTTCTGAGATAATTGCTCACTTAATTATCAAATTTCCACGTATTTTACATAAAGGTTACTACCTTAGCTTTCTTCTAGTAAATTAGTTAACTTGAAAATAAAGACTTATTTTCCAACCTACTAAAACTTTCTAACACTCCTCTAATATTGCATAGGACATTTTAGGTGCCAGACTCAGAGTGAAGTGTTTTCTCTCACTGCTTTCATGGAACACACCAGGGGACTAGGAATGTCAGGGAACATTTATGAAGCAATAAAGCAAACAGGCATGGAAACTGGTCTGTCTCCATGCAACTACCCAACATATGGCTCTGCGGGGACGTGAACATGCATCCACAGTGTCTTGAGCTGGCTCTTATAGACTTTGTAGGCTTTGTGACTGTTCTTAGAATACCACCAGTCATCTCTGTGTGAAAGTTGCCACATGCATCACTGAAAGTCAATCAAGTTTACACAGTTATATAGCTCTGTGGCTTTGTCACATCTGCAGGTCACAGAGAATGACTCAGTCTATCACCCTGACAACATTTGTGTTTTAGTCTTGTGAGGAGGACAATTACAGACCTTCCTGTGCCTTTGTCTTGAAATTCTAACAGTAGTAACAGTTGTTAACTGTCTTTTACTATTTACAATGGCTGCCCTGAGGCTGCACTAGTCAGAGATTCAACTCTGCTGCTACCAGCAGCAGCCCGAAGCCTGAGGGGACTCTTTCAAAGCTACTAATTGAACCTTTATCTAGATCTCTATCCCTGTAAAGAATTTACATTCCAAGGTTTAGGTGGAAATCTGCTCACTCAGAGAGGCTGAATAACAAGTAGCTAACCTTCTGGTGTCTTCCAAAAAACCCAGCATCCTTCTCTCAGCCACCACTTAAAAAGCCCTTGCTACACATGGTTCCTCCCTACTACTTCCTGTCAGCTACTTGCTTGACTCAGCCTCCTGCTCAAAGGTAATTTTATGCAATCAAACATATCTTTGAATTGTTAACAAAGACAGTAGGAAAAAAATGCAACACACTTTAAAATAATGTTTCACAACAGGTAACAGGTATAGGTGGATTTTTTTTCAGGACTGTTGGCTCCCCAATAATGACATGGAAACTTATTAATTATGAAAGCTTGGCCATTAGCCTAGGCTTGTTTTTAACCACTTCTAATTTAAATTAACCCATTTCTATTAAATTATTTTCTTTTACATGGCTTGGTTACCTTAAAGCCCATGCTGCTTGCTCTGCATCTCCTCATGACTCTACCCTTCTTCCCAGTATTCTTTCTGTCTGGAAATCCTGCCTAGCTATTGGCTGTTCAGCTTTTTAATAAACCAATCACAGTGACACATCTTCACACAGTGTAAAGGAATATTTCAAGACAAACAGGTCTCAACAGAGGCCTGCCTCTGACTTTGCTCTCAGCTTCCATCTGAATTATTTAAAGCTTCAGAAAACAAATTAAAAAACAAAAAGCAAAAACAGTCTCAAGACTGAGCTGTTGCAATTTTCAGAGAACAAGCCTCACGTGCCTCTTTTCATATTAGAAAAAGGATTTTTAAAAGATACTCTTTGTGCTTTAATAAAAATGTTTTGTGATTTTTTTTAAACTACATTATACAAAAAGACAATAAGAAAGTTAAAAGGAATTCTTTTTTTTCATCAGCAGGTATTCAGCAATGTGTCAAATCTTAATCTACCTAATTTGTCTTCTTTCAACTTGACTTTTAGATTTCCCCATTCCAGTTTTTCAAAAGGTGACAGACATTATGTGATTGTCACCAATTCCTCCCACTCTACTCTCAGAGCTGCATTGTTCTGAGGAAGACATTGTCATCTGCTCTCCATGGGTTCAATTTAAGGAAGAGAGGCAGATGGTAGGTAGGGCTTTGCAGGTGCCTCAGCATGGGCTGGTATTTGGTTCTGGAGAATCTCAACACTTGTTTGAGAAAGTTCCAACTCTTTGTCCTCTTCACCTTCTGTTCTTCATTCAGGACCTGGCTGTAAGTTATAGTGAAGAGCATAGCAAGAAAAGAAGGAGGAAGCCTGAGGGTTGATACACACTTGTGAAGATTTGTTCCAGTGCATTGAGCTAAGTGAACACTTTCAAAACGGAGCTATGCCTGGGTATACCTCAGTTGTGAAACATTTGCTCATGTACAAGGTCTTGGGTTTATTCATCTGCACTGCACACAAGCAGATCAAAATCTGACAGCTAGCACCCAGTTCTGCCCTCTGGGCAAGCCAATAATGTTAATTCTGTGTTGAGCTGTGATGCACACTTGTGTTCCACTTTTGCCACCTTCCTGTTAAAGTTCAGGGTACAGTGCTTTCCACAGAATACTCTAGCATCCAAGTGACAGATGTGCAGTTGGCTCATTCGGGCAGGCAGGAATGCATCATGCAATGTGATGGAACATTTTTTTGTAAAATACAGAAAAATCTTTATTTTCATAATTTACAAAATATAGGGCACATATTAAGGTTCTGGAAGGTCCCAAGCTTAAACACCATTGACTCCTATTAAATATGCTGTTTCATACAGACATCTCTGTTAGCTCTCTGCCATGTACATCCTGTCTGTGTGACTGTCCCGACACTGCACACACTGCACATCACGCTCTTGCCTTCTCACCATCCCTTTCCCCTCCACATTCCCTTTAATCATTTGCATTTGTTTTGATGTGGCTTTCCCCACATTCCACTCATTCCATCAAGCCAGAGTGTCTTACATATCATCCACCCTGGCTGCTTATACTGTCCTGACGTAGCTATTAGAAGTGCCCCATTCACTATGGAATTTCTTTGTTTACGTTCTGTGCTTTGGTCACTATATATTGTGGTAAATAAATTTCATTTTTTATATTGATATCGCTTATAAGAAATGGTCTCATTCAAATAGAGTTAATGTGAGTTAGAGCCAATTAAGACTTAGAGAGTGGCCATTCGATTGTCAGTTGGTCCCACAGCAATGAGCAAAGAACTTTTTTATTATGAAGCTGTCAACAGATATACAGCATAGCTTCTATATCTGAGGCTCAAGAAACATCACAAAAGAGAGGGCAGAGAGTTTGTGAGAGCCAGAGGACAGGAAGTTGCTGTGATACCATTTCCTAGAAATGGTTGCCTAAAGTCCTAAACAATGTTAGTGTAATAGACAATTACCAATGCTAATAAAGAGGTGGAAAATGTCATGAGGTCCCATACCTAGACAAAGAGTGACAGGCAGCTTCTGACTGCTGAGAGAGGAACAATTACCCTATCTTAGGGATAGGCCCCTGAAATCATATACTCTCAAGCCACACTAGGCTCAGCAGGTTGTATTTATGTATTTATGCATATATATGAAACAACAATAATCAAAGAAAAAGAGGTCATCACTTTGACAGAGTGAGAAGGGTATGGCAGGGATTGGAGGGAGAGGACATGGGAGCAGTTGAAGGGCAGAAGGGAAATAGGGAAGTGATGTAATTATTATTTTAATTAATTAATTATACTTATAAACTGTATGGCCGTGGCAGGCTTCTTGCTGTTATATCTTTTTTTACTTACTTACTTACTTAATTTTTTATTATTATTATGTGTTTTAATTTTATACTTCAGCCATGGGTTTCCCTGTCCTCCCCCCTCCTGCCCCCACCCCCACCTTCCCCGCAGCCCCTCCCCTCCATTCCCATGTCCTCCAGGACCAAGAAACTCCTGGGGATTCATTTAATAAATAACTAAATAACTAAATAACTAACTAAATAAAAGTAATTATTATTTTAATTAAACATTTTTCCTTTTTTTTCCCCTGAGACAAGGGTTTCTCTGTGTAGTTTTGCACCTTTCCTGGAACTCGCTTTGTAGACCAGGCTGGCCTCGAACTCACAGAGATTCGCCTGGCTCTGCCTCCCGAGTGCTGGGATTAAAGGTGTGCGCCACGACCGCCTGGCACTTTTTCCTTTTTTAATTTTTATTTTTTTATTAAGAAAACTTTTTCATTCATTTTACACACCAATCAAAGATCCCCCTCTTCCCTCTTCCCGCCTCCCCCAGCCTCCCCTTCCCAACATACCCCCCTCTTCCCTCTACAAGAAGGAAAGGCCTTCCATGGGGAGGCACATCCAGTAGAGGCAAGTCCAAGCCCTTCCCCTGCCTCAAGGCTGCATGAGGTGTCCCATCATAGGTAGTAGGCTCCAAAATGCCCACTCATGCAATAGGGATGGATTCTGATACTAATACCAGGGGACCTCCCAAGCAGCTAAAGCTACACAATTGTCTCGCCATGCAGAGGGCCTAGTCCAGTCCCATGCAAGCTCCACAGCCATTGATCCAACTTTCATGAGTTCCCACCAGTTTGGTTTGGTCATCTCTGCAGGTTTCCCCATCATGATCCTGATACACTTGCTCATAGAATCCCTCTTTTCCTTCTTTGACTGGACTCCTGGAGCTTGGCCTGGTGTTTGACTGTGGATATCTGTGTCTGCTTCCATCATTCATAGGAGAAAAGCTCTGTGATGTCAGTCAGGGTATTCACCGATCTGATCACTGAGGTAAGCCAATTCAGTTCAGGCACCCCCTCCACTATTCTAGTAGTCCAAGCAGGGGTCATTATTGGGGATTCCTGGCAACTTCCCTAGCACTGGGTTTCTCTATCCCCATGATGTCTCCCTCTATCATGATATCTCTTTCATTGCTTTCCCACTCCATCCTTGTTCCAGCTCAACCATCCCATTCCCTTGTATTCTCATTCTCCACCCCCTACCCTCCGTTGCCCACCCCTCATCCCCAGTTTACTCATGGAGATCTCATGTATTTTCCCTTCCCAGGGCGATCCATGTGTCTGTCTTAGGGTCCTCCTTGTTAGCTGGCTTCTCTGGAGTTGTGGGTTGTTGTCTGGTCATCCTTTGCTTTGCATCTAATATCCACTTATGAGTGGGTACATACACCATGTTTGTCCTTCTGGGTTACCTCACTCAGGATGATATTTTCTAGTTCCATTCATTTGCCTGCAAATTTCATGATGTCATTTGTTTTTCTCTGCTGAGTAGTTATCCATTGTGTATATGTACCACATTTTCTTAATCTATTCTTCAGTTGAGGGGTATCTAGGTTGTTTCCAGATTCTGGCTATCATAAATAATGCTGCTTGAACATAGCTGAGCATGTGTCACTGTGGTATGATTGAGCATTCCTTAGGTATTGCTGGGTCTTGAGGAAGATTGATTCTCAATTTTCTGAGAAACCACCACATTGATCAACAAAGTGGCTGTACAAGTTTGCAGTCCCACCAACACTAGAGGAGTGCTCTCCTTACTCCACATGTTCTCCAACGTAAGCTGTTCTGACAGGTGTAAGATCGTGTCTCAGAGTCATTTTGATTTAGGTCTCCCTGATGACTAAGGATGCTGAGAAATTCCTAAATGTCTTTCGGCCCTTTGAAATTCTTCCTTTGAGAATTCTCAGTTTAGCTCTATAGCTCATTTTTAAAATTGGATTGTTTGTTATTTTGATATCTAGTTTCCTGAGTTCTTTATGTATTTTGGAGAACAGCCCTCTGTCAGATGTGGGGTTGGTGAGAATCTTTTCTCATTCTTTAAGCTGTTGTTTTGTCTTATTTACTGTGTCCTTTACCTTACAGAAGCTTCTCAGTTTCCTAAGGTCCCATTTATTAACTGTTGCTCTCAGTATCTATGCTACTTTCTATTTCCTATCTTCTCTTCTATTAGGTTCAGTGTAACTGGTTTTATTTTGAGGTCTTCAATACACTTGGACTTGAGTTTTGTGCATGGCAATACATATGGATCTATTTGCAATCTTCTACATGTTGACATCCAGTTATGCCAACACGATTTGTTAAAGATGCTTTCTTTTTTTTTTTTTTGTATTGTTTTGGCTTCTTTGTAAAAAAAAATCAGGTGATCATAGGTGTGTAGGTTAATGTCAGGGTTTTCAATTCGATTCCATTGGTCCACATGTTTGTTTTTATGCCAATACCAAGCTGTTTTTAATTACTATAGCTCTATAGTAGAGCTTGAAGTCAGGGATGGTGATGCTTCCAGAGGTGGTTTTGTTGTACAGGATTCTTTTAGCTATCCTGGGTTTTCTGTTTTTCCAAATGAAGTTGAATATCATTCTTTCCAGGTCTGTAAAGAATTGTATTGGTATTTTGATGGGGATTGCATTGAATGTGTAGATTGCTTTTGATAAGATTGCCATTTTTACTGTTATTCTTACCTATCCATGAGAATGGAATATCTTTCCATTTTCTGATATCTTCTTCAATTTCTTTCTTTAGAGACTTAAAGTTCTTGTCATACAGGTCTTTCACTTGCTTAGTTAAAGAGTTACCCCAAGGTATTTTATATTATTTGTGGTATTTGTGGCTACTGTAAAGGATGAGGTTTCTCTGATTTCTTTCTCAGCCTGTTTATCATTTGTATATAGAAGGGCAACTGATGTGTTTTTTATTTTTTTTTATTTTTTTTTTTTTTTAGTTAATCTTATGTCCTGTCACATTACCAAAGGTGTTTATCAGCTATTGGATTTCCCTGGTAGAATTTTTAGGGTCACTTATGTATACTATCATACTGTCTGCAAATAGTGAAAGTTTGACTTCTTCCTTTCCAATTCTATCCCCTTGCTCTCATTTTGTTGTCTTATTGCTCTAGCTAGGACTTTAAGTACTATATTAAGTAAATATGAGGAGAGCGGACTGTCTTGTCTTTTTTTCTGATTTTAGTGGAATCACTTTGAGTTGTTCTATATTAAATTTGATGGTGGCTGTTGGCTTGCTGTAAATTGCCTTTATTATGCTTAGGTATGTTCCTTGCATTCCTGATCTCTCAAAGACCTTTATCATGAAGGGGTGTTGGATTTTGCCAAAGGTCTTTTCAGCATCTAATGAAATGACCATATGTTTTTTTTTTCTTTCAGTTTGTTTTTATGATGTATTATATTGACAGATTTTTGTATGTTGAACCATCGTTGCATCTCTGGGATGAAACCCACTTGATCTTGGTGGACATTTTTTTTTTTTGATGAGCTCTTGAAGTTGGTTTGCCAATATTTTATTGAGTATTTTTGTTTGCATCAATGTTCATGAGGAAGCTTGGTCTGTAATTATTTTTCTTTGTTGCATCTTTGTGTGGCTTAGGAATCAGAGTAACTGTAGCCTCATAAAAGAAGTTTGGTAATGTTCCTTCTGTTTCTATTGTGTGGAACAATTGGAAGAGTATTGGTACTAACTCTTTTTTGGAAATCTGATCGAATTCTGTGTTGAAACCACCTGTCTCAGGCTTTTTTTTGGTTGGGTGAGTCTTAACGACTGTTTCTGTTTTTGGGGGGGTTATTGATCCACTTAAATTGTTTATCTGCATTAGTTTAACTTTGGTATGTGGTACCTATCCAGAAAATTGTCCATTTCTTTTAGATTTTTCCAATCTTTTGGAGTACAGGTTTTTGAAGTATGGCCTAATAATTCTCTGGATTTCCTTAATGTCTATTGTTATGTCCTCCTTTTAATTTCTAATTTTCTTAATTTGGATATTCCCTCTCTGCCTTTTGGTTAGTTTGGATAAGGGCTTGTCTATGTTGTTGACTTTCTCAAAGAATCAACTCTTTGTTTCATTATTTCTTTGTATTGTTCTCTTTGTTTCTGTTTTATTGATTTCAGCTCTCAATTTGATTATTTCCTGGTGTCTCTTCCTCTTGGGTGACTTTGATTCTTTTTGTTCTAGAGCTTTTAGGTGTGCTGTTAAGTCACTAGTATGAGATTTTTCCAACTTCTTTATATGGGCGTTTTGTGCTATGAATTTTCCTCAGCACTGCTTTCATAGTGTCCCATAAGTTTGGGTATATAGTAATTCATTTTTATTAAATTCTAGGAAGTCTTTAATTGCTTTCTTTATTTCTTTCTTGACCCACTGGTGATTCAGTTGAGCATTATTCAGTTTCCATGAGATTATAGGCTTTCTGTAATTTTTGTTGCCACTGAAATCTAACTTTAAACCATGGTTGTCCAATAGAATACAGGAGATTACTCCAATTTTTTGTATCTGTTGAGATTTGCTTTGTGACCAAGTATGTGTTTGATTTAGAGAAGGTTCCATGGTGTACTGAGAAGAAGGCATATTCTTTTTTGTTAGGGTGTAATGTTCTGTAGATATTAGTTAAGTCCATTTGAGTCATAACATCAGTTAAGTCCATTATTTCTCTGTTAAGTTTTGATTTGGCAGACCTGTCCAGTGGTAAAAGTGGGGTTTTGACGTCTCCCACTATTAATGTGTGGGGTTTTATATGTGATTTAAGCTTTAGTAATGTTTCTTTTACATATGTGGGTGCCCTTGTGTTTGGGCCACAATGTTCAGAATTGAGACTTCATCTTGGTGGATTTTTTCTGTAATGAGTCTGTAATGCCCTTCTTGATCTCTCTTGAATGATTTTAGTTTGAAGTCTATTTCATTAGATGTTAGGATGGCTATACCAGCTTGCTTCTTAAGTCCATTTGACTGGAAAGTCTTTTCCCAGCCTTTTACTCTTAGGTAGTATTTGTTTTGAAATTGAGATGTGGTTCTTGTATGCAGAAGAAGGACGGGTTCTGATTTTGTATCCATTCTGTTAGCCTGTGTTATTTTATAGGTGAATTAAGTCCATTGATATTAAGGGATATTAATGACCAGTGATTATTCATTCCTGTTATCTTTTGGTGGTAGTGTGTGTGTATCTCTCTTTCCTGGGATGTACTGCTGTGGGGTTATCTATTACCTGTGTTTTCATGGGTGTATCTGACTTCCTTAGGTTGGAATTTTCTTTCTAGTGCTTTCTGTAGGGCTGGATTTGTGGATAGGTATTGTTTAAATCTAGTTTTGTCTTGGAATGTCTTGTTCACTCCATCTATGGTGACTGAAAGTTTTGCTGGGTATATTAGTCTAGGCTGGCATCCATGGTCTCTTAGTGTCTGCACTACATCTGTCCAGGACCTTCTGGATTTCAAAGTCTCCATTGGGAAGTTGGGTGTTATTCTGATGGGTCTGCCTTTATAAGTCACTGGCCTTTTTCTTTTGCTGCTCTTAATATTATTTCTTTATTCTGTATGTTTAGTGGTTTAATTATTATGTGGCAAGGGGACTTTTTTTTGCGGGGGGGGTGTCTGGTCTATTTGGTGTTCTATAAGTTTCCTCTATCTTCATAGGTATTTCCTTCTTTAAGTTGGGAAAGTTTTCTTCCATGATTTTGTTCAACATATTTTCTGTGTCTTTGAGTTGGTATTCTTCTCCTTCTTCTATCCCTATTATTCTTAGGTTTGGCTTTTTTATGGTGTCCTAGATTTCCTGGACATTTTGTATTATCACTTCTTTGGCTTTGATATTTTCTTTGACTAACAAATCTATTTCCTTTATTGTATCATCTACACCAGAGATTCTCTTTTCCATCTCTTGTATTCTGTTAGTTATGCTTGCATGTGTAATTCCTGTTCATTTACTAATATTTTCTGTTTCCAGCATTCCTTCTGTTTATGTCTTCTTCATTGTTTCTATTTCACTTTTCAGTCCTTGAACTGTTTCCTTCACATGTTTAATTGCTTTTTTATGGTTTTCATGGCTTTCTTTAAGGGATTTATTGATTTCTTCCAATTTTTTGTTTGTTTTTTCCTTAATTTCTTTAAGAGAATTTTTCATTTCCTCTTTAAAGGCCTCTAGTATCTTTATGAAGTAATTTTAAAGGTTGCTTTTCTTTTCTTTTCTTTTCTTTTCTTTTCTTTTCTTTTGCTTCTTCTACACTGTGATGTTCAGGACTTGCTGTTGTAGAAGGGCTAGGTTCTGGTGATGCCATATTGCTCATTTTGTTGTTGCATGTATTTTTTGCACTGATGTCTACCCATCTCTTTCTCCAATAGGTGCAAGAGGTGCCTGTATCTGAACAAGCTGCTATTAGCTCAATCTGTGCTTGCTGTGTCTGTGTCTCAGGGGGTCCCTCTGGGTCCAATCTTAGCTCTTGGTCTAATTGGAGCTGGTAGATTCTGTATCTCAGGGAGCTGCTCTTAGTCCAATCCAAGCTAGCTGATTCTGTGACTCAGAGAGCCGCTCTTGGTCTTATCAGGGCTCTTAGTCCAGTCAGAGCAGGTGGATTCTGTGTCTCAGGAGGCCTCTCTTGGTCCAATGGCAGCTGACAGATTCTGTGTCTCAGGAAGCCACTGGTGTCATAGGGTGATGGTTATTGGGGTAGCCCAAGGGTCTTGTAGATTGCTGGGTCCAATGAGGGGTTTTGGTGAGGGAATCTCCACTCAGGAATCTTCCCTGCTGGCCACAGCAATTCTTGGTACAATGAGAGCTTGTGGATTCTGTGTCTCAGGAAGTTACCAGGGTCACAGGCAGATGGGTATTGGGGTAGGGTTTGGGTCTTGTAGATTCCAGGGACCAATGGAGGATTTTATTTGAGGAGTCTGCCCATAGGAGTTTTCCATGCTGGCCAGCAGCTGTGGCAGATTTGGGTGGAGGTTCCTGGGGACTGGCTGTGTCCCAGGGCCTGGGTCCTAGAGGCAGGATTCTCTGGTTGAGAGAAGAGTCACTCACATTTTGATCCAATGAGAGCACTTAATTAAACATTTTTAATAAATTAAAAATGAAAACTTTCACCACATTCTGTCTGAGCATACACAACCTTCCTCTGAGCCCCCAAGTTGACCTTCCTTATATCTCATTCTATGTATTATCACATAAAAAATTTTTGGTTAGACACTCCCTCTTACTGTGGAGGGAGATGTAGTTGGAAAAGAAAAATCTTGTTGTTTTGCTTTCTTTTGTTTGGATGTGAATGTTCATTATCTTTATATTCTGGATACCTTGAAAAATACAAAGTATATAAACACTATCCCAGTCTAAGCTGCTAGATTTGTGAGCAATGAAGAGATCACAAAGGGTAAGTCAAAAACTGCTCAGACCCAATAAGTTTGTCAGATGTCAATGGTACAGATCAACTGAGGGATCCTTGAGAGCTACAGACTCCTAAGACTGGAGAAAAATGAGTGGGTGGTTACAGTCTGGGGCCGAGGTAGATTTCTATCCACTTTCTGTCACTTACCTACTGCAGGGTCTTGAAGTTAGTGAATCTCTCTGATTCTTCATTTCTCTATCTGTAAAACTGGATTAATGTTAGTACTTATCTCAAAAGGCCATTGCAAAATCAAGTAAGATATCCTTTGTTAGAGGTAAGCCTACTGCTAAAGTGTAGATGCCACCAGCATATTCCCCTGCAAACTCTCTATACTATTAGCATTTGGGGCATCATTTTAGAAGAATAGAATGACAGCTGCAGAGAAGGCATGGCAAGCTTTAGCAGGAACAAATGGATTTCAGAAACAATAATCTAGATCCTTCCACTAATTGGTTCTGTGACCAGGAACAGGTCTTAGTTCTTCACTTATCAGAGGGGAAAGGCCACTTGATCCAAGAAGACAAGGGATGCCATAGGTACCAAGAGACCCATGTGTAATGAATTACTTCTAAAATATAAAATATTGCATGCAAATATGCAGTTGGTGTGTCATTGCTAAGATTAAAGCCCAGAAGCATATGTATGTTTGAATCTAGTGAGTTATTTTGGAAGAGTTGATGTGAAACTATTGGTTACAAGTGAGTGTGTTCTACTTTTGTCTGGTTTTGTTTGCTAAATTGGCCATCACATCTCCAAGCCCAGAGAATAATGTGGTGCTTCACTTTATCTCTTGCTGCTTCTATAGCTGATGTCAGATGACCAGGCTCCAGGCACCTTCATCCACACATGGAAGTTTAGGGTTATCAGCCAACCTGTCTAGCCAATCATCATTTGTCAAATTCTCACAGCCAGCCCATATTCACGAGGTCCAAGGCATTCACTGCTTTGTCTCTGATCACCTCAGTGTTCTTCTAGCACCGCCGTGAACATCTGGCTCCAGTGCTTCCTGCTGTGGCCTCCTTTGTAGACCCATCTCCTATCTGCTTCACCTAGTCTGTCTTTACAGCCGTGCTGACTTCTCTATTACATGCTATTGCACTACTCCACCTGTCACCTCCCAGTCCTGACTCCTCACATGATTGATTATTGCCTGTTTCTCCTTCAGAACCAAGCAGAGAAATCATATTTAACTTTGTTTTCATACATCCTCTTCCCTAACAAACAGTTTTTAAAGAATTCCAAAATAATTGAAATATACACAAGGTATAATAACAGTTTTAAAATATTCCACTTGCTTATTTTCTGTCACTAATTCAGGGCTACAGAGAATAATTCTTCTATTTTTTACTAGATGCCTCATCACTGATACATATTTAATTTCTGTGAATCTAATTTTAAGGATTTTAAGGATTTAGTAAATTAAATAGACATAGGTGTCTAGAATTCTTTCAAGGATTTGAACTGAGTTATCAAAGCAGGGTAACCAGAGTTCCAGAAGAGCCAGCAAATAAGAACTCTCTGTAGTCTTTTTTGGGCTGAAGCTGTCAAAATTTGTGGATAGTGTGAAGCTGGAGTGATAACTGGTTCTTAATTAGCCCAGCTAATGGTTGCTTGTGAGGCCACAGCCATGTCAGCAACCTCACTGCTATTGTCCCCCTCTAGCTCCTCCCATTCTTCCAGGCTATGACTTCTGAAAGGTCATAGAGGGTGAGCATAAACACCCTGCTTATTTTGTTTATAAAATTCAGAGGACAGCCTGCTGCTGACTCAGGCCCTCCCACTTATCACCTTTTGGTGTACAGTCAGTCCTCTTCCTCACTTTTGCCTCTCACCCCAGAGCCCTGACTGACTCAGGATGAATTCATGTCAGTTGTGCTTTTTGTATTTATAGTTCAAGCAGATGAGACAGGAGTTCTACCTTGATTGACAATAACACAAACATTCCAAGAAAAATGAAATATGTTATTGAAGTCTTGAGGTACATTTTTGGTGGTGCTGGAGATTGATTTATACTTGCTACATAAGTTTTTATTGCTGAGCTATACCCAACCTTAAGATTAGTTTTCTATTGGAGAGATTAGAAAATAGAAAATAAAGAGAAAGTCATTAACTTGAGGAAGAGTTTCTCAAGAAGAGAAAATGGACAGCTTCTGTGGTGGTAAGGCAGTTTCTGAAAAGCAAGGTTGGGTACATCACTTAGGAAGCAGGTGGCAGGAAGGTTTCAGGACTGAGATTCAGTATTACCAATATGGAGACCAGAAACTTAACTTTAAAGGACCACAGGTGAGTCTGATACTGCCACTTATAGACAATGCAGCAGTACCCATAGCCACAGGATTTTTCCTTGGTGCCAACACTGAAGATGGACACGTATGGTGGAGGGAAATCATAGGTGAAATCTTGGCAAAGAGTATCTTGAGTAGACATCCAAGGAATGTTGACTAAGAAAATGGCTTCTTTGAATCATGATTTAAAGTCAGTTCTAAGTGTACAAATGCTTATGCATCAGGAACTTCTGATGGTGTTATTAGGAACATAATTTTCTTTTGTAGGAGAATAAAGAATCCCTTGGAAGAATTGGCTGCCATACATCTTAAGATTGACTGGATGGGCAGAACTAGCTAGTTAATGGCCATAATACCCGAAGTGTCTCAAGAGGGTGTAAGTTTATAAGGGAAGCAAGAGATAACATTATGCAAAATGACTAAGTACAATAACTCTGAACATCATCAAATCATTGGAGATTGTAAACCTCGATGACAATAATATACAATTTTACTATAAATCAACTACTTAAATAACTTTAGCAACTGTGATATCAATTTTGATAGCCAATATTAACTTTATTAGATTGAGAAATACCCAGGCATAATACAGCCCAATATTAGATGTGTCTGAAAGAGTGTTTCCAGAGGGATTTAACTGAATAGGAAAGACACAACTTAAATGTGAATAGAAAAATACCATGGAATGATATCTTGATCTATAATGAAAGACAAAACAGATAGAGCCAGCTGAGTACAAGCATTCTATTTTCTTGCTTTCAGAGGTGGACTACCTCTGTGCCTTGCCAACCATGATGCATGGTGTCCTCAAACTGTAAGCCAAGTAAATATTTCTTCCTTTAACTTGCTTGTTTGATTGGTAAACAGAAAAATAACTAACACAGCAAAATTAAATGCATATCATATACTAATAATAAATATTATATATTTTATATTGGGACTCATATACTACAAGACATCACTAGTAATTTATATGTAATATGTGTATTATATTTACAAACATATATAGACACTTACAAATCATATATAAAATTTGGAAATATAAATTTATATTTTATTTAATGTAAAATAATATTACATATTCCATAAGATTTAATATCCTTCAAAGCCATTATTTTTAACAGATATGTGAGAGATTATGCCATGATGACACTGAATTGTTACTTTATTTTTTCATTTATAGTGAATATTCATTATTACTAAATAGCATTTTAGTGAGTGATTGTGAACCTGCAATTAATGTGTCTCTTTGATGGTATTAATTTGTGGCTTCTTCGGTACATCAGATCCAGTGATACTTGGTGGTTTACAGAAGCAAATGAACCTTTCTGTGAATTTTCTAAAAAGTTAGTGGGTACCCTTGTTAATTGTAGTGTTTGTGGAAAACCATACCATGTACCTTAGTCACTGTTTTCAGTAATCTTTTCTCTGTGGTATGAATATACTATAGAGACTTATCCTGTCTTACAGTAGATCCATTTCCATAGAGCAATCTTTGGTGGCATCTGGATGGAGAGACGTCACAGTATTAAGAAAACAATCCATCGGACCTCAGCAAATGAGACATCATGCTTTGAAAGCTGTATGCTAAGCTGTATGTTAATTGATTAATAAGTTGTCAAATTTACCAAAAGACCAAATCATTGCTATTTTATAGGTGAAATAGAATTCTACAATTCACAGAATCAACAGTGTCAGTTAAACCATTTTTTTAAACCACTTGAGTTTTGTAATTAGCCTATAAAGTATGTCTTGACATATTGAAGTGATATCAGTTTTAGCTCAACTTTCATTGTGGGGACTGGAGTTTTGAGCAATGACTTTTAAATGAAGAGAATTCTACAGGAACACAATTTGATGTACATACCTTTATCTAGTACAGGTGCGGGGGTTTCCAAGCACTGTGACCACTTGTCTCAGTGCCAACTGTGTAGCATAAGCCTCAGAAGGGTGGTAAGGGGGAGATATTGATATTGTCTGCAGTGGGAGAGGTAGTCCTGCTCTAGTTAGGCCCCATCATAGGCTTCCAATACTCCCCAGGCTTATTCCAGCTCTGGATTTGTCTGCTTTCTTTCCCTGACACCATGTTTGTCTCCTCTACCACCTGGGTCTCCTGTTTTCTTGGATCCCTTGTATGTATCCTGATGTCACACACATGACATGTCTGTGCACCTCACCTCACTGGTATGCTCTTGCATGAAGTATCATCTGTTGGTCCCATTGCTTGGGAATGGTTCCAGTCAATTTTCGTTCCAACTCACCCAATTTCTGCATAAGCTTGAATGATACCCCAGCCTTTCCCTATCTGTGTTTATTTGTCTTCAAAATGAGGTTAGCAATAGATGCTATTGCATCTATGGATGCATGTGATGAGATGGCGCACATCTGGTACACTCACTGAATGTTTGCTCCCTGGATAGATGACATTACTGTAGTTAGATGGAAGCCCTACAAAGAGACTGTTCCTTAAGGTCTGCTAGTGCTACAGCTCTGGAGGGAAAGGCATCGTGACTTGTTGGGAAGTCAGGCTATACCTGGAACTACAAAGGGACAGCTCTGGAGGCTGGAACCACAACAGGACAGCTCTGCAGGGAAAGGTATCCTGACTTATCAGAAAGTCAGGTTATACCTGGAGCTGGGGTGCAGTGGGGGAATGGTCTCCCTATAGGGTGTAGCAATCCTGCTCCTCTCCTAGAGAGAGCCCTTACAGTTGAGCTTTGCTCAGTCCCCCCATAAGCTGATTTCACAGCAGAGCTCTGCTTCTCTCCCACCCAAGATGTTGCATTTTCTGCTTCACTTGGCTAAATGGGAAACCCCTGCAGAAATGTGGCAGTCTCCTCTGGCTCTGCTGAACAGTTGTTAATTCTTTCTGCTCAGCCCCCTAAGGCAACATCTCAGAAAATGTTCTTTTCTTCATCAGCGAAAGAAGAACTTCACCCAAAATTCTTTTAAAGAAGAATATTATTGAAGATTTATTTGGGAAGGAGGAGTCCAGGAGAGTGGCTGCCTCTGCCTGGGTGGAAAGAACAGCCAACAACTGAACAGGCAGAGGGGCTTATATAGGACTTCTTAGGGTAGAGTTTCTCTGGGGAGAAGATTGTTCTCCAGGGAGAAGTTTCTCCAGGGAGAAGATTGCTCAGGAATTGATTAGTTTTCCTGCTCAGGCATGGTTGGTTTCATTGGCAGGGATAGAGTTGACTTTGGTTTCAGGGCCAAACTGTGTTCCTTTCATTGGCCCTTTTTAGCTTTTTGCCTCTAATTTCAGGGCCAGAGTGTATTTCTTTCACTGGCTCTGGTTCTAGCGCCAAAGTGTGTTTCTTGGGCTCTGGGTTCAGGGTCAGGGTGTGTTTTCTTAGGTTCTGGGTTCAGGGCCAGGGTGGGTTTCTTTGGCTGACCCTTTCCCCCTACAAGCTCCCTGTGTTGTCTCTACAGGGTTTAGTACAGGCTTGGTGCTTTGCAGACACCCAGTGCATGCTGCTCATTTGATCCCTATTTTGATGGCTTTCTATTAACACAGCCTTTCTTGGTGATGACTGACAGGCAGGTACATGAGTCTGCAGACAAACACTGCACACAGTTGGTGTGGTCACAGTTGTTTACAGTGGACTTGGGGCAGGGGTGGGGGATGGGGAGGAACCTTTTCTGACTTGCGGAGTACTAGAACCAAGTTTGAGGCGCCACTGTGCTGGCAATTGGCTTCCAAAGTCTCTGGACATTTACAATGGGCTTTGCTAAGCTCCTTGACATTCCTCAATTTCATTCTCTAAAAGCAGATGGAAAGGGACTTAGGCAGTGTACCACTGGATTCAGTGGGGATAAGCTGGTGTTCAGAGTTCCTCTGGACTTTCACAAGACTCTGAATCAACTTCAAATTCACATCTAACATGAATCCTCAAAATCAACATGAAAGTCTGCTTTTCAATGGATACCATGATGAAAATGTCAAAATCCACCTGCTTTATAGGTTATTTCATGAAAAGGTGAAGTTGGTGTGTCTTCTGTGTAAAATGTATATAATTGATGTTAGTAATGGATCTCTTGAAAGATGATGGTCTTTATTAGCTGTTACTCAGTATTCAATAAGTAAGTGCAGGCAGTAGCTGAGCCCACCAGAGTGTCAGCAAAGGGCCATGGCACACAGTTCCACAGCCCATGCATGATACAGGTCTAGAGGTACCATTTGTGTGAGCTATAAGTGAATGGGTCCCAGTGGAGTTGGACAATGTGGATATCATTTCAATGTTGACTTGTATATGTTCCCTACCATATATAATTTGGTGGAGGAGTTGACAGCCAAGGAGTTAGAAAATTAGGAATATCAGAAACCTCTAACAGTACATTCTCACATCTATAGACCAGAGTTCAGCAGTGGTTGAATCTAAGATTTATTCAGTAGTTGCCACATATGAATACTGCACTAAGTGAAACTATAACAGAATGTTCCAGCATGCCAGTGCAAACTCTCAGTTGTGGATTTCTCAGCCTTAGGAATGTGTTATAAAGTGATACACTGCACTTTCAGTGCTCCACATAATACTCTTCAGGGGTGTCTATTGTGTGTTTGGGGGGAACCATAGAGCAGGCTGCCTGCAAAGAGCTTTTGGGAGCCCATTTGTGTCCACATGTCCTCTGTTTGAATAAGAGAATGAACTTACCACTCTCTGTACCCTGCTGATTTGGTTTAAATCCCAAACCTAAGCAGAGTTATTTATCTAACTGAGTGCTGTGTGCTTAATGAGTTACTTTGGAATATGAATAATTCGTCCAGTGTCACTGCTATTGTCCAGATCATGTTTGCTTCTCCTCTGAGGGAACTGCTTGTAGAGTCTATGTACATCTTTGTGATCCCAGTTGCTGTGTTTTTTTCCCCAAGGGTGGATTTGGGCTAATTCTTTGATAAGTATGTATGCTTACAAAGTCACTGTGAGGATGTGGCAAAAGTTATAGGCTGGCTTAGTCAATGCACATCAACTGCCTAGATGCTGTCCTTCCTTAAAAAGGAGGCTGAAAATGCTCCATTTCTTATGTCCTTTGATTTTTTTTTCATAGTGTACAGTGACTGGACTTGTCTTTTTCACTAATTTATGGGTAGTAGTTCTTAGGAAGGATTCCACTCTCCAATAAGAGCTGAAGCCATGAGTTGGGAACGTGTCTGGTCCCTTTACCTTCTTCAGTGTCTGTTTCCAGGATGCAGGGGGTATTTTCCAGCTTCTAACCATGGAGATAAAAGCCACATCCTAAAGGAGGTTATGTAAAACAGTGGGAGGAGCTGAGATCCTAACAACATCCTAGATCTGCTAACTTAGCCCTGGCTATACATCTAAGGTACCCTGTTTGCATGAACAAAGTATGCCTTTGAGTATATCTGCTTTGGGCTCTCAGGACTCCATGGTTAGTATGTTCTTAATAGAGTTCTGAAGATAACTTAGCAAGACTTGTGGATGGCATTCCAGTCAGGGAAGCAGTAGGCTAGCTGCAGACCTTCATCTCTTCCTCCTTTCCTGCAAATCTAATCCCTCAGTCTCAGCCCCAGCCTGTAGCAGAACATCTGCTTCAGCTTCTCCTCTCTCCCAACTCAGATCTTCAGTGGAGCACACAGATATTTTTCTCTAACCTTCATTTCCCAAATTCTAGCTTTATCATACCCCCCGACTCCAGCAGGCACTCCCTGGAACCCGCAGGCTACTCTGCCAACAAAGCAGGTAGGCTATTGGAAGATCTTCACTCTCCTCCTCTCCTCTAAATCCAATGCTACACTCTCATCCCCTGCTCTGTAGCAGACCACAGCTGTGGCTTCTCCTTATTCTCTGCCCTGATTCCCAGGGAAATAAGCAGGTCCTGGTGGCATGTTCTGCTTTCCTCCTTCCTGTGGACTCCTCAGGCCTCCCTGCTCCCAGCCTGTGGCCATTTCTAAGTGTCAGCTCCCAAGAAAAACATCTTACCTAGAACCCTCCCAGGACACACCTAACAAGATCCCAGATCAATTTCCCATGTGGTAACACAGCTACCACAGTGTCCTAAGAACAAGAGAAGACAACAGAATCCAAGGAACAAAACACTTACCCAACAAGGACAAGACCAGATATTTTAGTCACTTTTCTATTGCTCTGAAGAGATACCATGAGCATGGCAACTTTTAAAAGGAAAGCATCATACTGGGGCTTGTTTGCAGGTTCAGAGGTTTAGTTTATTGTCATTGGAAATGGAAGCATGTTAGCACAGTGGCTGATAAACTGCTGGAGAGGTAGCTGGAAATTCTACATTTAGATCATAGGCAGCAAGAAGAGACATTGGGCCTTGCTTGTGCATTTGAAACCCCAAAGCCCACTCCCAGTGACACATTTCCCCCAACAACAATATACCTATCTCAGCAAGGACACACTTCCTAACAGTGCCACTCTCTAATAACTGAGTGTTCAAATCTATGTGCCTGTGGGGGCCACTCCTATTCAAACCACCACATCAGGTATCTGTACCTAGAATCACAATCAACCCAAAACCCAGATGTGTAGATGCCAGAGTAAAAAAATGATCAATAACAGCCAGAAGAATATGTCTGCAGTAGAGTCCAGCAACCCTACTACAGCAGGCCCTTAGTATGCCTACATAGTTAAAGAGCAAGGCAGAGACCTTAACATGGCCTTTATGAACACGGTAGAGCTCCTTAAAGAGGAAATGAATGAATCCCTTGAGGAAATCTGTGGAAACACAAATGAAGAGTAGAATGAGATGAGTGAGACAGTTCAGGACTTGAAAGTGGAAGCAGAATTAATAAAGAAAACCCAAACTAAGGAAAATCTGGAATAGAACAATTTAGGAACTCAAAAAGGAACCTTCGAGGCAAGTCTCACCAACAGATTATAAGAGATGGAAGAGAGAATCTCAGGTACTGAAGACATAATAGAAGGAATGGATACCTGGGTCAAATAAAATGTTAATTAAAAACAAAGAATCCTGGTACAAAACATCTGAGAAATCTGGGGCACGATGAAAGAGCAAATCTAAGAACAACGAGCGAGGAGGAAGGAGAAGACACCCAGTTCAAGGGCTCAGAAAATATTTTCAATAAAATTATAGAAGAAAATTTCCCTGAGATTCACAAGGAGATGCCTATTAATGTACAAGAGGCATATAGAACATACAGAACACCAAAAAGACTGGACCAGGAAAAGAAATTCCCCTCAGCACATATTAATCAAAACACTGAACATACAGAACAAAGAGAGAATATTGAAAGTGGCAAAGGGAAAAGACCCAGTAACATATAAATGCTATTAGGACAACACCTGATTTTTCAGGGGATACTCTAAAAGCCAGAAGGGCCTGGACACATGTGCTACAGACTCTAAAATCAGAAATGCCAGCCCTGACAACTATAAACAGTAAAACTTTCAACCACAATAGATGGAGAAAATAAGACATTCCATGACAAAACCAAATTTAAGCAGTATCTTTCTATAAATCCAGCCCTATTGGCGGTGCTAGAACAAAAACTTCAATGTAAAGAGGTTAACTACACACCAGAAATCACAAGGAATAAATAATTCCAGATAAGAAAATCAAGAAGAGAAACACACACACACACACACACACACACACACACACACACACACACACACAATACCACCACCACAATCACAACAACAAAATAACAGAAATTAACAAACACTTTCATTGATAACTCTCAACATTACTCACCTCAATTCCTTTTTTTATTTAAAAGCTACAGACAAAAACAGAATAGATACAAAAACAGGATCCATCTTTTCAGCTGTACCCATGAAACATACCTCAATATCAAGGATAGACATCATCTCTGGGTAAAAGGATGGAAAAAGAGATTGCAAGTAAGAAAATGGACCTAAGAAGGAACCTGGTACAGCTATTCTAATATCTAACAAAATAGACTTCAAATCAAAACTAATCAAAGGAAATAGAGAAGGGACATTACATACTTACAAAAGGAAACAAAATCTACCAAGAGGACATTGAAATTCCTAACATCTATGCACAAACACGAGGGCACTCAATATCATGAAAGAAACACTACTACAGTTTATATCCTTAAATCATATATTGACCCTCACACACTAATAGTGGGAGACTTCAATACCTCACTCTCACCAACAGACAGGTCATTCAAACAGAAACTAGAGATATGCTGGAGCTAACACCACAGGACCCTCCAAACAGCCTAGGCTGTTACCAATACACTCTCCAAACTGATGGCAAGGCCCTATTGCTGAATACAACATCTATACAACTCACTGAATGTGGAGAATTCAAGCTAGTGTCCACACAGTCTTCACCCTTACATGCTAGTGTTTGTGGTCGAGGAAGGTATCTGTATGTTACCAAAAGAGAAACGTAAACACCAACCCAGCCATACATACCCTCAGATCAACAATGGTAGCTTGCCTGCAAGATATGCTAGCACAATGGTGGCTCAAAACTTGTAGGAGCAATCAGCCACTATTGAATTGACTTAAGGCCCATTCCACAAGATGGAACCCATACCCTAAGCTTAGATGGTAAAGAACCTGAGACCAGATAGCCTGGGGACCTATAGCTAAACCAAATTCTTCTGTTCTATTACAATAATGTAGCAATAAAATGACTCCTAATGACATTCTGCTATACCCATAGATTAGTGCCTTGCTCTGCCACCATCAGTGAAGCTTTTTCCTGAAGCAAATGGGAACAAATATAGAGACCCACTGCCAGACAATATGCAGAGAGTGAGAGACCTTGGAACATTCAGCCTTGAATAGGATGTATTTATTAAATCCATCTCCTGGGGCTCAGGGAACATTGTGGAAGAGGAGGTAAAAAGAGTTTAACAGTCAGAATGGGATGGAGGACACCAAAGAAACGTGGCCCTCTAAACAAGATTGAGGCACATATGAACTCAGAGTGAGGCAGCCTGCACAGGGCCTGCACCAAAGTGGGTCCTAGAACTGAAAGGAGTGAATACATATCCCCATTCCTAACCCAGAAGCTATCTCCAATTGATGCCACTGCAAATGAAAATCTCACTGGGGAAACAAATCACTCTTATGGTCATCGAGATTGTGACAGGCACCTTTACCTACTGAGCCATCTCCACCAGCCCTGTGTGCTTTCATGAGAGTTTTTTTGGTGCTAGTTTTCACTACAAATAAACAAAAGAAACAGACTTAATCAAAGCTAGCTATGATTGCTTCTTAAGAGACTAAGCCCTTATACAGTTTCTCAGATCCTAAACACGAAGTTCCAGGGGCAATTTCTGGTGCTGCGTGGCATTCAGCTCCCCTGGGAGAAGTGGCAGAAATTGAAAGCAGCAGCCCAGGGGCTGAGGGAATGATGGGAAGGACATTTCCTCCTTGCTTTGGTGCATTTTAAGAGACTTTGCATTTTTAGTGCAAATTTTGGTGCAATTTAAAGGTCAGAAAAGAGTATTTTGTCTAGAATAAGAGTAGAGCGTTAGAAAACTCTTTGATACTTTCAAATAACACATGATACAAAGAGACAGAACATGGTTCATGGGGGTTGGAGTCTGATTTGATCACGTAAGCTGACTGAAGTGTTCTCAGCGTTTAGACAGTCTCCTAACAAAGATGTTAAAAGCTGGAGATGGCTTTCATGAAAGAAATGGCCTCTGCCTTCGCCCCCTTCCTCTGCCTGCGATTTATTTACTTTAGGAACCCACCAAATCGCCTTTCTGAGGTTTTGCCAACACCACTAAAATATTTATTCTCATTGAACTACAGGAGGCTTCTAGGTCCAGAATATCAAACAACAAAGAACTTGCTGCCAAGTGAATGCAAGACAGTTTTGGTTCACAGACAGCCAGGACTTAATATTTTATCTTTCCTGAGTGTAATAACTAGTCTCCATTTCACCTTCCTGCAAACATATTTTCCATTAAGTTTAGACTGTGGGCTCTGGGCTCAGGCATTGAAATAAGTTGACATTTTGCATGGGTTTTCAGTGTCTATTTTGTTCACTTTCCCCATTTTCAATGTAAAAACCAGTTGCTGATTAAAAATGACTCATTACATCTGTTGTTTGAATGAAAAATCTCCTTTGATTTTTATGTAGATGTTAACATCTTCAAAGTTGACTAAAATATCAAGTAAATTGCAGGTGAGTCAGCTCAATAAAGTCAATGTTTACATACAAATCAGTATATTTATAGTCATATATATTGTCTTATTTTTAGCTAATTAAGCTTGGAGCCCCACCTCTCCCAGTTTTCCCACTTTCCTTGTTCAGTGGAAGCTTTTGTGAAATGGCTTGAATTTTTATAATCTTACTTTTTGGTTGATTTCTGTATGCACAAAGCATAGTCTAAAGGAACTGCCCTTCAAATGCAGCAATGTCTTATAGGATATTTTAGACAATTTCTCTAAAATATGCAAAATGGATTTCTTGTAATATCAACAACCCCGTTCTTTCTTGTGCCATCTTGTTTTTAAGGTATAAGACATACAAATAGACCAACAGGCAAATAATGGACACTGTTCCCACCAAGAAAGCCAGTTTGGAGTATAAAATGAGAGACTTCAGGTTTTGGCAACTAACTAATAACATTAAAAAAAAAAAAGACCCTGTAACTGAAAAATGAAGCACAAAATACCATAATACTTGAAATAGTAAATTTATGCACAAATCTCAAGTTATATTTTTCCAAAATCAGCCCAAGCACAATTGAAATAGGTACATTGTTAAATTATGTTGGGTTAAAAATATTTTTTATTTTTAATGATAATTTTAGCTTTTAACTTTAGCTCAGAAGTTCTACAAATACCTGAAGGGAGTTCAGCATTGCTCACCAGCTCTCCCACACACCCGTCAAGCTTCATAGACTGCCATTGTGATCAGCTGAGTGTTCATGTGCCTTTCCATGTGCCGTCAGATTTAGAATCGCTACTGTTTCACCACGTAGCTGTGAATAATTTCTCCCTGCCTGGAGGATGTGATTGTAAAAGTCATGTCTCTCAGTCTGTTTTCTGTTTTTGTAGATGAGTACCCAGGCCTGGGAAACAAAAAGAAAGCCTTGTGAAGCTCACACTCTGGAAGTGGGGAAGCCACATTTGGTCAAGTCTTTTCAATGTTGGAGGCTCTAACTAACTTCCTGAGGGGCTCAAGACATCACACAGCAGGAGGTGACAGCCACACTGGCTTTTGCCACATACCCACTCTTCGAGAACTCAGATACTAATCCACTAATCTGTGAGTGGCTTGATCCATTCATGTCAGCAGAGGCATCCAGACTTTATCTTCAAAGGGTTCCTCCTATTCTCTCTCACCTTTAGTGTCTCCTGTGGGAGTTCAGTCTTCACACGAGTTTTGACACAGTGTCCAGGCGGCAGTACCAGGCATCCTTTCTAAGGCTGTGAGGCTGAGGTATAAGAAACCGGATGTCACTAGATTGAGGGACGAGCACAGCAGCAGCTGGATCTGACACAAGGAACCTCCCATGAAGTGGAATAAATTGGTTTCGGTCACGTGCTTACGGTCCTTTCCTGAGCCTCCCCTGTCATTTTGGGTCTAATCACTGACCGCTTTATGGGAGGCCTTTACCAAAAGTTTCTTGTCTTCTGGAAAAACATTTTCTGTCAAATAACTTCACCTGTAATGAGAGGAGATGGCCTCAGGCTGGAGTATGGACCACCAGGAATTGCAGCTAAGTTAAAAAAAAAAAAAAAAAAAAGGCATTATCAGCTGGGTGTGGTAGCACATTCTTTTACTCTCTGCACTTAGGAGGTAGAGGCAGATGGAGTTCTAGGCTAGCCTGGTCTACAGAGTGAGTTCCTGGACAGCCAGAAATACATAGAGAAACCCTGTCTCCCAAAAACACGAAAATGAACAAACAAACAAAAAAGGCATTATCATTTTGGTAAAACACATGAAAATGTACATTTCTAGTAATTATACTTTGGTGAAATTTAATTATATGTTAGGCATGTAGGTGCTTAACTATGCCCTAGATAGCTTCCATCTGAGATACAACCCCCACAGCCCGGAGCATATGTCCTTATGTGTGAGTGTGTGTGTGTGTGTGTGTGTGTGTGTGTGTGTGTGTGTGTGTGTGTGTGCATAGGCCAGAAGTCAGCAATGGGTGTCATTCTTTAGGCATTATCCCCATTGGTTTGGAAGATATGGTCTCTCAATAGCCTAGAGTTTGCCAAGTAGCATAGGATGGGTGCCTATGGAGCCCTGAGGATCTCCCTGTCTCTACTTCCATGCAGAGCATGTGCAACCAAGCCCAACTTTTTTACATGGGTTCTGGAGATTGAAATGAGGTCTTCATATTTACATGGCACTTTCCCAACTGAGCCACGTCCAATGCCTGTTAGCTTCTGCTTTACTGGAGAAGATAGTGATATTCTAGAAAACAGCAAAATAAATTCTAATGATTGGTAAGAAACAGACATGGAGGGTGTATCTTAGTTCATCTTATCTTGTTACAACTGAATATCACTGAATACTTTGTGAGCAACAGACTTATTTGTGGTTCTGGAGTCCTGTAAGCCCAAGAACACAGTGTCAGCCTTGTGTTGCAGCAATATATGTCAGAGGACGTCATACAGAGAGCCAGAGGTACCTCGGCTGTCTCCACTAGCTCTTGTAAAGCCATGAATGCCATCATGGGATCTGGTTGGTTACTTCTATGGGCCACATTTCCAGATACATTAGTGTGAGTTGTTTCAACCTCAAAGTAGGACATGAAAGAGGATTATGGAAGAGAGAACTGGATTCAAATTTAATGCAGTTGAAGTGATTAAGAAAGGCTGATCTGAACAGGTGTATTTGATTGCGAAGGATAAGGAAGCAGCTGTGGAAAGAACCAGAGCACACCCACTCTTGACATAGGAAGTGGTAGAGGGAACATTGGCTCCAGAGCTGTGGGAGCCCCTTTTCACTCTGAGAATGGCCTGGTTTGGTTCATCAACAAAGAACTTGCTGCTTTTAAGCTGTCTTACTTTTCTTTGCGAAGCTTGTTGCTGTGAGAACTAATTGACCCCAAGCCCTCTTTAACTAGATGTTAGATGTGGATAAGCCCTAGGCTGCTAAATAAAGCACTATTTTTTCTACTGTTATTTGTTTTTTTTCCTCTTAGAGCTGCTTTTCAGTCAAAAACAAAGCATGCATTAATATGCAACTGATAATAAACATCCGTGCATCCCTCTGCAGGTTTTGCTTGTTTTCCCATGTCCACTCAAGCTCATGAAAATGGACTCACCTTAAAAGTAGCTGTGAAATGTAGAATAACATGTCACAGGCACTCACGAATATTTGGAGGGCTGTAATCTTCCTCCAAAAGTCTGTCAGTTGAATGGTTTTGATTATAGAGAAGCCATTTTGCTCTACTATTGCTTTATATCTCTGAATAATTTCCAAAATAAGATGGCATTTTAATCTTCTGGTAAAGATTCAGACAGGTTGCCTTCGATTTCAAAGCATGACAAACATTGTTACTGAGAAAGGCTTTTTGCTTTGCAAAAGTAACAGAATTCTTGCTCTGTCTCTTAAGCTGTCGTTATTGGAATGTGAAGTTACTTTGCCAATATTATGGTTAAAATACTGAAACCTTAGAAATTATCACTTAATATGTAAAAGAGAAATTTGTGCTCAGACTTAGAATAAATTTGTGGAAACTTATTTTAGAATCCTATTGTTTATATAAAATAAGTGTGCTTATGATTCTAGAAACATGGTGCAAGTTACTTTTCATCACACCATCTCTTTTTGTCCATATGGATTAAAACGAAAAGAGGCAGAAGGGCCGAGTTGCCTGGTTGAAAACAAGGAGTGCTGGGCCAAGCAGTCAGTCTGCAAAATGCTTCTTTATCAGAACTCTTGTCCTGGAGCCGGAATGAACCATACCCACCTGATCTAAAGGAAACCACAGAAGGAGCTGTTGCCCAGGATGAGACTTCTGTGTGGGATTTTAGCTCCTTGAGCAGGTATTAGAACATTTAAGGAAGATGAAGCTCAGGCAAGGCAGCTGACTGGGAGGCCTGACTCTTTTTGGTTTTGCTGTTTGCTTATCTGAAAGATTTCCTTGGCTGTTCTGTGTGGGGAGCTGTAGTCATTTCTGTGACTCTGTCAGAACCTGGGTTTGTGGAGGCAGGGAGGTGGAAGACAACAAAGTCAGATGCTACAAGTGGGCAGGTTGCTGGGTAGTGGAAGGTCCTGGTTGCTCATTACAATACCTTCTGCTGATGTCCCCAGAGCACTGAGGTCCCTGCATAGCCACCTTTGCACTCTGCTTGCCTTCCCTGCCCACCTCCTTCACTGACCTCTGTGCCTCACTCTGATCAGACCCTGCCAGCTCTTTCAACTTCTATAGACACATAGACCAACCCTGTAGTGTCCAGATTTTAGTTACTTCCTGACCGCTTTCTTTGGAAGATCTAGACATCAAAGTTCATTTAGGTGAATTTAGCTTAGTCCCCTCTGGCTTAAAATACACCTGCCTTTCTGTTGCCTTCATGGTGGATGCCTTGCATCTACCCAATTTTCATGGCTTAGTTTTGAATTCAACATTTTAGAAGTACCCTAATTTCTGGAACTATTGATTCTGTGGCATAAATACCTTTGTGTTTACGTGTTGTTGTTAAAGTGGACTTTCACTTCTGGCCCCAAGAATCCTCCCACTGCCACCTCAGCCTCCTGAGTAGTTGAGACTAATGGTACCAGCTGTCTCTATGGCATGAGGATGGGAAACCTGGGAAATCACTGGATCCATCCCTACTACAGTAGCTGTCTTGTGGTGTGCCCAACACTCAGACACCCTTCAGGTGCCTCCCCATCCTGCTTTCTGAAGCCTTCCTCAGAGGCTCCTTCCACCCTAAGTGTGATCAGAATTATGTTCAGATCTGGCATGTCATACAAATCTTTACATTAAGCCTCACTCAGCTTGCTCTGAGTTCAAGCAAATGAAAACACCATTGCAGTTCTGTTTTGCCATAAGTAATGAAGTGATGTTATTTTCAGGAAAGGGATGGAATGGACCATCATCTGTGCTAAGTAAAAAAGAGAGAGAGAGAGAGAGAGAGAGAGAGAGAGAGAGAGAGAGAGAGAGAGAGAGAGAGAATGGGGCTAGAGAGATAACAAAGTTGGAACAATGCTTGCTGTGCAGATATGAGGACCCGATTTGATCTCCAGCATCTACACAGAAAGCTAACCATGGTGGTGCAAACATAGGCAGTTCCCTGGGGCTTGCTGTCCAGCTGGCCTAGTCTTCTCACAAGCCCTTGTCAACGAGAGGCCCTCTATCAAAAAACAAGGCAGAGAGCTTCCATGGAATGACATGCAGATGCACATGCTCACAGTGCACACATATTCATGTGAGAACCGCACTGTGCATGTGCATGTTTGTGTGCATGCACACACACAGAGGCATGCACACAACATGTAAATTAAAGGGTCAGTTCTGGAAGATGAAAACTATTAGCTGTCATGAGGAGGGGAAACAAAAGAGGGTAATGAGGAGGGGAATATGAGCAAAGTACCTGATATACCTGTATGAAAATGTCGTAATGAGACCAATTGTTTTGCACAACTAGTATATGCTAATAATCACTGACACAAAAACCATCAAATACTACACTGTTGTGCAAAGAAAACACTGGTGGGAAAGACACTGCACCTCCACTCTGGAGGGAGAGCACTCTCCTGGCATTCTGGAGCTGTAGATTCGGTACAGTGGAGACACATGGCCACCCACATCTCATGCTTCAGCTTCACTCCACTTCCTGTTCCCACTGTCACTGGGCTATGCGCTTGCATTGTCCTTGGGTTTTCCTTTCACCCCTTCCACACAGTGAATTCCTGATGGGCCGTCTAGGTTCCTGATGCAGGTGCCTCCTCCCTTGACAACTGCGACCTCCTCGCTTCAGGGCAGAGACCATGTGGGAGACATTCCTGTCAGCTTCCTGACTTGGAGATGCTCTCCCTTCTCAGTATCTGCATTCTGCAAACCTTCCCATTTCTCCTCTGACTCCTTCGTTTGGCTCAGTCTTTGCTAGGAAGAAGCTTCTTGCCCGGAGGTAACCATTTCCCCTCATGGCACTCATCAGCATGCCCAGGTAGTAGGTAACCTACAGGCTGGAGGAAGCAGAGGTGAAAAGGCATTCTTTGCTCCTGCCTTCCCCCTGTGGAAGGTTGGCTATGGTGACTGGGAGGCTACAGGAGCTGCCTGAGGAGTGTGGAGGGAAGGAGAAGGTGTGCACAGTCCAGGCTGCAGCTTCCCTTGGCTTAGCAGAGGCATCTGCCCGCACACTGTTGTTACTGTTTTTCTATGGAATTCACGGTGAATAGCCTTCCACACAGTTATACTTCAGAGTGACGGGTAATGACTGCACAGGTTTCTTTTTATGTGCCTCCTATGACTAGCTTACTTCCTCGTATTTCAAGGTGTCCTCCAACCTCCTTGAGCAGGTTATACAAAGTGCTGTAAAGATGAATAGACCTCTCTCTTATATACCACATGGTTTCCACCTGCCAAAGCTGTGGCAGGGGATGGGGTGTGATTCTAAGTAACCAAAAGTGCTATTCCTAAGCCTTTTTAACCTTTCCACATTTTTCCAAGTTTTCAACTGCTTTAAATAGATGATAGAAGATTGATGTTATTTCTGCATTAACAATTTTATAAATTGGCAGATCTTCTTGAAACATAATAATTATGGCAGACGGAGAAGGGTGAGGAAGCTCAAGTTTGAGAAAGGGGAGATGTGGAGGAGCCCACCTGTGCTCTTGGATCCATGGGGACCTTGGGCCTCAGTCCTTGAGGATATTTTTTTTTTATAGACGTGGCTGTGTGCTTGTGTACAATTGTGGGTACAGATGCACATAGAGACCAGAGGTCAATGTAGGTTATCTTTCATTCTCTTATTTTTTTTGAGGCAGCGTCTCTCACTGAGCCTGGAGCTCACTGATGGTCTAGAGTAGCTGCCAGCAAGCCTAGGGATCCTATCTCACCCCAAGATTGCAGGGAGAAGCCATAGTGCCAAGGTTTTGAATTTTTTAACTTTTATTAACTTATTTATTCGGGTGCATGTATGTGGGTTTGGCTGTGTCATAGTGTGCATGTAGAGGTCAGAGGACATCTTTCAAAGTTGATTCCCTTTCCATCATGTGGACCATCAGGCATTATGGCAAATGTCTCTACCTGCTGCACTGTCCTGCTGGCTCCACTATCATCTTTTTATGTGACTGCTAGGGATCTGAGCTGGGCTCTTCATGTTAGTGAGACAAGCACTTTATTGAATCAGCCATTTTCCTTTCCTTTCCTGGGTCAGTTATTATTAGTTTTAATTAGATTTGTTAATTTTACTTCCCAACCACAGTTTCCTCTCCACACTCTCCTTCTATTCCCTCCCACCCCCAAATCCAGAAAGGGCCAGGCTTCCCGTGGATATCAACAAAGCCTTGCATGTCAAGGTGCAGTAGGACTAGTATCTCCCCTGTATGAAGGCTGGGCAAGGCGACCCAGTATGAGGATAGGTTCCCAGAAGCCAGCCAAAGAGTTAGGGACAGCTCTGCTCCCACTGTTAGGGGTCTCACAAGTAGACCAAGCTACACAACTGTCATATATGTAGAGGGCTTAGGTCAGTCCCATGCAGGCTCCCTGGTTGTTGGTTCAGAATCAATGAGTTTCAATGAGCCTGGCTTAGTTGATTATGTGGATTTTCTTGTGGCGCCCTTGACTCCTCTGGTTCCTACTATTCTTCCTCATTCTCTTCATCAGGATTCCCAGAGCTTGGCCTAATATTTGTCTGTGAGTTGCTGCATCTGTTTCCATCACTTACTGGATGAAGGCTCTCTGATGACAATTGGGGTAGTCACTAATTTATGAGTATAACAGAATATTGTTAGGCATCATTTCATTGACATTTCTTACCTCCAACTGTGTATGGCTCTATTCTAGATCTCTGGGCTGTCTAGCCTTTGGTCCTGGCACTCCAGGCAGTGTCAGAGGGGGGCTCACTCTGATGATATGCATCTCAGGTTGGACCAGTCATTGGTTGTTCACTTACACAATCCCTTGTCAGTTATTGTAACACTCACATTGCCATTATTATTGTTGTTATTGCCCATTCTTCCCAAGATGTCTGCAGATCTTAATGACTCCTGGCAGGGATTCCTACTAGAAACAGATTTTCATACACACCATTGTGATGTGAACTGGACTCTCTGAACAAGCTGATACAGTCCTAGTAGTCAAGCCAGAAAGCTGCACTGTAGCCCAGGGAACAGCTGCCATTCCTGTATCGTGGCTATGCTAGTGTCTGGGCTAGAGTGAAGATGTGTGGGTGGACTTTGCTCTGGGAGAACACAAAGTTGGCAACCCTCACAGAGTACCAAGGTAACTGTTTCAGATGGCAGAGGCAGGTGATCTTTGCTTGAAGAAGGAAAGAAAGAAGGGACAATCACAGGAGCTATTATTACTTTTATCTTCAGAGTTATACTGTACTTCTAAAGCCAGGTACTTTTCATCTTAGTAAATTGAGTAGAATTGAGGAAGCTGTGATCTATTGTTGAGTTAGTAATTCAGGCAATCTATGTCAAATGAGAAGCCTGAATAAAAGAATTCTAGGTAGAAAAGAAAAATCATAGCTTAAAAAATGCAAGGAATGAACATTGAGCTCTTTGTATATAATTAAAAATTATACCTCTTAGAACACAATTACAAAAACAAATTACATCTAAAAGTTTTGTGTTTAATTTTATAATTTAATGCAACAGATTTAAAGAAAAAAATGCTACTCATTTTTATTCATATGCCAAACATTAATCCTTACTGGTATTTTTTAGGGTCCATTTTTTATTGTTGCAGAGAAATAATTAAAGCTATTATAATTAACATTCCTACGACTCAAGAACTCTGAGTAATGTGAGCACCTGCTGATATATGAGACATAAAATAATATAGTGTCACTGAAAAATCCTGCCAATTTAAAGTGATTTGATAATTAACCATGAATTTTCTTAAAGGGAAATTTCCAGAATCACTGTGGGCAAAGCTATAACTTAGAAATTGCTAAACTTTCATTTGTGACTTTATTTCAAGGTTGTTCATGATTAAAAGAGGCTAATTCAGTATGGTGATGGTTGGTATGCAAATTAAAATGTGCGTGTACATTTAAAGCAACAATACCTAGTTCTAAATGCATTAAATTAGAGAATGGAGTGCAGCTTAGTTCAGGCTGTCAGCTGTACAGATCTGAAAGTGCTAATGCAATCAAGCTGTTTTCTTTGAGCTCCTTTCAAGGCAAGCACCATTCCTACAGAACCCAGGAGTCTCCTTTGAGAATAGGTCGCCAGCTATCGGTCCTGCACAAAATTTTCAATCAAGCTAAGTCTACTGTCTTGTTTTATTCAATTGACTGCTAAAAATATCAACTTAATTCTTCCCAGAAACAAGATGCTGGAGTTCAGTCTTTATTTATAGTGTCCACCTTTTGTCACAGAACTTGGGAAGAGCCCACATGGACTGTGACAGGTTTACTAATTTTTTGTGTTAGCTGTTAATCCTTCACATCCATGGGTTTTTTTTTTGTTTGTTTGTTTTTTATCTACCATGGATTGAAAATATTTGAGAAAGAGAAGCTGTGTCTGTACTGAACATGCACAGACTTTTTCCTTGTCAATATATTCTTCAAACTATAGGATAACAATTACTTACACTCTTCTTACATTGTGTAAAATATCAAAGTAATCTAAAGGAGACTTAAAGTACACCAATGGATATACATAGGTTACATGCAGCATTTTCATTTTTATGGGAAACTTAAACATCTTTGCATTTTTAGTATATTCGAGGTCTTCTGATCAGTTCTCCATGGATGGTTCTCATGACTAGATTGCCTTATTTAGAAGTTAGGTCTCCTTGTCTGGGAATGCTGTGCTATTGAATAGGTTTGAGTTCTGATTTCAACTGCATTATTCATTAGTTGGAGGGCTTTGAGTATCAGTTGTCATTTATATTTGTGCATATGTGTATATTCATGTTGTGTGTGTGTGGCCAAAGATCAGCCGTGGGTGTCAGTCCTCAGGAGTCATTCCTCTTGTTTTTGAGGCAGTTTCTCATGAGGCCTAGCACTTGCTGCACAGGCTAAGCTGGCCGGGATATGAGCCCCAAGGATCTGTCCAGCCATTTCCTTAGCATTGGTGTTGCAAGCATGTACCAACATGCCTGCTTTTTCCTGGGTTTCATGGTGTAACTCAGGTCCACATAGTTGCATAGCAGGCATTTTATAGACTAACCTATAGTCTATCCAGCCTCCAGTTGTCATTATTTAAACCTATTTTTTATCAATAAAATTATAATGATTCTTGCTTGAATAATGCAATGAATAATGGGTGGCATCTCACTGCTTTAAAAAACGATGTAGGTTGGTGTATGATTTACAGTGTTTGCGAAATAGGTAAAGTATTTATGAGGTGACTCTGAGGCACAAAGCCATAAATACAGAATAAGTTGCTGAGGAAGAAAATGAGCTCCCCATCACAGGAAGTGATGGATACCAGAAAAGTCTGCATACAGGCACCTGGTGCTGTGGAGGAGGCTTGAGCATCAGACTGATAGGTGAACAATTGACTGGCAAGATTCCTGAACACTCGAGGGTCTGTAGTAGTGAACTGGAGAGTTGTACAAATTAGCATCAAGAAAAATGAATATTAAAGGTCTTTACTCTGTATAAGTTTGAATAAAGAGATTTACTTTTTGCCTGTAATCCTGAAAAGACTATTGTAATTACTGTGCTTGGCCAATGTAGTTAGTTGTGTCTTTTCTATTTATTACTTAGAGTTTAGGTTGGGAGAAGGGGTAGGTAGGATAGTAGGGTCTAAGGGGTGTAGGAGATGATAACTAACACTAAGGATGTTTGAAAGAGCCATATGGAAACCTACTGGGTTAAGCACAAATGCACGCATGCACGCATATGCACACACATTTAGTTGGAATTACTTCACACATGTGAAAATGCTCCTTTTAGAAGGCACAAGTTGCCAAATAAAAAGCCCAGTACCAGATGTAAGATACCTCCCTTGCATTGTTGTTTAGGGGTGTCCTGGAGCCTGCCAAAACAATTCAGGCTATTGCTATTGCTCTTGGCTTCCAACCAGAACCTGATGCTGAAGACTATTGCTGAAGACTCTGCCTATATTGGTCCCCAGGCAAGGAGAAATCAAGCTCCTAGTGACTGAAAGCTCCCCCGCCCCCACTAGCTAGCCTTCATAATACCAGAAAGTGCTATGTAAGTTGCTGGTGGAGAAAAATCATCAATAGTCTTACCCAGCTGTTAAAGTTGTGAGCTACAAAAATGATCTTGCAAGATAGGCCCATAGGTGCAATCGAGGCATGAGCGTTATGGGGTAACCAACTGCTTTCTGATTTATTTAGGACTTGCTCTACAGAAAGAAACTCATGCCTGATACTGTAAATCTCCCCATGGTTGGAAAGCTCCTGAACCCTAGGCGTTAACCTACCATTATTTTGCTAAATGAACAGAGTATCAAACTTTACCTCTAAATATGTGTCTCTATATCTATAGATCACCACAGCTCTCAGCCATCATCAGAAAAGCTTCTTTGTGTAGGGAACAACAGTTAATACAGAAACTCACAACTGATCCAAGTGCAGAAACTAAGTGTCTGTGGAGTGCACAGCCACAAGAGGGACCTCAGTACCTTGTTCCATCCTCCCAGGACTTGGGGAACTCCACAGGACAGAGTGGGAACATTATAAAAGCCAAGGTTCAGGGAGGACCAGGGTGACACGCATGGGAGGGCTGCTGCTTTCATCAAGCCAATCAGCATGGAGGAAGGAGGGGCTAATGAGCCTCTGCCCATAGCTGAGCAACTATTGGTGGTTGCTCTGGGAGGGGTAGTCTGTTTTCTTCAAGTGTGTGGCCCCTGATAAGTTGACTGCTCCAGTGCAGGACACCATGCTCATAGGTTTATGGCAAGAGAATTAGGGTCTCTGTTTGTCTGTCTGTCTGTCTATATCAAGAGGATATGAATTTGAGAGGTGCCTGGGGAACATGAAAGGTGGATCCAAAAGTAATTAAAAGGAGGGATTGGAGTGAATATCATCAAATACGTTGTATGCATGTATAAGAATTAATAAAAATATTTTATTAAAAAAGGATAAACAGTTATCTAAAGGCCTACACTGCTTTCTCACATACTGTTGTTCCTATTATATTGGTATCTTTTAGTCACTTAATGAGTGGGCAATTGCACAGCCTCAAAAGCTAAGATAGATCATCACAAGATGTTTTTTAAAGATATGACATTAATCAAATTGATGTCTTTTGATTGTTCCACAAAGGATAAATTAAAATTATATTAAAGAAGAGAAGATCATGAATCAGGGAGGGAGGTGGTGGAACATGGGGGGATCTGGAAGGGGAAGGAAGGGGCAGGAATGATACATTTGTTCATGTGTGAAATTTTCTAAAAGCATACATCATCTCCCTGCTATGAGTCAAATAAAGATGTAAATTCTTGATAATCCACAGAACTAGATGAAATTTTGGAAGACTTCCTGTTTTTTCCAAGTTAGAGACACATTACAGGATATATGTTTTCACAGTCCAAAGTGGATCCTGACATCTTTACTTGCCAGGACAGTGATGCTAGAAAATGACAGGGTGAACATGCATTGGCTCCTTACAAATCAGTGTTACCGTTGGCTTGCTTAAAAAATACCCAGTTACTTTCTGGAAGGACCTTATATTGGCTCACACTTAGAGTTTGTTAAGCCAAAGTGGCTGGGGAATAGAGGCAAACCACACAGGAATTGTTACCATGGAACCTAACTGACACAGAGCAGGCAGAAGCAGGGCCTCTGCTGTGTGGTTTATGTTCAAATGACCACAGCAAAGAGACTAATCAATACATTGCCTGCTTCCTGGGTCTTAGTTTATTCAAATTTTTACCTTGCAGTAAAGAACATCTATACTGTGGGTTGAGGAAGAAATGATTTTGTATGTCAGGGCAACAGGAGGGATAGAGGGAAGAGAGCCCATTGATGCAACAACCCTGCCAAGGCCACAAGATGTACCTGTGATGCATAGGAGAGGAGAGTGGACCAACTCTTCAATGTCAGCATGAAATCAGCTCCCAAGGACTGGGGGACAGATTGGAGATATAAAAGCTGACCACAGATTCAGAATCAAGAAAGTGTATGATGATGGCTAATCTTGGTTGTCAAATTGATTGTATCTGGAACCAATTAAGAGGAAGTAACTGGGGACTCCTGTGAGGGATTTTCTCAGTCCTATTATTTGAAGTGAGAAATTCTACACTCCATGTGAATGGTATCTTTGGGGGTAGCCCCCCCAGAAGATGGAATAAGAAACCTTTGCTTTTGCCTGCTTTCTTTCACTCTTGCTGACACATTCATCTAATTGGTTTCTGCTTCTGCTGCATTACTTTGCTGAAATTAGTACTTTGAGATTCCAACATTGACAAAAGACTAGTGGCTCTCCAGGAGTCTTCCAGGCCTTCAGCCCCAGATTTGAAGCGCTGAGAAATCCAGTCTTATGGCTCTCAGGTTCTCTGGTGACAGTAATTGTTGGACTACCTAGACCACATTATATGAGCCAGTCTAATACATTCCTTTTTAATGCATGTTCATTCTGTTTCAAATTCTGTCCCCTAAGAAAAAGTGGCGGAAAAGCACAGGTAAACACATTTTAGACTCCACTCAGTTCCTTCTGTGTATCAAGGCTGAGAAAATATTTGTCCCTGAATGAGGAATGAGGTCTTGAGAGGTTTGCCTGTTTAGAACTGTAGGTCATGTTAATAGGGCAATGGTCAGGAGTCAAGGGTGGTTGGGACAGAGAAAGTGATGAACTGAGAAGAAGATCTAATTTTTGTGTGCAATACATTTTATAAAATACTCACTGCATAAAAATGACCTACCTCAAACTATACACACAGAGGCACTTCCCAGGTGTTTCGTGCAGCACATTTCTCCTTCCCACTGTATAAATAAATGTTTTGTGATATGGAGTCTTGTGTATCATTAGAGAACTCTTTGCTAGAATCATGATAATGGAGAATTTGTTCTTGCTGCTCTAATTCTCTCTGCTCTTGGAAGGAGTATAGGGAGGAGGGAAGTGAGAAGAGGAAGGAAAGACAAGAATTGCATCTAAATAATAATAAGGAAAATATGAGCTCTTGGCTGGTGAGAAGCCCTTGGGTGAGCACACAGGCTTGTTTTGGGGATACAAAGTAGCAGAGTTACAACAACCAGTGACTGGGAGGTAGAGGGCTGGGCTGGGCTCCGGGAGTCACTTACCTTGCATCTTTTTCAAGGGTCTCTTGCCTTAACTAGAATAACAGGAGACACTTTTTGCCTAGAGCAGATGGTTACGTCATGATTTAAATCATGTCGAGGACTGCCCAGATACCTTTAGGATGTGCATCTTCCCGTGTAGTCCCCCCTTTCTTTATCCCACATTTTGCTATTTGTGGCCTCCCTTCTGGTCCTAGAATGTATGCTGTCTGATCACCAGAGAGCTGTTGTCGTCTCCTTTCCTTCCCTGTGCTGACTTCTCACAATACCCAGTAGACAATGCATATTTTATTTGTTTATGTATTAAGATGGTCACATTTCGTATCTCAAGCTGTCCCCCAACTCACTCTGCAGCCACGTTGGCTTCAAACTTGTGGAAATCCTTATGCCTCATCATTCTCTGGGCTACTCCCCGTCCATCTTTATTAAGAGATTAATTGAGTTAATAGATCAATATGGCATGGAAATATTCCTGGATGTGCCTATGCATGTCCAAGTTAGGTCAATATCATGACCAAAGTGACTTGTGGAAGAAAAGACTACCTTGCTGTTTGATCACAGCAATAGTAATCCTAACTAGGACAGACCATACAGTCTGATACAACAAATTACTGCAGCTAGAAAAAGATTTTTTAAGTGTGTGTGTGTGTGTGTGTGTGTGTGTGTGTGTGTGTGAGACCACAGGAATTCTGGGATTACAGAACTTCCTGCTACTGCACTTGAATTTTACACAGGTTCTGTAGATTGCACTCAGGTCTTCATGTTTGCTCAACAAACTCTTTTTTTTTTTTTTTAATTTAAGAGATTTTTTTATTCCTTTTTGCATATCAACTACAGATTCTCCCACTCATCTCTCCTCCCACTCCCTTCCAGCCTGCCCCCCCCCAACCCAATTCCCCCATCCCCTCCTCAAAAAGGGTAAGGGCTCCCATGAAGAGTCAGAAAAGCCTGGGATATTTAGTTGAGGCAGGTCCAAGCCCCTCCCACTTGCATTTAAGCTGAGCAAGCTGTCCCACCATAAGTAATGGATTCCAAAAAGCCAGCTCATGCACCAGGGGTAGATCCTGATCCCACTGCCAGGGACCACCTCAAACAGACCAAGCTACACAACTGTGTTCTGTATGCAGAGGGCCTATTCTGGTCCCATGCAAGCTCCACAGCTGTTGGTTGAAAGTTCATGAGTTCCTATGAGCTTGGTTCAGTTGTCTCTGTAGATGTCCCCATCATGATCTTGAACTCCCTGATCATATATTCCCTCTTCCCTTTCTTCAACTAGACTTCCAGAGCTTGACCTGATGCTTGGCTGTGAATCTCTGCATCTGTTTCCATCAGTTACTGGATGAAGGCTCTATAATGACAGGGTATTCATCAATCTGATTACTAGGGTAAACCCCCACTATTGCTAGTAGTCTAATCTGGGGTCATCCTTGTGGATACCTAGGAATTTCCCTAGCACCAGGTTTCTCTCTAACCTCATAATGCCTCCCTCTATCAAGATATCTCGTTCATTGCTCTCCCACTCTGTTCCTCCCCCAGGTTGACTATCTTATTCTCTCATGTTCTCATCCCTCTATTGCCCCTCCCCTTACTCATGGAGTTCTCAACTGTTTCCCCTTCCCAAGGTGATCCCTGCATCCCTCTCAGGGTCCTCATTTCAACAAACTCTTTACCCACTGAGTCATCTTCCTTTCTCAAACAAGAGAAATTTATTTCACCTTATTTTGGAGGGTGGGAGTCTGAGATTTCTGGCAGAAGACCTCTTAACAGTTTGCAGGTGGCTGTCTTCCTGGATCCTCACATAGGGAGAGAAACAGCGAAGTAAGCACTTTGCTCATGATTTCACCATCTCCTAAAGGCTTCATCTTTAAAACCATTATGCTGAAGCTTGGGTTACTATTTCAGCACAATCATGGAAAGCTCATGCAATTACCTCATTGTTTGGAGACCCCAGGACCCAGTCTCCCCAGTTGCATCTGTTTACTTGGTGAGACATGTTGTGTATGAACTGTAGTCAGGCTGAATTAATCATTTAGTTCACGGACTTTCTGGTGTTAACTCTACCCCATCCCCCAACACACACACACACACACACACACACACACACACACACACACACACACACACATACACACAGGGAAGAGCTTGGACACAAGAAGAGCCATTCAAACGTACAGTCTTTCATCCTTCTCATCTGCACAAGGTCCAAAATACTTTCATGGAATTTGGAACTTCTGGTTCCTATGCATTGTCTCCACCAGAATGCTCCCACCATTCCTTTCTTGATTTGATGATCTAAGTTCTATAGCCATGTTTCCCTTTTCTTTTAACAATGGCTATGATAACTGTTCTTGGCAGAAGCATTCAAGTGTCAAAGGAAACACTTGGCATTTCTCTTATTTGTAAGCTGTATTTCTCATGTGCAATGTTAGTCATTTTGATTCCAGGAATGATGCCATGGTAATCATCATCATACTACACTTCTTGTCAGAATTTCAGACAATCTTACCCATTACTCTGAGACTTGCTGAGGAATCTACAGTTAGTCTAACTGAGATTTAACTATCTGAGCTTTCTCACAATACCCAACAGAGATACCATTGCCCCCTAAACAGCAGGAAGCAATTGTAAGAAAATGATGCCCTTCTCCCTAAGGTTTCATATTTCTCAGGGTTATGGATGATAGTTATAGTGTTGGGGTGGAAGAAAATATTAAACTCAGTATTTTCCTTAAGAAAAGAAAAAGTGTCTCAAGAAAAAGGGAAAAGAAGAAATGGAATAGATAGGTATAAGATATTATGGTAGACTATCGTGTACATTAGTAAACAAATTTAGTAAAATAGCAGCCTTAGATAATTTGCACTGTTATGGATTCTTATATGTAATGTAAACTATTTTGATATTCCTGTTTAAGATAATTTGTATATTGATACAAATACAGAACTATATTTGTTATAATGTACATATATTTCTACCCTTATTTGAAATACTTGTATACTGATACAAATGTAAATTTATATGTCATACTGTATGTATGTTCTACTTCTGTTTAAGATAATCTGTATACTGATATATATTTAAGATTATTGTCATATTGCATATTGCACTATACATTCCTACCTCTGTTATAAATATCTTGTGTATTGTCACAATTTTAAAATCATTGTCTCTTACTGTACATTTGCTTATAGACTGTTTACCTTGTTTACATGAAGCTGTAGTCCTTAGGTTATTTTGGTATATAAGACTTATAGATTTATAGTCACCTATGCTTGTCATCTCTATAGTTACGTTAGTTAGGTTATCCAGATTTACAGATACATAGGTCGGATGAACAAGTAATCTTCAAACACTTCATAGACCTAGAGAATATAGCATTTACATAACTTAGAATTCTGTTGATGTGAGACACAATTGCTCCTGGCAGCACCAATTTGCTCCTGAGAGAACGTTGGGCTTCTAAGACATTTCCATTTGGAAGTTTGTCTTCTTGGCACAAAATGGCCTACTGGGCAATGAACTGCCCTTGCCTCAACTGCTGACAATACAAGTGCTGTCCTTCTGGACAAGTGGGACACAAAGAAAAGTGACTTCAGAACTCTGCCAAGACAGGGTAAGATGGTCTTTCAGAATTCCTGCTTCTGAAAATGGTCTGTCAGATACTCTAGGCCTGTAGCCAATTTTAATTCACCAACAATGCTGTGAAACATTAGGTGACTGTCCAGGCTACCAGCTGTCTCTGTCTACTCTTGCAAGATTCCTGAAAGTTGCTTGCATCCATCATCCATTTCTCAGGTACCATTATATTCCTTCTCAGGTCTTTGATGAGATTGAAGACTAACAGTTACAGTTACAACTTACTGTGTTGTAGATAGAACATATTAAGTATTAGATTCAGGTTCTTTAGGATAGGACACCTTTTGGAATGATCTTCGTAACATGCCTACGCTCTAGACTTCCCTGGATTTTAGTATGAGTTTCTTGCTTGATATAGTTCGCATTGATTATAGTTCCATCTTATGTAGGTCATTATCCCTCATTACTCCTGGACAATATCTGATAACTTTTCCTTCGTATATAGTCTTGTATTAGGTTAGAACCTTCTTATTTAGACAAAAGGGAGAGATGTAGTGGGTAGCCATTCCAGCTTTGGCCTGGAAGTTCTAACCCCATTGAGGCTTTGGTAATGGTCATGCCTACAAGGTGGGACTGAGAGAGGATGCTGAAGACCCGGGATCCAGATGCGGGGGCTCTCTTGGTTCCTGGACCCTGGATGCTGGAGGTAGACTGAGCAGAGTTCTCCAGAGAACACCTTTCCCAGACCCTGCAACCTACCTATCCCTTCACTTGTAAGTTACGCCACAAAAGAAACCTCCCTTTTAACTACGTGGAGTGGCCTTGATAATTTCACCAATATGGATACAAGATATGGAAATGCCCATGTCCATTGTTTGTGACTTCTAGCACAGTGGTGGTCAGCACAAAGCCATGCCAGGAGCTGGGGAGAATGTTAAGGCTGACAGAAGTGAGTCTGGGTCTGTGGCACCCAGGTGCAAGGCTCAGAAGCAGAGGTGGTCAGGGCCTAGGCAGAGAGGCCTCTACTGCCTAGAGAGGTCAACAGGGGCCCAGATAGTAAGTAATGTTATGGCCACTGGCCCATAAACCTGAGAATAGTGTCTCCTAAGCTCCCAAGTCCCTGCCAGCCAGATGCTATCATGGGAAGAGGAGAGGGAGGTATGTGATGTGGAATAGCTGTTCTGGAAAGGGCCAATCCAGCAGCAGGACCTTGTAGACACTGTTGAAATGCAGAATGGCAAGGTTTGAAAGCCTCTGACCTACTTCTGACCAGTGAGGAAGACGGAGGGGAGGCCAAAGTTGGAATGATCTCTTACAACCAAGGCAGGTATTGTTTGCCCCTCCCCTGCCCCCCATGAGGATGAGTAGAATCTCAGTGTGTGAGAGGAAGCCACTGCCCTGCACTCTCACCCAGCAGGCCTTTCTCAGTAACATCTCTGTGGCAGCTGGTCCCAGCCTCATTGTAGTTAGGGAAAGGGAGAGATCTGTGCTTCCCTGGAGAGACAGTATCATTGGGAGAGCGAATAAGAGTAACAGCAAAGTGGAGCGTGGTGTGTCAGGGGCTGTGTTTTGATAAGGAATTGCACATGATATATGGGGAAAAGGCATCTGGTGTGTGTTCCTCTCCTCTTGACATACAAATCACAATAGAAAGTCACACATGGATTGTCTCAGGTGGAAATGGCAAAAGGGTGACATGTTCTTTACCAACCTTCTCTGAAACTGATCTGGGTTTCTGTGGGACAAATTTAATTCTAAAACCTCTTAGTACTTAGATGAATTTATTTTGTAAAGACCAAACACATCCTAGAAGACAGCTGATGAACTGGAGTGAGTCTCCATTCCCTTCACAACTACTGCAGCAGGAAAGGCATTTGCTTTCTCCAGAAGAGAAGAAGCAGTGTAAGAACAAGAGATGCTGAGCAGGGGCAGGGGGGAAGCTGTAGCTAGCAATTCCCCTGCTTTGGAGTGATCTGCTTGGCTCATGATGAAAAGAGTAATTTTCCTCCTCTTTTCCCACCAGGCTCTGCAGATGCCATTTCAACAGGCTCTTGCCCTCAGCTGAGCACCCCTTTCCACAGCCAGGTAGCTCATCAACAAATGCCAGTTACCGGCCAGATGCCCTTTCTGCGGCAGGGCTTTTGCAGCCTTGAAGCAAGTGGAGGCTGGACTGGCCTCAGACTGTAGCTGGGACTGAACGGAAGGGAGGCTTCTCCCCATTTCACCACACTAAGTGCTGCACTTCAGGGGTCTTGAGATGATGCCTGATTGGCCCACAGTGTGGCATAAGAGGTCCTGATCCAGCCCCTGGAGCCAGTTCATCAGCAGGCAGGAGAAAAACACGACAAGGCCCTTGTTTTAAGCTAACAACAGGCTTTTATCTCAGGTCAAGAGGACAAGGAAGAAGCCAGGCATCTTGGAGGTTCACCATCTTTATTACCTAGTTATGGCCTCTCTCCCTACCCATATGTCTATCTACCAGGGAATCTGTCTAACTCACAGTTCCTCAATATGACCTGCATGTTAGGTACAGAGAAGAAAACTGAGGTAGTCATTTGGGGTGAAGAGTCCCAGTGTTTCCTTCTGAGATCAGCACAGAGGCCCAGGCCTTCTATTGTTAATGGACATTAGGAATATAGACTGCATCATGGCTCTCAGTCACCTCTAGACAGAGACAATGTCAGGAAGCTGAATCAAGGAGGGACATTCTGACTCAGGAGCTGATGTGTGAGGAGGTTAAAGGATGACTTATGAATCAGCTGTTCCTACAGCCCTTTTGAAGTTCTGTTGAATATGATTCTCACATCCGGTCTGTGGTGCTGCCCAGACAGTCAGAATTACAATACTCTCCTAGTTTTAATGAGACAATGGAATGTTGTAAAGTGAACTAATTGCCCAGTATGCCACCTTCTAGGTAGCAGAGCTAGGCTTCCATTCAAGCCTACCCATTCAACATTTATGACTCTCTTGCTGCATAAGGCTGCATTTTATGACATTAACACAGCTGTATAACTCAGGAAAGACGTGATGGAATTTGCCAACCTGGGTCCTGGAAAAGGTGGGGCTCAATGTGAATGGAACTGGTCAAGTTGAGGTGACTGTCTCTCCAGGCAGCAGCTACCTCTGGGGACATTGCAAACACTTATGTTAGCCAGGCAGAAAGGTGGTTGGAATATAACATTTCTAGGGAAAGGGAGAGAGTTTTCTCCAGAAGTTCAGAGGAATTTCAGACCAGTTGGCTTTCTTTTTGTCTGTTCATGGTGGCACTTTCTCTGCAGCAGGCACTTTCTTCTCCTCACTTTCTGATGTCTATGTGTTACTTGTCAGGGCATTGTATTAAGGGTCTCAGATGTAAGGGGAATGTAAAAAAATGGCAAGAGAAATAACATCTACTTTACAGGGAACCATCCCCATTGTCATAAGACTTCCATGGACCCTGGGCATGGGGACAGCCTGATCATACAGAAGATTCACATTTAGTTTTCTTGACCAACCCTCCCTTTCAAAAAGAACAAATGTGAGACAAGATGGGGAATAAAGGAAGTAAGTGTTCACCAGGTTCCTGAAGCAGGGTCAGTCCTGGGTGTAACTGGTCTTTCTTTGGACTGCCAGCTCCCAAATAACAACATGAGACTTCTTACTAATTATGAAAACTTGGCCTTCCTTAGCTTAGCTCTTTGTAGTTGGAAATTTCTCCAGTCCCGCCAGTGCCCACAGTCATTCAGACCCAAGTAAACACACAGAGACTTATGTTACTTATAAACTGTATGGCCATGGAAGGCTTCTTGCTAACTGTTCTCATATCTTAAATTAACCCATTCCTATAAGTTTCCACGTGGCTTGTGGCTTACCTGTACTTTACATCTTACTTCTCATGGTGGTGACTGGCAGTGTCTCCTGACTCAGCCTTCCCCTTCCCAGAATTCCTCTCTGCTTATCCCACCTATAATATACTTCCTGCCTGTCTACTGGCCAATCAGCATTTTATTTGTCAATCAATTAGAGCAACACATTCACAGCTTACAGAAAGACATCCCCAGCAGCTCTTATAACTTAAATTAACCAATTTATATTCATCTGTGTTCTGCCACATGGCTTGTTACCTCTTCTCCATACTGTGTCTTACTTCTGCTTCATCTCATTGGCAAATCTCTACTTCTCTGATTCCTTCCCAGAGTTCCTATTTCTGCCTGGAAGTCCCGCCTATCCTCTCCTACCTAGCTATTAATTATTCAGCTCTTTATTAAACCAATCACAAGATGTCTTAGATTGGTGAGGTAAAACAGAGACACATTTTCACAGTGTATAAAAAAGATTATCCCCAAACACCTGGGCAATTATCCTCCTTTAAAAAGGCTCAGCTGAGCAGACCCAGGCCAGGTATAAGGTGGCTGAGGTTGTGCTAAGTCTTGCTATGTCTCCTTGTACAATTACTTCTGCCCCTATAAACTTTCCACACATGATAAGAGCCTGGACTGAACTTTGAGTAAACATCAAGGAGGGAAGGATTGGCTTTTGGTGGGCCCATCTGTTATGGTATCTATTTTAAGTTGGGAGGACAGCATGTTTGTGACCTTCCCTGTCCACTTACTGCTTGTGTGCATGTGTGGGTAGGACTCTCTGCACAGCCAGGTGGTGCTTTGGCTTCTGCAACTTCTCCCAGGGTACCTTTGCTGATTTGGTCTGTCACCTGGAGTTTGGAGTCAGTAGTGGGTTGTACTGGAAGGATCACTTCTTGCCCGACTCTATCCTTCAGAACCCATTCGTCCATGTCCTGGATGGTTTCAGCAATGTGATCACTGCATTAGGATAGGGTTCCCATTATTTACTAGACTTCCTGTCAAAGATGATTTCAGACAGATCTTGCCAAATCATACCAAATGACTAAGTTCCTTCTTCCCCTTTCTTTTCAGAGCAGATTCATGACAGACATCATCTAGATGTCACAAGTACCATCTCAGTATGGACAATGACCATATAATTCTTACAATGAAATTTCTCAGTCTCAGTGCCCCTGGCATGTAAACGTGGATGGTTGTTTGTTGTGTGGGTGTTTTGTCTATTTCACAGTACATCACAGGATCTTGAACTTGTATGTTCTGGATATAGGTTCTACCTCTCCTTCCATGGTGTTCCATATATCTAGACATTGCTCAGTGTCTCCTGGGACAAACTCTGCCCTGATTGAGAACCATTGCTCCATGCATAGACTGGCTCAGCCACCTTAGACAAGTGCTTAGCCCATCGGACACTCAGTGTCCCCGTGTGTACTGTGGAGACAAATACATACCTACCCTGTAGGACTGCTAGAAGATGCATCACAGGCCAGCTGCAGCATCAGGCACTGTGCACACTAGAAGGGAATTTGCATGCATTCACAGCTGCTACATGTGTCTTATAGACCCCATTTTTGCTGTTTGATGCTGTGGGTTTATTTTTGTCAGTGGAGAAAAGACAAAAGCCAGGCACTTCACAAAGTTCCCATACTTCCTCCAAGGACAGAAGAGTCTGTGAGGGGAGGCAGACTCCACATTTCATCTCAGCAGCAAAATGCTTCAGACAGCATAACCTCTTGGGGATTTTTCAGCCTCTAGATTGCCAGAATGAGAAAGAAAAGAAAGCCCAGTAGGTACTTGGTTTGAGATCATGTCACACATCTGAGAATGTGCCAGTTCCGTAGAGCCTTGTTTATCAGAAAGTGAAACATTCATGGTGTCCCACATGGATCCCTATTTCCAGCAGCTCAGTGACTCTTTCCAGTGGTTCATTCTCTCATAGGAAAGGCTGCCACTCTGTCATGCTTCAGAGACATGCTGATGAAGGAACTAAACATTTTGTTCCCGGTGCATAGCCTCCTCCAACATCAAGGGAGATTTAATCTTAAAACTGTCAGGGGAAAATATTTGTGCCGAGCATGCTTCTTGGGATATTTATTAGACTGCATTAACCTCAGGATGTTCAACAGAGTTCCAGTTGGGAATTAGGATGTACACTAACACAAAGGAAGGGCCATATCTGCCCCAAGGAAGACCGGTTTAGCAGATTGCACAAGTGACCACAAGGCCCAGGTATTTCCAGTGTTTGGGAAGCTGGCAATGAAGGACACCTTCGGAATGTGACTTTGAGAATACTACTGTGTCCCATGCCCTCTCTCTTCTTGTTTCTGGGACCTGCAGGGCTTGTGGCAGGGGCCGTTTGGGTGATGAACACAGCAGCTCAGCAGATACAGCTGCAGTGTTTTCCAGAAGCAGTCTAGACTGGGCCATTTAAGATTGTCCTGGATGTGTGTCCCTAAGTCCCTGGTCTGCTAAGTGCTCCAGGGCTGTCCATCTTCTAAGTTTAGGCAAGTTACAAGGTTATCAGCTGTTGGGTCATTGACACTTCATCAGCAGGGGAGCCACTACCCACAAACTAAGAAGGAAATAGCTCTGATGTTTCCTATGCATATTAATAATTTTCCTTTTTCTTTTGTGAAAACATTTCTTAGTTTTTAAATTTTTTGACAAATTTTTGCTTAGATGCAATACAGTAGTGTCATGCTTCCACTACTTTCTCTGACTCTCCGACTCAAGAACTTTTAACTTCCTGATAAACAGCTCATTGGAAGTAAAAGTAAAAGGAACATTTTGACAAACATGTAACAAAAACAGAGAAGATTATTTGTGGTATTTTCAATCCCTGTACATATTACTTAGTGGCACCAGTCTCTTAAAACTCTACCCTTCATGATGGGGTAGGAGCTACATGGAATACATCACTACTCTGCTTGCCATCTGGACCACCACTGATTGCCCATTATTTCCTAGTCTTTCACTTATCTACATCCATCATGCTCCATTAAAATCATTTTCTCTTAAATGAAATCTCTAATTCTCCTCATTCTTGAATTCTCAGGCTATAGTCACCATCAGGTTATATCTCACAATTCTTACTCCTAATATTTTCAAAGTATAAACAAAATGATTGTGTAATGCACAACTTATTTCTGTAATCCTGATGGATGATGGAGATATATAATAAAATAAAATTCTTGAGTAAAATAAAATTTCAGGCCTAACTTTTTCTACAAATGGCATTTAGCTTTTTACTGGATTTTTATTTATAGTTATTTATATACTCAAGTATACAATGTGATGTATTTTTTATTGTTATAACAGAACACTGGAGGCCTGGAGTTTTATAAAGAAAATAGGTACATTTAGCTTACAGTCTTGGAGGTTCAAGATAGCAGCAACATCTGGTTAGGGATATCTGACCACATCACAATATGACAGATAGCATAATGGTGGAAGCACACAGGAGACAGAGAGATCACACAGCAAGACAGGAAATCAGAAAGATTCAAGGACTATCCAACATTGCTGTTTTAAGAACAGTTCAACCCAGTCCCTATCTAGAGTTACTTGGAAAGGATATTAACCCCTTCAGAGGGCAGTACCTCCCATGACCTAGCCACCTGGCCACCAAGCTCCACTTTTTAAGGTTGTGCCACCTCAACACTGCCTCATTGGGGCCAACCTTCTAGCACCTGGATCTTAGCAATCCACATTTACAATATCTCCCTGCCTTGTTGAACATATCTACTCACATCCAAGACCTCCCTAGCCTACTAAGCACCCTCTTATATCTGGGCTTTCCGGGGAGCTGTTTCCTTCATCTGAAAAATCTCCCTCTTATGTCTAGACACAGTTTAAAGACTGATTGAGATTCAATTCTGCCAGAAAACCCATGTAAATGACAGTGCTTGTATGTTCTGTACTAATTCTCCACAAACTTAACTTTAGTGTAATTGCCTTAGAAATGATGTTTACCTTGTTTAAACTGTTTTCCTTCCTAAAAATGCAAGCATGTACCTTATACTTGGATTATATAGGCTCTCCTGTAGCAGCAACTATTTGTTAGTTCTTTCATAAGATGTTGCCATAGTTATCATCTAATGCTGTGATGAAATACCATGGCCAAGGCAAACTTATGAAAGGAAGCATTTAATTAGAGCTTGCTTACAGTTTCAGAAGCTTAGTCCATGCACATCACTGTCATGTTGAGAAACATGGTAGCAGACAGGCACTTATGGTACTGGAGGAGTAGCCAACAGCTCACATCTGATTAGAGAGAGAAAGAGACAGAGAGCCCTGAATGACATACCTCCTCCATCACTTCCTAACCCTTCCCAAGCAGTTCCTCTAACTGGGAACAAGGATTCAAATCTATTGGAACCACTTCACTCAAACCTCCACAGACAGCTTTTTTAAGATTCTAAGAGAACCTTGTTTAGATTGGGTCTCTGTGGACTATCACGTGTGTGTGTGTGTGTGTGTGTGTGTGTGTGTGTGTGTGTGTGTGTGTAGTGTGACTGACAACCATCTGCTCTAGCTCTCAGAAAGTGGAGGTTTCATCCAGAATATCCACAGAATTGCTGCTTTTAGTACATGAATAATACAGTATATTCCATTTTCCACTGACAGACTGAAATAGGAAAGAAACAATCTCTGCCTCATCAGGGCCTAGCACAAAACTGGTGTTATGTTTGCACTATGTATAGGAAAAGAATGGATGTCTACAGGAAGAAATTTCCACTCCCTGCCATTCTCTCATGGTCAATGGCAGTAGACAGTAATTGTAAATAGAAACACTAATAATAATTCTTTCTTGTCTAGAGACAAGGTACTGCCATCCTTCTGTTATCTTTGCTCACTGTCCCAAGGGAGTGATAGTCATTGGTCCCTCTGAGAGAGCAGCCTGGTACTGGTTGGCTTCCATTCTTCTTGTCCTGTTTTCCTAGAATAGTTTATTCTTGGATCATTCCCTCTCCCCAACAGAAAGGTCTCCTGCCCTCCAGCTCTGCTCAGGGCCAGTCAGAAGGCACATCCATTGGTGCACTGGATGTTCCATTGTGTCTGAAGATACATACTATGTTCAGTCACCACAAACGGGATGTGTTTATCCCTATCTGCTTGCCTCTGAGTCTTCTTCAGATGCTTTTGAACTCTGAGAAGAGAAGGAGCCATGACTAACTATCACTCTAGATAGGGAAATGATACATTGAAATAATGTGGAAGGTGCACTGGCCTCTCCCTAGATCTGTCGGTGCCTCTCAAAGTCACTCCTCTGCTCTCACATCACCTCAAGGAGACTTGGGGCTACCCCCTGCATTTCTGAAGGAAGAAGGCAGCATACCTTCTGAGCATTCCACGTTGCTTTGGGCTGCCTCCACTACCTCTTTGGATTGGAAGCATTGTGCTGATAATTCCAGGGAGTGTGAGTGAGGCAGGGTATGGGGTAAACTTGGGCAAGCACTTCTCCAAAGATGCTTAACTTGTCCTGCGGAGTCGATTTCTCTTCACCCAGGCAGGACAAGCATAGGTTAGAGAAACAGTGTGCCCAAGACTAGCTTGGTGAGTCGGTGACTTCACTGGGGTTCCCGGTGACAGCACATTTGGTGACTCAGGCAGCTGTACCAGAAGCATGGGTGAAGCGTGGCTATGAAAGCTGTGCCATTGGTGCTCCTTGAACAGGTCTATGCAGGCCACTCCACAGAGCTCTCTTCCCTGGCAATTGTTACTTCTCATATAATCTAAGAGAGGGGCCTTTTTAATTTTGTCAGTTTTGTGAGTTTCCTGAGTCCTCTGTGTCTTCCCTCCAGAAGAGGCTGTTTCAACCTTGAGGAAGCAGCTACGCAGTAGCGTAGCTTATTTCTATTTTTACCACACTCTGCCCACAGTCCTTTTTCTCTCCTCGCCCTGGGGTGGGAACTAGATGATCCCATGCCCTAGAGCTCTGAGCTATTCAAACCAGCAAATCTCAGTCTGTTAGGTATTTGTTCCTGTCACCTCTAAGTCCTGGCTGACCCTGCAGCTCCTGTGTCACCCTTCAGTGTGGCATGTCCACCTCTCGCAAAGTCTGAGTATAGCAGCACACTCTTTCCAATGGCAGTCTCTCTTGACCTGTTGTTATTCAGATAATAATAAAACCTGTATTTTAAATTAGGAATTACTGAGCAAGAAAGAGCTGAAAATGAAAGAATGGTAAAACAGCCCCAAGGAACTTGACGCTAAGTTCAGTAAGCATTTAGTTTAATCTCCATACAATTTTTTTACTAATTTTTAAGTGAAGATAATGTCTAGGATGGGGAAGTTCAATAATCTCCCCAAGGTGACCCTTCTAAGGAATAGGAGAGCAGGTGGTAACACACATGAGTGGAAAGCAAAGAGGATGGAGGAAATGGCCATGGTCTGGCTCCAAAGTGAAGAATTCTGTGTTGTAAGAAGAATTTGAAATCTCTGTGATGTCATCCCTCAGTCACTGCAGATAATCCAGCTGGTCTCTGTACCAGAAAGATCTCTCTGCCTCTGGTTTTTAAATAAATTCTAATAAAATCCAAGAGATTGGCCGGACCACCGTCAGAAGTCTTATGCTTATCAACTGAAGACAGAGCCGAGTTTTCAGAAATCCCCGCTGATCTCAGACTCCTGTTCTCACAGCCCAGATACCACGGAGATAACTGAAGTTACTGAATCGTATCAAGTCCAACCAAACTGAACAGTTTCTCATTGCCTTCTTTCAGTTTCTCAAAGGCTCCAGGGAGGGAACTGTGAAAACCCGAAAATTCATTTTACAATTGCGTGTCAATTGCAATGACTCCCTACCCAAAGGAAGCCAAGAACCCAAATTCATAAAGAAAAAAAAAAGGCCCCAGCTTTGTTTACACTGTGTCAAAACAAAGAGTTGAAAATCCAGGTTCAGTTGCTGCCCTCACCCCTGCCAGCCTCAGTTTTCTGGAAGCAAGATTCAAAGTTCTTTGACTTTCCCTTTCTGCCAGATTCTTTGTAAGTTAAAAAGCAAACAGTCTCCACTCTATACACATGTGTAGTATAGTCAGTCAAGGATTTCCAAGCCCATATGGACAAACCACTGCAGAAGAAATGCCAGAAGGAGAAGCATTAGTTAGCCAGCGTGGTCAAACCCACCTGGTAGATTTGGGACTCACTGTCAATAGCAGCCATTGGGTAAAACCTGGTGGAGCCAGCTGAGCTTGCTACCCCCCTCCCCCACTATTTCTCCTTCAGGAAGCCCTACTAAAGTTTTTGTTTATCTTGGAGGTTCAAATCTTACCTCCCAAAGATCAAAAAAGGTCAAAGTGTGAGCATGAACATACCTTCTTATAATATCCCCTATTGTGATGAACACCACTCAGGGATGCAGTTCTTCAGGGTTACCCTGGGAATTTAGATGTTCTTCCCTACAGGAACATGGATATGGCTGCTGACAATAAGTCGTGAAGGAGGACCACAACATGCATCTATCAAGTTTGGACCTGACAATTATTCAATAGAGCAACAGACATTTGGTTGATTGAAGTGGTCATATACTAGCACTTCTGCATAGTTGGAGTCTGTTCTAGAAACAGAAGAATTCCTGTGCAGGTGTTCCATGGCATTCTTTTAAGATGCAGGGATGGAGAGCCTTGAACTTGAATCCCAGTAAGGGCTTGAGGAGGCAAAAGGGGCCTGGTAGCTGTGGGGTGCTAAGTGTCTGAGGAGTAGCACTCAGATTGGTTACTTTGTGGAAAGCATGGGCAGACCCTGGCCTGAGGAGAGAGACCTGGTGAGGGAGGGAAGAGAGCTGCTTTGGCCTACCTTCCAGGGACATTTGCTGAACTTGGAGTCACCAATGCTTCCCCTCTGGCATCTCTTTTGTAGTGGCTTGTCCATATGGGCTTGGAAACCATTGGCTGGTAAGGGCCACAGCCCTGAACCTTAATATTTGGTTGGGAAATTTAGATGGATCTTTGCTCAGGATTTTGTTGCTTTGAATTGTTGCTTCTCATTCCTTGGGGAATTATTGAAACTTCCTTTTTTGTTGAGAAATTGAAACTTGTCACAGCAATAAAACAATTCTATTACAGCTGGCTAACACCCATCTGTGTTGATTAGGTATATTCCTAACACTGGGGACTGGGGTGTTGAGCTCCTCCCTATCTGCTGGAATCTGGCTTCTCAGAGCATACTAGAAACCAAAAAACAAATTAGGAACATGTTGGAATCTTGATTATACTTGATGATTTAGAGATTTCCCTGACTTGTTTAAAAAAACAAGCTTATAAATCAGTTAAATTAAAAAATTCACATGATTATTTAATACAAAACTTGAATAATTAATGAATTTAAAATTGTTTCAGCTCATTGGTCACAGTGGTTTCAGGAGCCCAGAACTATACTACTGTAATGAGTTACAGGACCCTGAGCTCTCACATGTTATTCTTCTTGGAAAAGGTTTTCTCTTTCATTATATAGGTCATTTGTAATGAGTAACGCATTCCATAGTGACAGACTACCTTTTATAAAAACATTAAAAAACAAAACCAAACCAAGACACTATAAATAGTAAAGTTTTTGTCGATTCCATGGAAGAGGGAACCTTACTTGAAGAATTGTTTCCATCAGATTGGCCTCTGGGCATGCTTGTGGAGCATTTTCTTAATGATATATGTTATTGGCAAAGTCATTCTGGGCAAGTGGTCCTGGGGTGTCCAAGAAATCAGGCTGACAATGAAATATCATTCATCTGTCAAGAAAAACAAAATCATTGAATTTGCAGGTAAATGGGTTGAGCTAGAAAAATTTATCCTGAGTGAGGTAACACAGATTTTTTTTATATGTGAATGTCAGTTTTTAAGCTTAATGGCTTTACCATAGTCCATGTGGCATCATCGTTGTGGGATCCTGTCATCTTTTTGAAGATTTCAAAGTTGCTGTTAGGCGTGGTTATGGTTCCCTTTAGAATTTTTTTTTGGGGGGGTTCCTCCTCTGTGGTTTGGAGCAATCACAGTCTGATAAATGTCTGTCCTCAGAACCATGAATGTTCTTCCCTAGAAGAGAATATCTTCACAGCAACTTCCATCAAACACGGAAAAATCAAGCTGGTGCCTAATTAGAGGTTTGAGCCCCATTGATTAGTGTTCATGGTACTGGATGGTGGTCTGTATGATACCAGGGGAGAAAGGTAATCATCTGCCACCTGTGACCCACAACAGTGGCCTGGAAGATATACTGGTAAATAGTGACACAAAAGTTGTGGGAACAATTAACCTCTTTTTGACTAGATATAAGGCCCACACCATGAGATGGATCCCATAGAAGCCACTGCTAAAAAGGGCCAAGAACTTGAGACTAGACAGGTTATAGGCCTACAGGAAAACCTGCTGCAATTATTCTGCTAAAGGACCATAACAATAAAATTATTCCTAATGACATATTGCTATACCCAGTGTCTCACATATCAATGAAAATTCTTATAGTACATGGGAATAAACACAGAGACCCAAACCTGGACAATGTACAGAGAGTGAGAGACTTTGGAACATTCAGTCCTAATTGGGATGTCTTCATCAATTTCCTCCTCTCAAGGACCAGAGGAATCAATACAGAAGAGGAGGCAGAAAGCTTGCTAGGGACAGAGTTGATGGAGGACTCCAAGGAAACAATGTCTTCTATAAACAACAGGATGGATACACTTAGGAACTTATAGAGGATGTGGCAGTATGCACAATGCCTGCACAGTTTCAAGCCAGAGGAGGTCTCAGCACTGTGAGGTGGAAGTGGCCATGGGGTCCCGTTGGTAACCAATAAGCTATTTGCAACTGCTAAACCAAGAGCAAAGAGATGCTCAGCTTTTTTCAAAGGAGTGTCACTGGCTGTATCAACCTCATTCCTTGGTAGGCTCATGTCTTGGAGTTGTAGGACAACATAAAATGAACTCAACGTAGGCTTCTTGCTTCTTTTTATTTTGTTTTGGCAGTTTTTAGCATATTATTCTTTTGCCTGTTTGTTATGATTTTTACTTTTGTGGAAATTTTTGTCTTTTGTTTTCTTTCTTTTTTTGTAAGAGAGAAACAAAGTGAGCAGGGAGAGAGAGAGAGAGAGAGAGAGAGAGAGAGAGAGAGAGAGAGAGAATAAAGTTGGGGAGGAAGGGAGGGGGGAGAATCTGGAAGGAGCTGAAGAAGATGAAAACCATAACCAATATATATTGTAGGAGAAAACAACTTTTAATTAGGGGAAGAAAGCAGAGTGAGAAAGCCATGAGAAACAAGCGGAGAAGCATCCTCCTCCATGGGCTCTGCTTCACTTCTTGCTTGAGTTCTTTCTGCTGTGGCTTCCCTCCATGATGGACTGTAACTTGTAAACTGAAATCATCTCTTTCCTCTCCATGTTAGTTTTGGTCAGTGTTTTATCCCAGCAGCAGCAAGCAGACCAGCACAGCACGGGGACCATTTCAGTTTTCTGGACAGATTTTGACAACCATTTTGAAAACACTTTCCAAATGTTCTTACCTACTACCAGCTTGAGCCAAGCTCCTTTACAATTCAGCCTTTGTACTTTGGCCTCTAAAATTATGTAAATTATCATAGAATAAAATTCTCCTGAAATACTGAGAATCCTTGGTTGTTTTTATGTTGTCTATTTACCCTTATTACTCATAAGCTGTGTTCTGCCTTAAAAGCAAAGCAAAATCTCTCAAGGTTTGCAGTTGAAGTGGGATGTCTCACAGGCATCACAAAGCAGCAAGGAGATGGTACAACACACCCTTTGAAGGACTGCCTTGCTCCTGCCCTCACTTTACTTGAAGGAACTGCTTAGGGCTAAGGGTTAGCACTAAAGGAGTGTTAGAAGCATCTCAGCTGGCAAAGCTGATCCCTAGCAACTTGAAGCTTCAGTATCAGAAACTGCAGCCATCCCTAACATGTGCTCTGTTAGGTGTGCTATGTGATTTCCAAGTTCAAAATGGCAAGAAAACTTCTGTGCTCTTGAACAGGTCACATGGTCAAATGAAGTGGCGTTGTTTGAAGTGATTTGTGTTTTGTCTTTGTAGATACTTTGTCTCATTTCTTCCCTCTGTGCAAAGATTTTTGTAGTGTTTGAATCATCCTGTTGTTTGTGAATATTCTTTGTCAAGAGAAACTTAATAGATAATGTCCCTGCTGTGCAGTTTTCTGCCTTTTGAACTAGCATTTTCCTATGATTGGGCTGAGTTTTAAGTTGGCCCTCTATTGTGCAAGTTAGTAACCGCTTAACAGTTGTCGAGAAGGAAATTAGATTCAAACCTACCCCACAGAATTTTTAGTCATTCAAGTTATGGATATTTTTCTTTGAGTTTTATGGATTTGGGGCTTTGTAAACAAAGAGGATTTTGATTCTCATCTTCTCAGTAAGAGGTGGCCAAGCATCTGGAACATTTTAGCAACCTAAGCCATGACTGCTCATTGTTTTCTTTTGTATTTGTATATAGGTTTTGTGTGTGTACATGGGTGTGTGTTCATGTGTGTGGGTACACAATGTGGAGGTCAGAGGTCCAAGTCTGCTGGTATATTCCTCTATTGCTCTTCACCTAATTTTAAAAAGTGTATCTTTTATTGAGTCTCTTGGAATTTCATACTTACATTCAATATATTTTAATCATATTTACCTCCCACTCCACTACCGAGGGTCACTGCGGCCTATCTCCTCATGGCTCAGGCTTTAGGGGGTATTGTTTAAATGCATCATTCTGTTTAAACATCACAGATTATCCCCAGGAAGTTTTTTGAGATAGGTAGATATGTCCACAAGACTGTTTTCTAAGAGATTGTAATAAGGTAACTGGGGCTGGGGCTGGGTTGGAGCTCTTGCTCAGTGGTAAAGCACATTCTTGTCCTACAGGAGGCCCTGTGTAGAGTCCTGCATCAGTAAACAACCAATACGTAAACAAAACAGCATCTAAAATTGGCACTCTAACATCTGACACAGCTAGGCGCATAGCCATGGGGATCCCCGGGACAGCAGCTGCAAGCCCTAGGGAGCAAACCCTGACATTGAGCCACAAGGACTATAGAAAGGAAAGCAGAGACCCTTTCCTCCAAAGACAAACATTGTAAGTTATTTACATCTGATATATCACTCTACTTAACACTTGTTAATAATTGATATTTAACAATGTGAACTGGGGTTCTCTGAAGAAGACACATCCATGCTAAAGATACTACAGACTGACTGAACAGAACATTTGTTTCTCAAATCAAGACACTTATAAGGAAAATGCCAATTAATTCATAAAGAAATGATCAACGAAGTGATCTGTCAGAAAAGCAGACCGTCTAGCCTGTCAGTGCGGTAATTGGGACTTTAGCAGAAGGATAATCCCACCGCGTGGAACACATGCATGCTGCAGGGGAAGGACAGCACAGGACCTTCTAAACTCTGAAATTCTCCGAATGAACATCAGCAGAGTCCAAAGCCCTCGCTGCTACCAGGTGGAGAGCTGGTGACTAAGACCCAGCAGACAGCCCTGTAAACTGTTTGGTTTCAGAATGTTCCATGGGATTATGTGGGGAGCCAGAACTCAACACTTCTCATATCCTCCTTTGTAACTAAAATGGCCAGTGGAACCCACTTTGGTAGCAGACACCTAAGTCACTCTGCATGCTGCCATAAGCTACACTCACAGACACGGTACCGGAAACATGATATGTCAGCTACTGTAACTATTAACCTCTTTCTTTTCTTGGGGCCAGATCCTGCTAAGAGTTATATAGGGGCCTGAGAGAAAGAGATTAAAATATCAGTTTATGACCTGTCAAAGCCATAGGGGAAACCAAAGATTTACTTGTGCGCCAAAGAGGGTCCTAGTTCCCCACCTTTCCCGGCTCCGCCTCTCGCCTAAACTTCAAACCAGGGTTCCTAGCCCACAAACAGAAACTAGTCTATACCCAAAACTGGATGAAGAGAGCCAAGGGGCTGGTGCTGCCTCCTGGCGGCGGTACCCTATGGACACAGAGGGCCTCAGCTGTTAGTGGAGATTCAGGCAGGAGACCTCATCTGCGAAGTCCCACATTTTAATTTTCATGTTCCCTAACCGAAAAACACACTCTCTGTGAAGTCACGAGGATGGGACTGGATTCCTGCTTTTTCTAGGGCCTTTGACTATCTAAGTTTGTGCCCCAGAGTCATGCTTTTGGAAGCAGCTGAGACATGCGGTGACAGATTCTGAGTATGGTAACTGGGAAGGGTCTCTACAAACCCTGGGGCATCACTGAACTCAGAGATGAAAAAGATATATGTCACCAGAGCAGATAGCCATAAGAGCAAGGCGGGGTGTGTGTGTGTGTGTGTGTGTGTGTGTGTGTGTGTGTGTGTGTGTGTGTGTGTACCAGGAATATAATACACTGTTATTAACTGCAGCTATCAGATTGTACAACAGACCTCATGAATTCGGTTTTCCTTTTACATTCTTTGATCAATATCTGCTCACTCCTTGAGAGACCTTGAAAATCACCAGGTGACTTTGCTTCAGGAAATTCAAGGTTTTTATATTTTACATGTAAGCAAGATCACGTGGTACTTATGATTCTTTCTGTGCCTGGATCATTTCACTTGACATGTTACCAGCCACATTGCAGAAAACGGCAAGATTCCTTTCTTTTCCCAAGCCATTTGTCTTTTGACAGACACTTTGATCCCATGTCTTGGCTGCTGTAGTGAGTGTGGAAGTGCAGAAATATTTTGGACATGCCATTTCTCTGACTTTGAAATTATACTCTGGATTTCTAGACTCCAGAAATCTATTTTTATTTTTACATTATTTTGTGGCAGAAACTCCATACTGTTTTCCACATGGCTATACTAATTTACATTCCTTATTCCACATCCTTGCCAACATTTACCTTTCATCTTTTAATAGCCATTGGAACAGATGTGAGGCCGGAAGTCATTGTGATTTTAATTTGCATTTCTCTGATTAGTGGGATTAACTATTCCTGTATAATCACTGGCCATTTATTTATGTGCCGCCTTCAGAGAAACATCTATGTAGGTCCCTTTTCCTTTCTTGGCACATTTTAAGGAAGAGGGGCCATCACAAAGTCACTTTTGATATCTCTGTGGATAAAGTGAGTACAGAAATGATGAAAATAGGTGGTTGAAAAGGCTGCTGTGGAACGTTGAATAATGGTTGTGGAGGTGTGCTGGGAAGTCATCCTGGTGATGGTCTGTACTGACTGAGGACATAACCTGTGCAGAGACTTCCACTCACAGGCCCACCTCCACATTAACATTTAGGCACCTCCCTCCAACTTCACCTCTCTGCTTCTTGATTTAATTAACAACTTTCATTTAATAGATGTTGAAGGTCACTATAAGAAAGAAAAATGGTAATTCTTAAACATTTGGTAATTAAGCCTTTAAGGTAAACATCACACATGTGGAGTAATTGTCAAAATAAGCTAAAACTCCTTTAATCTAGAATTAAAGCTTCAGCTGTTCAGTGCTGATACTTTGTCTGACTTTTGTGCTTTGATTTTTATCTTCCATGCAAGTCAATGTCTTAAATAGCTAAAAATGGAGTTAGTCCCAGGTGTGTCTTTGTGAGATAAACACATAGTCTATGGTTGGCTGAAGGCCTCCATTCATCTAGAAAATACTACACCCTCCGTTTGTTTGGTAAGTGGCTGAGACCTCAGGGGTGACTTGTAATTAGCCTGAGATAGTCATACTAGCTGTATCTCTTTTGTCAATAGTTGGTCTAGATGTGTGCGTGTGACCTAGCGGTGGCCAGTCATCTGGTGGGGGTGCAGGGCATTGGTCCACACTTTGTCCCAGCTGTAGCTAATGACATCAGAAAGAGAACTCTGTAAGGATTCCGGGGAAATTTCTTGCCTCAGTAAGAGAAGGTGGGACAAAGAGGCCACTGCTGTTTCTTCTCATGTTTCTTTAAAGAAACAAGCCAGGGCCGCAAGCCCATGTTCTGAGAACCCTGGGTGATAGTGTGAAGAGTGCAGAGCCACCCTGGAGCTTCTGCATCTGAAGTTAAAGGAAATGCTGGTTGAAGTCCTGTGGCACACAGTCACTGTCATCTCCTAAGGAACATACCCCAATGGTGAACACAACATTCACGCTCAGGACTTTCTCCTACCTGTTTTGCTATAAATTTATGTGAAACCCTTTGAGTTGTAAGAGTTCATCAGCTTCCTGCAGAAGTTAATGAAGCCCATTGAGATGGAAAAATCAAAGCTTGGCCTCTGAGAGCTTGTTTTGTTTGCTTGCTTAGTGTATTCTTGATATGGAAATTAAATTAATTTGAAAGTCCCCCTTTAAATGGATGATTTGGAGATAATGTTTAAACATTAGAAAGATATATGTGTACGGGAAGAATAAAATTAAAAATAAATGAGATCTGATATCTTTGTTCTGCACATTTTTCACTTTTATTCTCCATGCCAGTTGATTTATTAAGGCTCTGGCCAAGCTTATCATACCACAATCTTCCCCAGGAAAAGCAATTTGAAAGTGGTTGTGGCTGAAGGCATATTTTAACGGCAGAAAATCAAATAGAATACCGACTTCCATTTAAGATTGTCAGCTTGATGAATAGAATTATGTTGACTTAACCCAGGCAGAACCTGAGACAGATGCCCTGTTCCCAACAGGTGGACAGCAGGGAAATCATGAGTGCAAGGCTCTTTGGAACTGGAGCCTAGGAATTACAGTCACCACTTTTGAACATTAAAGAAATAAAATGGTCTAGAATCTTCTGAACAAAACTGTCTTTAAATAATATCTATTTTGATTAATTTTGAGATCAAATACATATTTCCATTTTAATTTGGCAGGAATGCTCACTTTGTGAAAATTTCTGTTTGATTTGTTACTGAGAAAGGGTGTGATTTTGTTTGTTTGTTTGTTTTACCTTTTTCTTATTTTCTACCTTGCGATGGATCCTGATCTTGCGTGGTTCACAGTGTGCTCTGAATGACTTCTGTTGTAGTGCTCTGCCAGCTATGGTAATCAGATTCAACATTATTTACCCACCACATAGGCACAGATACCACATACATATGAACTGCTTGGTCTCTCTGTGACTAATAATCACAGAAGGAGACTGTGGTGGTCTGAATGGAAATGGCCCCCATAGGCCCAAAGGGAGTGGCTCTATTAGCAGGTGTGACCTTGTTGGAGGAAGTGTGTCACTGTGGAGGTGGGCTTTGAGGTCTCATATATGCTTAAGATACCTCCCAGTGTCTCAGACCACTTCCTGTTGCCTGAGTCAAGATGTAAGGACTCTCAGCTCCTGCTCCAGCACCAAGTCTTCATGTTTGCTGCCATGATGACAACGGACCAAACCTCTGAACTGTAAGTCAGCCCTACTTAAATGTTTCCTCATATGAGTTGCTGTGGTCATGGTGTCTCTTCACAGCAACAGAAACTCTAACTACTCTCTCTCTCTCTCTCTTCCTTCCTTCCTTCCTTCCTTCCTTCCTTCCTTCCTTCCTTCCTTCCTTCCTTCCTTCCTTCCTTTCTTTTTGGCAATGTCTTGCTATGGAGCTATGTCTGGATTGGAGCTTGTGATTTCCTGCCTCTGATCTCCAAATTCTGGGGTTACAGAAACGTGCTATGTTCTCTTTTTAAGTATCCTGAAGGAATTAGATGAGTCCTGATCTGTTTTGAGGGGTTAAGGAAGCCTTTTCTGAATTAGTGAATTTTGGGCCAAAGCCTGGAATGAAAGATATTCTTGTCTAGTATATTTCTCCCCTTGGTAATTTAATTGTGTATGTATGTATGTATGTATGTATGTATGTATGTATGTATGTATGTGTGTGTTCTGAGGTGGTGTTCCTCTGGAGAATGTTGATCCAACTTCCCAATAGTAGAGGAAGAGTTGGTACCATCACCCCAGGCTTAATAATAACCATATATAAACTAGTGTTCTAGGAAGAAGCATCTCTATAGTGGTCCAGGAAGTGGAGAAGAGCAGGCATGCTGCCTCAGATGTCAGGGCCCAGGGTCGGAGCAAATGGTGATTCATTGTCTAAGCAAGTAGAAATTATGGCATTTATGGGCATCTATCTCATGTTATTTGACCTTTGGGTTTTATGGGCACCCTGAGTAATAACAGCTGTGAGCAAAAGGCCAGGCAGATAAGTGCTCCTTGCAGAGGTAACAGGTAGACCTACCTGCTTGCATCACACCTAGGTATACACAAGGTAGTGTTCTAGGGAAGGACTGGGCCTCTGACATTCTCCCCCTCCCTCTGTCTCTGTACAAGTGTGGGTGCACTTATGCCATATACATGTAGAAATCAAAAGACATCCTCCAGTGTCAGCCCTTGTCTTCCGCCTTGTTTGAGGGAGAGTCTCTAGTTGTTGGTCTTCCTCTGTGAGTATGAGAAGTGGCCTGGGAGCTTTCAGGGATTCTGCTGTCTGCCTTCCATCTTGCCACAGGAGTACTGGGATGACAGACATGCACTATTGCATCTGTCTTTTGTGTGGGTTTGGGGCATTTGAACCCAGGTCCTCACACTTGTGTAGCAAGCGCTTTAACCACTGGGCCATCTTACTAGCCCGGCACTGCCATTTTCATTATATACCATGTTTACAGTTTTTATAGCTCTTATATAATGGAAAGTAAAACATATTTTAGTGAAGAAAGCATTGTATGATTTACTTACCTGTTGTTGAGACAAAACACCACAACCAAGGTGACTTACAGAAGGAAGCATTTATTTAGACTTATAGTTCCAGATGTGTCCATCACCATCACAATGGAGGGGGAAGTGTGGCAGCAGGCAGGTGGGCCACTGTAGCAGCAAGCTGGGAACTTACATCTTAAACTAAAAACAGGACATAGAGAGCAAACTGGGAATGGCACATGATTTTTGTAACCTCAAGGTCCACACCTGGTGGCATACTTTCTCTAGTAAGGCCACACCTCCTATTCAAGCAGTGCTACTAACTAGGGACTAAATGTCCAAATGTCTGAGCCTATGGGAGGCACATCTTGGTCAAACCACCACAAGCACTATTCTACTCTTTGGTAGGAGATGCACACTAATCAGATGGGAACAAGACATTTAAAGTATTAATCTTCACCATTTCAAAAAGTATTTATGTAGACATTCTGTGTGCCTCTGCCTTTCTTTCTTTCTTTACAAAAGTAAACATAAAATAAAAAGGAGTCTTGCTAAATTCTTAGTGTGTATCAAACTGGGCATAAAGGACCAAACAAGGGACCCAAGATGCCTTCAAAACCTTCATTTAGCAGAGAGAATAAATAGGTTATTTTGAAAATGTAACTTGCAATAAACTGACTAAGCATGAAAGCAGGAGTCTGTGGAGTTTTCTGAGCTTGTAGAAGAGGGGCTTTGCTTAAAGAAATCCAGAGGACAGAGAGGGTAATTGGATGACTTTTCTCGACAGTCTGTCCCAGACTCAGAGTGGTTTGACTCTTGATGTTTTCAGCTTTTGAATGCTGATCCTTTCCAGCTTGTGGAAATGGCTAGACTGACTGGTCAGCAGGCCCGGATCTGCCTGTCTTCTCTTCTCTAGTGCTGGATCATAGGTACATGCACCACTCCCAGACTGTCATGTGACTGCTGTGAGAATCAAACTCAGTTCCTCATTCTTGCATAGAAAGCACTTTATCAACTGAACTGTCTCCTTGGCCTTTCTGGCTCTTCTTCATTATTAATGTTCTTTCTCTATTGAAGATGCTGTTTACTTCATAGGTACCGGGAAGCAAAAATAAAGAGAGAGTATGGCAGGGCTAGAATTTAATATCTCCTTCAAAGGATTATCCTGATGAGTGATCGTCTTTTGACTAGCCCCACCTCACAAAGGTTCTATGCCTTCCAACAACATTATGGACTGGGAATCAGGCCACAACTCATGATCTTTGGAATGTTCTAGATCCAAATTATAGTACCACATCATTTGTAGATAGCATTTTTGATGTCTCATGTGTAAAAGTCAATAACTGGAGGGAGCTCAGAGAAATTCGGAAAAACTAAGGTCCCATGTAGGCCATTTCTTCTGATTGAACAAGAACTTCTAATTGCAAAAGGAATCAGCAGGTTTTGAAGAAGCAAGGATGAGCTGAAGCCCTATGGTATTTTTTTTTTCCTCTTTTTTGCAGGAGCTGAGGACCGAACCCAGGGCCGTCAAGCTTGCTAGGCAAGTGCTCTACCACTGAGCTATATCCCCAACCCTGCTATTCGTTTTCCAACTTGCTGCTTTTTGCATTACCTAGCGCTCATGCTGAAGATGGCTACGCAGATGATGACATCACTCCTTTGCCTTCTACTTCTTCATCCTCTGTCTAATGCCTGAGCTTGGATCAGGGTGCAGACTACGAGAAGTGAAATGAAACAATTTTATATGGAGAAATCCTTGTTCCTGTAAGAATGAAATACTTATGTGTGTGCCAGGGGCATAGCAAAGAAACTGCCGCCATGACTGCTCCATGGCTCCGTGGTACGGGAAGGTCTTTCTTGTAGATATGATAAAGAGCACAGCCAGAGGCATCTAGAGGAGTCCAGAGCAGAACAACAACAACAACAACAACAACAACAACAACAACAACAGACTGGATATGCCAGGACTCTCTGGAGAGAAGGGGACTAGCACATACTTGAGAGGATAGCAAGAGATAGAGAAGGGAGTATGTAAGCCCCAGAATAGCAGAGATAGTGGGTTATGGGGGAACGAGTAGCTGAGGAGAGGGAAGAGTCAGGAGACCCGTATCAAGGCTTTGGCATGTACAGCAAGTATTTGTAAATAGGGAGCAAGTGAGCCTAGAGTCATTGTGTGCTTTGATATGCAGCCACAGGTACATGTCAATGGAGAGCCACATGTCCCTCCACCAGAGCTAAGGAAAATGACTCCTTTTGGTAGATGGGAACTGGTTTCACAAGTTCCCGAGGAATTCTGGCTTTTATCTAACTGTCAGAAATCATTCAGTAGTCTATCTTGAGCTCATTTCTGGATATTTGGATAGCCTGAGATCTAACAATATGTACAAGCTTTAAAATAGCTATTGCAATCTTTGTGATTCTACAGATAAGCCATATATTCTTTTGTTTATATTTAAAATAACTTCAAGATACATGGCAAAATTTATAACATTGGGTGGTAAATAAAGTCACCTTAAATCATGAGAAAGGAATAAAAGTAAAGAAAAGGCCCTATATATTTTAGTGTATTGAATAGGCTTTTTTGCTCCTTTTTGAACAAAGAACCCATATTTTCCTTTTGAACTGAGCCCTGTAGCTAGTCTGGTTAATAGATTTAAAACCTGTTAAAGTTGTGTGGCTATTTTTTCCAAACTGAGACGTCCTTTCTTGGAGGAACAGGAGAAACTTTCAAAGCTGAAGATGTGCACACCTGAGGTTATATAAGCAGATAATGATTGCTGGGGAGAGGAGTCTCTTTAGTGGTATAACTACTTGAAAGTTCTGAGAAGGACCAGTGATGCAGCTGTAACAAATTGTCACCCATGCTGGGGTGGGATTTCCCATGACACAGGTGTCTGAGAGTCATTCCTACACCTATAGATGAGTTGCTTCACTGAGCAAGCAAGCTTTGTACAGAATTGTTGCTTTGGTCTGTACTGCCCTGTCTTTCTTGAATAAATAGAAATATACCCCAGTAAACGTAAGCCACTAGGTTAAGCTGGATTGTACAAAACCTTCTTCCTGTATAATTTGCTAATTTTCTTTTCTTGACCATTTTGACTATGTTTTATAGTCCTGGAAAGGTTACCTTAATGAATATGATGGACTTTCCTAAATTCCTATTAGGAGGTGGAGACTTTGAGAGGTGATTAGGTCATGAGTGTGGAGCCCTCAGGAATGGTAATAATGATGTAATAAAAGGACCACCAAGCCTCAGTCTCTTTTTATCTCACATGGACATATGAAGATGTCTGTAGCAAAGAACTTAATCTTGGTAGGCAGTTTTCAGAATGTTGAGATAAATGAACCTTTATAAAGTCTTTGTCTTGCTGTAGCAGCCTGAAGAAAGAAATTCAGTGAGGGATGGTTCAAAGACCCAAAAGCTGTGCAGGTTTTAGCTCTCACTTTTCTGTAGCTGCATAGGGCCAACCAGCAGTCAGGCTCTCTGACTGACAGGATAGTTTAATAGAGAAATTACCTGTTATATTGTTCTATATTTAAAGCATCATCTTTACATAAGATCAGAGATTCAGATTTCCATTTACGGATAAGATACCCATATCAGCCATGACTGGGGCTAGTTAAGGTCAAGTCAATGCAAAGCAGAAGACCCTCTTGCAAGCACAGTATTCAGTGTCTCTCCTGGGAGCAAAGATTTTTATTACAATTAAATTCCAGATTGATCAAATTATGCTTTAGCAAATTTTTGGGAGTGCAAAATAACAAAAATTTATCACTGATTTAAGATATAAAATCATAGAAATCAACTTAAATTCTCATTGCTTTTTCCTTATTTTTTAAATTTTAGTATAAAAATGAATGACAATAAGGCCAGTGAGGTTGCTGAACACAACGATTTCCAGTTTTATCCATTTTCCTTCAAATGTCACAATATCATTTTTCTCTCCAGCTGATTAAAATTTGATCATGTACATCTACCACATTTTCTGGAAGCTTTATTCCATTGATGTACATTTCAGCTGTTCACATTTTTAATACTTTCTTAATTTAATTTTGATAGGATATTTGTATTTAGGGACTTGCTCATTTCTTCTAGCTTTTTGAGTGTTTTGGAATATAAGTTTTCAAAGTGTTCTTCAGGGATTCTTTCGATTACACTGAAATCTTTGTAGTAATATTCCTCTTTCCATCCCTGCATTATATTGCTGCCATAAACATGGATGTACATGTATCTCTGTGGTGTGTAGACTCAGAATCCTCCAGGTATATACCCCAAAGTAGTAGCTGGGCCATATAGAAATTCTGTTTTCAGTTTTTGTTTTAGAGAGCCCTCCATACAGACATCTACTGTAGTTGTGGAGTTTACACTCCCATGGACAGTGTCTGAGGACTTCCTTGTTCACGTCCTTCCCAACAAACACTGCCATTTATTTTCTGACAGCCATTCTGATGATGTCATATGGAATATCTTGCAGTTTTAATTTGCATTTCCCTGATGGATAAGAATGCTGAACACTTGTTTCAAGCATTTTATTGCCTATGTGTATTTCTTCTTTTGAGAACTATTTCTTCAGTTCATTAGCTTATTTGTTGTTTGGATGATTTAATTTTGATGTTTAATTTTTGCAGTTCTTTGTGTACTTTAGATATGAATCCCCTGTGTGATGAGTAACTGGCAAAGTTCCACCTCAGTCCAATTCTTTGGGTTGTCTCTTGATTCTGGTTTCCTTTTCTGCACAGGTTTGCTTTTTTGTTTGTTTGTTTGTTTTAATGTTGTGTGATCCCATTTGTCAATTCTGGAGAGAGACCTTTGTGCAAGTCTTTGCCTACAGCTTGAAGTATCTTGCATGCTTTCCTCTAGAGTTTCAGGCATTATAATAAGGCCTTTAATATATTTCAAATTGACTTTTGTGATATATGAGAGATCCAGATCTAGTTTCATTCTTCTACATGTGGAAAGCCAATTTTCCCTCCACTGAATGTTAAGGTAGCTGTGTTTTTTCCAGTGTATGCTATTGACACTTTTGACATTCAGGTAGCTACAGCTGTGCGTGGTTATTTCTGAGTCCTCTGTTCTCTTTCATCATCTGTACATCCACTTTGGGGCCACTTCCATGCTGGTTTTACTACTATGTCTTTGTAATATAACTTGAGATCAAATATAGAAGAATCTCCAATATTGTTCTTTCTGCTGCGGTCTGCCTTAGCTTTGCTTGTCCTTTTCACTTCCACATACATCTTGGGACTGATTTTTCTAGTTCTGTGAAGAACGCCATTGTGGCTTTGATGGGGATTTCTTTGAATCTGTAGGACTCTTTGGTACTATGTCCACTTCTAAGATATTTATTATGGCAATACATGAATGTGTCTTCTTTAATTTCTTTCTTCAGTTTCTTAAGGTTTTCTTTGTGGAATTCTTTCACCTCCTTAGTTTGGTTTATTCCTTGGTATTAAGTTATTGTGAATGAGGTTTACCCTTCATTTCTTTCTCGCAAAGTTTGTTATTGGCATACAAAAACGTAGTGACTTTGGTATTTTTAAAAAAGTGTTTATCAGTTTTATGAATTTTCTGGTGGAGACCTTATGGTCACTTAAGGATAGGATTATATTGTTGGCAAACAGGGATACTTTCACTTCCTCCTTTCCTATTTGTATCCTTTTTATTTCTTTCTCATGTTTTATTTCTCCAGCTGAGATGTTGAGCATTGTAATGTCCAAGAATAGAGAGGGTAGGCACAGTTGTTTCATTCCATGGAGAGAGTGGGCATCCTTGACCCATTCCAAATCTGAAAGGAAATAGTCTTGATTTTTCTCTTTTTAATATAATGTTGCCTGAAAGTTTGTCATATATAGTCTTTATCATATTAAAGATTTTTGTTATGAAGTGATGTTGATCACTATCAAAGGCTTTCTCTGCATTAGTTCAAATGATCATGTGGTTTCTGTCCTTTGATCCATCTGTGTTAACAATTACACTTACTGACCTGTACATGTTGAATCAAAGTTGTATCCCTAGACTGAGACCAACTTGGTCAACATGCATCATTTTTTTAAGTACCCTTGAATTCAACTTGAAATAATTTTATTGAGAATTTTTCTATTCATATTAATTAAGGAAATTGGCCTTGGGTTTTCTTTTTGTTTTTGTATCTGAAACATTTTTGGTATTAGGATAGTGCTAACTCAGAAAATGAGTATTGTTGCTTCCAGGATATTCCATGTAATAGTTTAAAGAACATTGGTGTTATCTCTTTTGAGGTTTGGAATAGTTTGACAATGAATCCACTCAGTTCTGGTATCTTCTTGGGTTCACTATGTTTTATTACTGCTTTAATTCAGTCGATTGTTATAGACCTGTTTATATTTTTAATACTTTCTTGATTTAATTTTGATAGGATATTTGCATTTAGGGACTTGCTCATTTCTTCTAGATATTTTGAGGTTTTTGGAATATAAGTTTTCAAAGTGTTCTTCAGGGATTCTTTGGATTACACTGAAATCTTTGTAGTAATATTCCTCTTTCCATCCCTAATTTTAATTTAGGTCTGCTCTTGCTCTTACCCTCCCTTCTCCTTTTAAGTTTAGGATTATTTTTTTTTATAGAAAAAACTATTTGTTTGATCCATTCTGTGTGTTCTTCTTTTACACTCCATCTCATTCCTTTCTGTCCTCATCTTTGTTACTTTTTGCTGTCTACTGCTTTGAGGTTTGAATTATTCTTGTTTTTCTGAGACATTTAGGTGAATTATTAGGTTATTTAGCTAAGATATATCTGTCTTATAACTGCCTTAGCTGTATCCCAAAGGTTTTGATAGGTTATGCTTTCAGTTTCATTGTCTTCAGGAATTTTAACTTCTTCCCTGATTTCTTCAATAACCTGCTAGTCATGCAAGAGTGTATTGTTGTTCAGTTGCTGTATATTTGTGTGGTACTCTTGTTTTGTTTGCTATTGATTTCTAGTTTTGTTGAACTATGGTATAATAAAATTCCACTTATGACTTTTGTTTCTTTTATATTTTGTGGAATTTGCTTTTTGTCAGGATATCTTATCCTATCAACAGAAATGAAGCTAAAACAAAGCCTGAGCCTAGTGTCTATGGTGTTTTACATCTTAACCCAAGCCCTGATGACCATAGCACCTAATAAACAACCAGTTTTCAGAAAAGTAACTCATAGTCTAAAACTTTCTACTTTTACATGATACTGAAATCCATCCGTATATGCATCTATACAAATAGCCCAGCAGATAAGACCAAGTAAATTCCCCTTAGCAGAGATAAAATATATTTCCCCCTGTGTTTTTGTGACTTGGTTAAATTCTTTACTGTGTGTGTTACTAGCTATCATAATCACATCAATCATTCCTAGTGTTAGATGCTTTTTGGATTTGGGCAAATGTACAGTGACATGGACCCATTATTCCAGCATCCTGTAGAATAGTTCCACTTCTCTAGGAATTCCTTCTGCTCCATACTTACCCCTTTCTCCACTCATGCTACACAATGACTACACACACACACACACACACACACACACACACACACACACACACACACACACACACCACACATTCTCTAACAGACTGGTATAAGGGTTAGTAGTTGTTGTATGACAAAATAATTTGAGGAAGTAGTAGTATTTATTTAAACCTTTGCTTTCGAAAGTTAGCATTACCTATTGAATTTGGCAAAAATTAACAAATAAAGCTAAATGATATGAACAACTGCAAAGTTTTATAATTCAGCTCTAGAAGGAGAAGATACATCTTTATAAAAATAAATCTCCAGGAAACTAGCTAATTAAGGACAAAGACTTCCATCATGAAGATCAAGACCCTGTTCCTCCAGTGGTTCCTTGAACAGAGCATGAGGGTCTTAGCCTGACTGGGTGCCCATTCTTGCTGTCCTGTCCTTTTGACATCTGATCAGTCTTGTAGTCTGTGCTCTCTGAGACTTGAATGGTCATTCTCTCACGCACATATAACCTATGCTCTCTCTGTATTAGTTGGTCTCTACCCGAATAGCCCTGAAAAGATGGTCTTGGACTACCTTGCTCCAAACACCCTGCTTTCACATTCTGTCCTTTGACCTGTTCTCATTCATTCATGGCATAATCTTCCTGATGTATTACAGCTCATTTGTGTGTTCATTGTTCACCTCTATTTCTAGAATTCCAACTTCGGGAGAATCCAGTTTGGTATCACTCATTCACCACCATGGGTTTCTGACTTTCAAGGATTTCTCTCTTGTTCAAATCTCACCTCAAATAAAATATTAGATGGTCTTATAATAAAAAACCCACAACCAGATATCAGGGTGAAAGCTGAAAGTTCAGAGAAGCAGATCAGCCAACCACTAGTTCTTATCTCTACAAAATCCTCAGCCTAAAGAAAGTGAGTTCCTGTTTCCTCACACCTTATATACCTTTCTCTGCCCTGCCTTATTACTTCCTGGAATTAAAGTCATGTATGCTTCCCAAGCAAAGGCATGAGATCTCAAGTGATAGGATTAAGGGTGTGTGCCACCACTGCCTGACTTCTATATCTAATCTAGTGGCTGGCTCTGTCTTCTGATCCTCAGGGGAGTTTATTAAGGTACATAATATATCACCACAGATTTCATTTTCCACCTTTTACCAGCTCTAGTGTAGAGTGACAGACTATGTATCAGGCCACACCTACATATCTACCCAGGGCCTTCTCTGCTCCATTCTTCTCTGTCTGTTTTGTAAATCCACATCCTCTGTCTTCTGTCACATTTACTCACACCATTATCAGGTTGCAATGAGGTAGAACAAACAATATTATCTAAAGAGCCGGCTTCATCATCTCTGTGTTTAATATACTGTTTGTGTAGAGGGCGAGACTTTGAGAGGAATGGTAAGAGGGTTAGGGACAGTTGGTGAAGTAACAAAACTGGGTCATCTGATGACATTCAGAAACAAGTCCCCATGCATTATAGCTTTATTTTTCCACAATGATATTCTGAAAATAGATTTCACTCTGTGCTACTGCAGAAACAGAAGAAAAGTAGCAAATGCTGTATGGTGTTATAAGTACCTAGAAATTCCTGACAGTCTTGGCAAGTGCCTCAGGTAGCACCTTCTGAAGTACTTGGGATTCCAGAAAGACAAGAGCCTGATGTCCTGATGAGACAGAGAGAACTAGCTGATACTGTATAATCAGGGTTACATCACTGTTGTAGCTGAATATGGATTTTGCAGATGCAGAGGTGCCTGTTTCTCTTGGCTTGTTTTTTACTTATTTACTGCCTCTTTCCTCCCATCTCCAGCAAAGCCTTGAGCCTTTGTCACACAAGTGGAGGGAGGAGTGGTCAGGTCTCATGGGTGTTCTTTGGGATGGTTAAGGTCTTAGACTCTGGGTTTGGACATTGCATTCCAGTTCCAGCTCAGTGGTCCTCAGCTTTGTGGTCTTTACCTCTCTGTACCTCTTTTTTAAATGGTAACATTATTCCTAAGAGTTGTGAGCTCAGATATAAATAGTGTTATGTAAATGCTTTTATGATAGATTAGAGAAAGCTTGCAATTAAAAAAAAAGGTGGCAGCCCCTTGAAAACAATGGGAGAAGTGGAAAAGAAATTCCATCTTGCTAACCATTCCTCTTTTCTGAAAGATACAATGTCATTTGAAGAAGAAAATAGTTCAATTATTCTCTCATACTATCCCTTCTTCAGACATAAACTCTCAAGTTGGCTAAAATGAAAGGGCAATGTACTTTAAAAGAGCAATGGGGCATTTTTCTTTTCTAGAAGCTTCACAAATAAACTTCAAACTCCCCCTGGCCTTGAACTGTTTCTGTGGACTTCACAGTCCAGTGGTCATGCTCTGGGGTTTCTAGGTTTTTCTATTGTTGAAAAAAAACTGAACAGAGGCAAATGCAGAAAGAGAGTTTATTTGGAAGGATGACGTCTAAGGGAGGAAGTAGGTCAGTCCTGGAGAAAGGTGAGAAACACAGAGATGCCCGTGTCCTGGGGCCTGGGACCTTTGTAGGTAATGTGTACACTGCACACTTTCTTAGACACAGTCTGTTCTGTGTCACCCTTAGTGGTGAGGGTTTTCCAGTTTTCTTCTCTGCCCAATACTTTCTTTCATATGCTGATTTTGATCTCATTCTCTACCCTTTTCTCCTGTCATAAGACCTGAAATGACTTGCATGGAAGATGTGTACAAGCTGGCCTAAACATGGTGGTGAAAATAAATATTGGGTTTGGATTAAAGCACTCTCTCATATGGGACAGAGCCCTTAATACACCATGGATGTGTTTATAGCCTTGAAAATCCTAGAGCATTGTACTGAGTCTTTATGTACTCAGAAACTTAGCTTATGATGAAGAAATTTATTTGAAGAAATACTATAAGCATTTGAAGAAATGCTAGATACTATTAAGGGTATACAAACATGTCAGCTGCACAGTGGGACCCCTACAAACCATCCCTTCTGGTTCTATTAAGATACTGTGGAGAGCACAGGGTGTGAGGCTGGGTTCACTCCTCTATATTCCAGAGAGAGCAGTTCATCTCCAGCCATACTAAGAACCCAGGAGGCCTTTGAGGTACTGTCCTCATAGCTGCCTGAAAGAACACACAGTCAGGTGGTTTTGGCCTTACTGAAGACATTCCCATCATGCTCTGCAACAGTGCTCAGGGGACTGGCATCTGTCTGCAGTTGTGCTGCCGGGGTCTGGAGTAGACATGGAGACACACAGCCCAATTTCAATATATATAAAGAGCAGAAAGCTTTCCCAAGATTGCTCATTTGCACTGAACAAGAAAGCTGTGTCATCTGTTGCTAGCACTGAGCACAGGTTTTCATGAGAAACAGGAAGTAGACGAGGAAGCCAGAACAACTGTTTAATGGATGAATTTAAATAAAAGATACAGCTGAGGGTAGAGGATTGTGACTTTCCTGTGCTGATGGGCTAGGTATGTTGCTGACATCTACTCCCATGAATGTTTGTCTGTGTGTGGCTCCTAAGTAATGAATAGAGAGGGAAATCCAGAGAATATTCTAGAAGGGACAGATGAGTATTCAATGTTGAATTTAAGGCTTGATTCTTCCTGCTTGTTCTATGGGCCACTGGCTCCATATTGAGGAGAGCCTAGAAATCAGTCCTGTGAATTATTTGCTCTCTGCCTGCTCCAAGAAGGCCAAGAGGAGATTTGAGAACTTTTTCAGGGCTCCCCATGTAATGAATGTACTTTACTCAGGGGAGTTTTCTTTTTCTTTCTAGTCTCTGAATATCTGAACATCTTTGCATGATTGCCCACTTGATATTTGGGAGCAGAGGGCTGTCTCTTGGTACATGCGCTCCTTTAGTCCTCTATTGTGATTCTGTGATCTTCAATTAGAAACCTCGGTATCCCCAAATGGGAGTCCTTAGCCTAGGTTTTTTGATGCAGTTCCTAATCACCTCCCTGGGGATGACTGTCTATTGTGATCTTTTGCTTTTTCTGTAGTAGAGGGAATAATGCAATAGAACTCATGTTCTGTCCCTCATAACCAACCCCAAATGGAAATGGGGCAAATTCACACATTAAGTTGTAGGAATGCATTGGACTAATTACTTTTGTGGTTGCAGCAACCAAATATCTGTCACGAAGCAGCTTAGAGGAAGATTCATCTGGGCTAACGATTAGGAGATATGGTCCATCATGCTGGGAAGGCATGTGGCGGGTAGCTCCATGGCAATATGCTCACATATCAGTGAGACCAAAGCAGAGACAGATGATAAACACAGGTGCAATCATGCTCTCTCCTTTTTCTTCGTCTATTCCATCCAATTCCATACACTATGGAATGTTGCTACCTATGTCCTTGGATCTCATCAGTCCCCCAACCCCAAAAATACACTCTCAGATACCCCAGTAGTGCATCTGAAACTCCTAGGTGATTGTAATCTGGTCAAGTTGACAGCAAAGGTTGAAAATTATGCCCATCAAAAATTATAAGAGGTTCCTTGCTTATTTGAACATTTATTTTTCCCATTATTAAATTACATTGTCTATGTATCCATTTCAATGGATGGTTCTGTATCTAGCTGGAAAATGACTCTTGCAAAAATTTCTGGATGTATTTTAATCAGTTTGTAGACTATTGAAAGTGTTTTTCCAGAATAATGACTCATTTCTGCTAACAAATGCCCAAGTAAGTAGACGTTTGAAGCCATTCTTTGCCATGTGACAATGGCCTATTAAAATTTCACCACTCTGCATTGCCAGTGTATTAAAGTAGTCTAGAGAATTCTCGAATGTGTTACTTTCCTACTTGAATATTGTACTTTCGAAATTAATACAGTGTTGCATATTGCCATAATTTCTGTACAAAATTTTCTCAGTCCTTCTTGAAGAAGATACCTACACAGCAGGGGCTTCCTCCCAGACCCCAAATTAGGCACAAACCATACCTAAACACCGATTTTTTTCCCCAGAGATCTTTATTAAGTGGGAAAGAAAAGTTAAAGTGGCTGCTTTCTGACCAGGCAGAAAACAGCAACAGATGACTTTGCAGGTGTATTTTTAAGAGGAGAGGAAGTGGAGGTCTGTGTTAGAATGGGCTAGGATGCTGTGGTAAAGGAGATAGGGGATGAGGGAGAAGAGGGAGGGGTATTTGTCTGGAAAAGGCAAAGGACTGCTTCTGGATGGAGAGGAGACAGCCATAGCCCATAGGAAAACCATGGTGGGTTATAAAGCTACAAGGGGAAACCCTGTGTCAGGATGAGGTGTTTAATTTTAATTGGGCATGGTAATTTGGTGAGCCAAAGGGGGCTTTTGATTGCTGGACTTCAATATCTTGGTAGCTGGACCATAGTAGTCAGCCTCAGGAAGAGAAAGTGGCCAAATAATGGAATAGACCTTGGTGGTTAGCTTTAGGAATGTAATCTAATGATTTTCAGCAAGGCCGAGGGAATAGCGGAGAAGGGCAAGGCCTGCTGGAGCACATGTTCAAGTGGGCTAGAGTCCCTTCACTTCTTATCTGATGATTATAGCTCTAGTCTTTTCCCTTAAAAATTTACACAGTTTAAAAATATCTATCATCAAAGGTAAGTGTGATAGTACACACCATAATCCTGGCACTCAGAAGGTCAAGGCAGAGGGATCAATAATTCAAAACCAGCGTTGAGTCCAAAGGCTAGTTTAGGCTACAGGCCTAGATTAAAGAAACAACCAAATATATAAAATTTAAGAAAAGAAAACTGAATGAACACTGCCTTTGAAATAAAATACACCATTAGTTGCCATTCATTGAAATAGGAACTTTAGGGGCCATCCACATGGCCCAGCAGATAAGAACACTGTGCCATCAAGCCTGATGCCCCAAGTTTAATTCCTGGGACCCATGAGGTAGGAGAATCAACTTCCAGGAGTTGTTTTTATGATTTCTCCATGTATGCCATGGTATGAATGCACACACATGCAGAATAAATGTAAAATAAGTGTTAAAGAACATGAATTTCAGAATGGACCCAACTATCAGCCCAAAGATTCTGGCGGGATCCTGGAATACACGGAGGTAACATGCTTAGAAGATTGTTACTGCAGAGCCTTTAATAGGGTTCTATTAACCTCCCTTATGTTCCTTTAGGTTTTTATGGGTAAGTTCTATAATTGCAGGGAAAGACAGAAAAACATTAAGGCTGGCGTTAGGAATTCTTTGGAGTTAAGAGCAGGGGCATGAGCAGCTCTAAGCAGCCCCAAGATCTTAGAGTGAAATTAGGGTCACATTTGAATTGAAAACAAAACTTAGCGGTGGCTTTCTAGGTAGTCTTTACAGAACAGCTGAGGCGCCCTACACTCCAGCTCATAAACTCCTCCTCTTAGGCTTGAATAGAGACGTTAGCCACCAAGCTGGGACCTCACTCCTTAGTGTCCACTCCTGACACTTTGCTCTAGCAGTAAGCTGAGTGGTGCACTGTTAGCTCAGGGTAAGGCTGTTCTGGGACACCAGCATAGTCATAAGAGATGGCAGAGGCACATCACAGTTCTAGGAGATGGAGGGCACATTTCCTGGGCATGTAAGGGACCATCGCTTGTTTGCTTGGGGCCCTGGGGTGGGAGGGAAGACAGGGCAGAGCTGGTGAGAATCCAGGCCAAGTGGTGCACGGAAGGCTGCTGGGGGATTTCAAATGTCCTGTAACACAGGCATTGTTGAGGGGTCGCCTTGTGCTCACATTTTCTTCAAGTGAGTTATACTCACTGTTCCAAAGGCAGGTTCTTCTTACCTCAGAAGTCCTGGGATCTGTAGAGACAGGCTCCCTGTTATCTGCTTCTCATCTTACTGCTGAGCAAAGTACTAGGCAGGGAAGAAATTCCCTCTCCCTGGGGAGCTTCCACCTCCTCTCTGGTGCAGAAAGGCCCCCTGGTGGAGGCTTTGCAGGCCCATGATGACACCCAACATCCCAGGGACCCAGTTTGTTTATTTTCCTTTCTGGCTGTTACTGGTTAAATTTCTGTCCCCAATGAACTAATTCACATTGGCTGCACATAAAATTCATTTATTTCCTGTGATAAGTTTACATATTTATAGAAAACAGTCCCTTCTGAGCCCAGAAGGAACAGAGCCATGCATCCACTTCCACCCTTCTAATTATGATACAAACAACTCTTATTTTGATCAGTAAATGAAGTTAAACGGAAAATGAAAGCCAGTCCCTGACAGAGGGATTTCCCAAACAGGGTGAATGCTTTGGAGTCTCCCTGCATTTTTATTTCATGAATTTAGAGAAAAACCTTACCATTATTTAGCTTTTTCCAGACACATCAGCTGAGGTTACAAACGCCAAGCAGAGGTTTTAAAGTTACCGTTGATCACCCCAGGCTCTCAAGTGATGGCTCAGGCTTCCCACCAAAGCACACAGGTTAAGCACATTTTTCTCAACAGTTTAACTGTGGTTGAATTCCCCCCTTAGCTGCCTTTGAGAGGAAAAACAGAGCTTTGGTGGAATTGGGTTACAAGGGACTCTCTCAGCACCTAAACTGTGTTTTGGTCCTTAACAGATTTGAAATTGGACAAAGCAAATCAGTTTCCTCAGGACTCCAGAGGGTTTTGAAGTTTCAAATGTGTCTTATCAGATGCATTTCATCAAGTTCTCAATTTTATTTTATTTTATTTTTTTGAGACAAGATCTCACTATGTAGTTCTGGCTGTCTTGCAACTCACTATGTAGACCAGGCTGGCCTCGAACTCACAGAGATCTGCCTGCCTCTGCCTCTGAGTGCTGGGATTAAAGGTGTGTATCACTATGCCCAGCTAAATTCTCAATTTTATAATCAGAAGTATGCAAATCAAATTTCTTTGAAATTGCTCAGATTAAGTTGTAGAATAAGCGGTACATGCAAACATGTCTGGTATTATTATCTCAAGGTAGCTAGTCTCTTGACGTGCTGGTAGGAAAGGAAGCAATAGTGTTGCCGGAAACCAGGTTCGTGGCAAAGAAAACAGTGCTCTGAGTTGGTGCTGGATGCCGAGCTTCTCTGATAGTTTGCTGTCGCTTGTGTGCTTTGGAGCCCATCTGAGCCCTGCTCAATTGTTTCAGGAGGAACTACTAAGTCAGTGAGCAGCAGCCACAGGTGTTAGAGACAAAGCTCTTTAGTACCTGTGCTGTGGCAACAGGAGTTCTGAGAAACCTTTACTTAGGCATAGCTGGGATCCATAACTTCACCACAGAAAAGAATTTCAGGACAAACCAGAAGCAGAATTGGAATTTATTAAAAAGAGATTTCAACATAGTTTTGAGCATTGGCATAAGAGACTTGTGGGCTTCTCAAGAAAGAATTAAGGTTAAGTCTCTTAGCAGTACCTACCCACTTACATGGTTTTTATGGCTTCGGAAGCTGCCTTGAAGGTTACTAAAAGTCTCTCTCCACCCCCACCCCTGTTCTTGCTCTCCCTTTCTCTGCCTCTCATAAATGAGGTCATACAGTGTAGCCTGAAGTGCCTGGGATAAGATTAATATCTGATAAAACAAAACCACTGGTCACAAAGGTTGCATGGGTGTAAATATGTACCTTCTTCTATAAATGGAATTAATATTTGTTTGTAATTAACTTGCTTATGAGATCCCTAGAAAATTGCTATTTTAACATTTGTATTTGAAATAAGTCTCTACAAAAGTAATGTTGTCTCTATGTGGAAAATTTCACAGAGAACTGTATTGACTGTGCTGGGATTTTTTTGACTCTCAGCTGGCAGGAGGTCTCAACTCTGGCAAAGCTTGCTGAGTTCTCAGCTTACCTAGAGGATGCCATCCTAGTGAGTGACTTCCTCTAGAAAGCAATCAGCACCCAGCCATCAGACCCTTTGGGTGTTAGTCCATTCTGTGATTCTTGAAATGATTCTCTTTGTATGAAGTTCACCTGTATGCCTTTAGGAGTGGCTTCCATGAGAAAGCCATTCTCAGCCTCCTGGCTGGGCAAGTTCTCTCTAGGAGTCTTTCCTCCCCACCTGCGCTTTGTAGAATTCGCTTCTGCGGGGGTACTTGATTTTTACTGTTTCCTGTGTTGAAATGGATGGTTCAAGCAAACGGGACTATATCTGCTTTTATTCTAATTGCATATCAAAGATCTAACATGTGTCAAGGTTTCAAGAAGAACTTGTTAAATGAATGAAGGGGCTCCTTTTCCTTTGTGATGACTAAGGAGTAAGTGCTATGTTTTAACATACATGCTGCAGCACCATGCATCTCTAGGTCTTGTTTTTCTTAACATAACATTTGAACCTCCTCAAAATCCTCATTGCATAGCTTTGATGCTTGTTATTGTGCCTGATTTCTTTTGAACAGGAGTACGGATGCACCCCAATCTTGTACCATAATGGGACTCAATGTCCTTTCAAAGATAGAAACTGCCATTAGCTTTTCATTATTCATAGAATGCATTAAAGTGCATTGTCCTACTTGTGTGTTTTTGAGTTAACACTGTTTCCATTGCTCATTAATGCTGTGAAGATGTTTAGTTAATTCAAATCTCTTGTACTTTTAGCATTTGCTGCCCACTCTATATTACACTGCTTTTTAAATGCCTTGCTTATGTTTCTTTTACATTGATAGTTCATGTCTGTGATTCTCAGCACGACTTATATAAATAAGATTTTATTCCTCATCAAACACTTTAAAAACTGAGAGTTTTGTTATACATGTGGGTGAGCAGCCTTCCCAAGTGATTTTAGTATTCCACATCCATGCTATCAATGGCACAGGGTGTCAGTTGAGTAAGAGATGATCACTGCACAGAATATCTTTTTAGGACGTTATTTTTAATACACTTTAGTTTCTGAATGCCAATGTGTAGTTTCTGTTCTGAGGGGCAGGGGCAGCATCTTGTTTTCCATATCTTGGTTATTTGTTATTGTCAATGTAATCAAGCAAGAATCACGTAGGGAGAAAGTCCCAGTTGAGGGACAGCCCAGGTCAGATCACCCGTGGCCATGTCTGTGGGGAATTGTCTGAATTTTAAATTGATGAGGGAGGGCCCAGCTCATCGTGGGTGGTACCTGCACTAAGTTGACAGTCCTGGGTTGTATAAGGAAGCTGGCAGAGGGAGGAAGTGAGGAAGTTGCATTCCTACATGGTTTCTACTCCAGGTTTGTGCTTTGACTCCTGCCCTGACTTCTCTCAGTGATGGACTGTAATCTGGAAGTGTAAGCCAAATAAACCCTTTCCTCCCCAACTTGCTTTTGGTTACATACCAGAAAGCAAACTGGAATGTCATGCTCCTGGTGACTGCCTTCTCCACCCTGGAAAGGTACCTTTCCATAGGACTGAACCAAGACTCTTTACTCATGAATTTCTTTTTTGGAGTATATTCATCAACTTCCTAACATGTTTCTTTCAAACAACATCAGCCTGGAACACTGTGATCTGCCTTATTAATTAAAGGCACATGGAGCTTGGGATCTGCTGCTCTGAGAGATTCCAGACCCTTGAGGTCTCTGGTGAACAGCTGACCTCATTGACTCACGTCTTCACTTGTAGGTTATTTGCATTCATTTAAGAGGACAGAATGACCTGAATTATAGATTCCTTTTCTGCCCTTCCATACTATTTCATAGACACCACAGTTACAGCATTAACATGAATGATGGCATGCCAGAAACTCAAGGATTGTGTTTTGTTCAACTTTAAGCTGTAAACACTTACGTAGTGCCACTAATCTTTTTTCTCCCTTCTTTGTGGTTGATCCTGGATATTTTTGCATCTGCTCTATCCTTGTTCCCTGGACTATCACCTTCCCTGTCCCCAAAAAAACTTTAGACCTTAGATTTTCATTGCCACTTGAATATCCCGAACTGGATGTTATGCTCCCTCAAACTGTACATATCTAAAAATTAAAGTTATCAACTTTCAAATGTTATTCTTTCTCTTAATACTAATAATAGGCATTTAGTTTTTCCAACTCGGTGCCTCAGAATCATCTCTACTAAATTTTTGCTCATGTTCATAAAGCCTCTACTTTGCTCTATTATAGTGGTTCTCAAACTTCCTAACACAGCAATACTTAACACAGTGGTTCTTAGCCTCCCTAACACTGTGACCCTTTAACACAGAGGTTCTTAGCCTCCCTAATGCTGAGACTCTTTAACATGGTGGTTCTCAACCTTCCTAAAGCTATGATCCTTTAATATGGTGGTCCTCTCTTGTATAATACTAAAAGGACCAGCCTTAATATTATACTTCCAGGAGCTCAGAAGAGAAACTACAAATGGTGGGAATTATTTTCAGGAAATGAATCTAAGTACACCAAGCTTTTTGTCTGTCTACTTTATTCCTCTGAGGTAAGATCCTAACTACACTGCTTCAGTTCTGTTGTCATGCCTAGCTCCTTTCTTGACTGATTTCTCTCTACTTTTATCTACTGCTCCCTCTAAGTTCTATCTTAATTCTCTCATCTTAGTTCTGCCTCATCTAGGTCCTTCTCATCTCGTTCTTACCCAGCTAGGACTTCCCCATGTGGCTCTTCCTCATCTTCCATCTCGTCCACACGTTCTCTCTGGTCAAACTCCTCCTTATCCCTCTCTGTTCTCCGTCCTCAAGTCCTCCACTCCTCTCCCCATGTCCATCTCCTCATACTTCTAAGCCCTCTCACGTCTCTGAAGTGTTCAATTATAAACTCAAGCAATAATGATCCTCTGCCAGAGTAGGTCACCAGGCTTGAATTCTAATGAGGTCAAAAAAGTAGGCAAGAATTTCCCTCAGGCAGTGACTGTCAGGCTTTCTTTTACAACTCAGAATGGGAGTGGTAAAGGAGGAGGTCAACTAATGACTGGTTAGTATACCAAAAAGGGGATCTATGTGCTCAATCTACATTCCAAGAGGTGGTTGGCTAAGAAGTTAGGAGTCTATTAGTAAGGTTGTATGAGAAAGGAGGGTCTCACCCTATATAGCACAAGAAATACAGCTATCCTCCTGACCTAGGAGACAGGGTTTCGTTTGGCCTTGGATGCTTGATAGGTATTTTAGATAGATATACTGTTAAAGGAGTTTTAGGAAGCACGCATAGCATCACAGGAAAATCACTGTGGGAACCAGCTAATATACATACAAAAGCTAAAATATCACCAAGACTTCTTAAGTCATGGTCTGACCCCTGGAGAAGTCCCTGACCTTTCCAAGTAGTAGCCTTTGTGATAGTAGCTGAGTTCCATTATGTTTTCCTGGGCTTACAGCAGTTCTCAGGCTCCCTAATGCTCTGACCATTTAACACAGTGGTTCTCACCCTTCCTAATGCTATAACCCTTTAAAATAGAGGTCCCCAGCCTCCCCAATGCTGTAATTCTTTAATACAGAGGTTCTCAGCCTCCTTAATGCTGTGACCCCTTAATATAGTCCCTCATGTTGTGGTGACCCCAAACATAAAATTATTTTTATTGTTACTTAATAACTTTGTTTGCTACTGTTATGGCTTATAATGTAAATATTGGTGTTTTCCAATGGTCTTAGGTGACCCTGTGAAAGGATTGTTCTGCCCCAGAGGTGCTACAGCCCACAGGTTGAGAACTACTGCTTTATCGAAATGCCTTTTAGTGTCTCCCCACTTCAAACCTCTGACTTCCAGTGTGTTCTACATGCTGGAATCCTTACAGACATGACAGCTAGTGGGGAATACCAGCAGAGGCAGGCCTGCTGTCTCCATGTTCCTGGATGTATTCCTAACATGGTGAACTCTGTCTTGGACACTCAGAAGTGCTTCTTGAATGTCTTCCAAGATCCATTACTTTCCTTCTCAGGTTAGTATGCATTGAACTCCCCAGCCTGGCATTTTCACTGTTCCTAGATTTGGCTTCATTCTAGAACTCAAATCAAAGAATTTCCTCAGGGTGCCAAGAAAAAGATGAATGGAAACACCAAACACTTCGCTCCACTAAAAAGGAACCAGTAATGGAACTCAGATTTCCTTTATCGTCTTCCTTTCTTGCTTTTCCTCCTTCCCCTCCTTTCCCTCCCTCCTTCTCTCACCCTCCCTCCACATCTCTACTACTTTTTTCCCTTCTCTCTCAACAAAGAGCAAGGCCATTTAGTCTGCTGTCCAGACATGGATAGGGCACAGCCAAAGAAAAGAAAGAATGCCATGACATCATTTGGGCCACTTTGTAGAAACAATTCAATTTTAATTTGGAACAAATCCAGGAGGCAGTAAAACTGCCAAACTAATTTCTTAGTTTAGGAATAGAAGAAATGGTATACTTCTGAATGGTGTAAGGGGTTAAACTTACTTAGATTAAATGCAAAACTATGAATTTCTCCATATTACAGATAGCTGATTCAACACATAACTATTTAATGAGTGGTTTTCTGGGTGTTCCCCACAGAAGAGAGTTCTCTTAAATCTGGTCCTTTTGTTGAAGCACAAGGGAGGATGACATGGAAGGGCTCTGGGTAAGGAGGGACCTGGACTGTAACTCTTGGATATGCTTTGAACTAGAAGGAAATCACAGCAGTAAATGAGGCAATTTGGCTTACAGAGCTAGGTTCATAAGTAGGCGGAGAAAGCAGGTGTCTGTCTGGTGTGTAGTGAGACATTAGGACCAATTCTGTATTACATCAAGTGATTGGCTAGCTTTCCTGATTTATGATTCTCATTGTCCTTAGTATTTGAATGCTTACTTTCTCCATCACACAGAATAATTCTTAGGCTAGTAACACACTGCATCTTTGTCATCATCTCTTACCTTTAGAATGCTGACATTAACAGGGAAGAAAAACCAGAGGCACACCACAGTGGACACACTCAGGCATTCAAGCTGTGAAAATCATGGTGAAAGTAGAAGGTGACACTCGAAGTTCACAGCTGTGGCAGAGTCACCGGCTCTTCCATTCACTCAGTCTATAAATAACTATGAATGTTATAATATTTTCTTTTGAGCAATGTTTTTAGATAGACCAAGTATAAATCCCTGCACTTGATAGGAATGTTTCTCAGGTGAAGACCCTGGAAGTATAGGGCACAGAGAAAATAGTTGAGTTCTGGCCAAGGCCCCAAGGAATAAACATTTCAGTTGATGTACCTCTTGTTGGGATCTCATTGTTTCTTTTTCCCCTACCAAGCCTCAAACTTGCTTAAAAAATTGCCAGATTATAGTTGTATATATCTTATGGGGTACAAAATATTGTCATGATTTTAATAGAAATTTGAGTGACTATAAATACCTAACCTCAAATATTTAAGCTTTTTGTGATTATGATATTTGAAATTACTCAGCAAAATTTAAACACACAGAATTTGATGTCGACTGTTTACTTGGATGAGCAACTTACCTGCAGCAAACAAAATGAAAAAAACAATCACCCCAAATCAATGAGGCTGTGTAGTTTATCACCATCTTTCCTTCTTTACCTCTAGAGACTTTCTTCCAACCCCATATCTGTGAGTTCAATAGTTCAGTTTCAACATGCAAAGAAGAGTATACTGTATCTTTCTGTTTCTGATTTATTTCACTTACTTGCCTTTTTTTCTTTTTCAGTTGTGTGATATGATGTGTGTGTGTGTGTGTGTGTGTGTGTGTGTGTGTGTGTGTGGTATGCATGTGTGTGGGCACATGTGTATGTGGGTCTACATGCATATGTGTGTGGATGTGGAAAACCAAGGTGTTATCAAGGATTTATCCTTGACTGTAGGCTAAATTATTCAATGAGGCAAGGTCTCCCAGTCAAACCTAGAGCTTATTGATATAGGTAGTTGCTGTGTAGCAGTTTACTCTGAGCTTGAAATATTCCATCCTTAAGTTATCTTAAGACAGAAGGTAACAACTCAAAATAGCTCCAGGAAGTCCCTGAAACTGAGCAGATGCACTAATGGGCTTTCTCACAAGAACAAACAATAAAAGCTGCTGAGAGTCACTCTGAGACAACCCATGCTGCAAAGTTAACTCTTGAGACCAGATACTGCCTGGAAGAAGCAGAGACTTAGAAATTAAGAGTCACCGAGTCAGTTGGAAAGGACACTCTCCAACCTTCTGAGCTGCCTATAGGCTATGCAGTATGCTCTAGATTCCCAGCTTTGTGAACTGTAACCTGTGCTAGGGTGGGCTTTGATGATACAGCTGTCTGAGCCATTTTTTGTTAAAGTCGACTCACATATGCAAACAACAAGAGTGTTGTTTATTTCCAGCATGCTGGAGTCTGCCAGCCAGACAACAATATGGCTGCAACTCTGAACAGAGCAGGCAGGCTCCTTTTATAGGCAGCCAGGTGGGGGAATGAGGTCATCCTGAACATGATTGGCTGAGGTTCCTCTTCCTGCTTTAACAGGACACAGAAACAGAAGCTGAAACCTAACAGGGTGCAGAAACCAGAAACTGAAACTAAATTAAAATTTAGGCCTGGTGGAGGCTGGAGCCAGGAGAAGCGTGGCCATGGTGCTGCTGGGGCTCCTCAATTTCTACTCCTGTAATTAACCCCTTTGTGTTAGTCAGGGCTCTCCTCACCCAAATACATATATTAAAAAGTATATTATATATATTTAATGTAAACATATATATATATATAGCTGTCTCCCAATGGAAAGTCTAAGATTAGCAGCTGTTCACTCCACAGGGATGAGTGTCTCAGCTGGTCTTCAGTATATCTTTAAAATCCATGGTACTTACTCAGAATCCTAAGGATTCTGGCTCTAATGCCAGTAAAGGGATGAACTTCCATTGAGGGCGAGGGTAAGCAGGCAAAGAGCAAGTGCTTCTTCCGTGTCCTTCCTATAGGCAGCCCCAGAAAGTGTGGCTCAGATTTAACTGCATCTTCTCACCTCAAAAGATCCACAGTAGGATGAGTCTTCCCACCTCAAACTATCCAATCAAGAAAAATTCCTCGCTGGGCAGTGGTGGCACATGCCTTTAATCTCAGCACTTGGGAGGCAGAGGCAGGCGGATCTCTGTGAGTTCAAGGGCAGCCTGGGCTACCAAGTGAGTTCCAGGAAAGGTGCAAAGCTACACAGGGAAACCCTGTCTTGAAAAACCAAAAATAAATAAAGAAAGAAAAATAAAGAAAAATTCCTCACAGATGTACCATCCTCTTGAGTTTTACTTAATTCCACATATAATTGACAACTAAGAATAAACCCACATATTCCTGTAAGTAACACTAATAAAACTTAATGATTCACCAAGTTGGACTTGACTGTATCTGTACTTTTGTCTGTCATGGACTCTCTCTGGGGAGAGTAGAGAGGAAATGTCTTGCCAGAAAACCTTAGTCTCCCTATCCTCTTGTGGGGATCCTCTTTCACTATCTTCTGAGACTGGAATTACAGGCAGGCTGCCTAGATTCCTTGTCATTTACATGAGTTTTTGGCAATCTAAACTCAATCTTCATTCACTCATGGAACACAAAATTTTAAGGATGACTACCTTGTTCAGACATTGGTCAGAGCATGAGATCTAGTGGCTCCCTAAGATACCCGACCCAGCAAAGATGACTGATGAATAGGTCATCTCATGAACAAATGCTGTGAAGATGTAGATAAAGGGTGTGATGAGCATAAAAACTTAGGGAGGACAAGGATTCCGTTCCCAAAGAAGTAACCAGATCAGCTAGGACCTTCTAAAGGGGTTATGGATTTTGGATTTTACCTCCTAGTGTTTTAAATGTGTTTAGTGAAAGCATTTTAAGCTGTAAGACAGCATCACATGTGGATTTTTAAAAGAACATTTTGTGTGCACTACAGGTAAGAAGGACTTGCGGTAGTGTGGTAAAGTGGCCATTACAGGCTTTCAGGAAGCAATGGTGTTGACAGGCCTACATGTAGATTGGAGGGAAGTGGGCTGATGGGAGACTATCATCAAGTAGTAGTGTGGAGTTTCTGGAATGTCAGTGACAACAAGCAGCAAGTTAAAGGGGCATGTAGACATCCCTCCCTAGCTGGTGGTGGGGATGGATGCACTGTCTCCCTCTGTAGAGAAGATGAAGGAAAAACAGGTCTATAGGACAGTTTGGGAATGCATCTTTCCCAATACAGAGTTTGAATTACTCAAAGGGTCAAGAACATGGCAGCCTGCATGGAGCCTGATTATATAAGGGACCATGACAACCACTGAGGGAAACATTAGCCTACTGGTTTTACCTTGGTATTCAGATTTTTTTTTAAGGGTCCCACTCCACCTAATGCACTGAGTTAAGTCTTCTAGGAAGAACCTCATTTAGCAAGAGGCTGTTGGATATGCTGCCTTGACTGGGTAAGGCAGTCCCAAACCTTGTCTTGGTGGTAGTGAGGTGATACAAAACTTCTTTGTGATTCTCATGGAAATCATAACTATTTCCCCTTCATAAATGAATATATGAAGATACATTTCATTACAGTGACAATGAGGCTTATAGATTTAGGATAAAATATTTGGCCTGGTTGATGTATAGACTGAGTGTATGGTGGCAACAAAGTTAGTTTGGACTGAGCTATCCTGCCTCATATCTGGCACTGTAGAACTACATCCAGTTGGTACATCCTTGGATACTCATAGTGGTTCCTATTTACAGGATAAATTTTGCTGTAACCTTAGCCAGGAGCTCACATAACCCATGACTCTACACAAGCCTTCTAGGGTTCATGGGTACATTTATAGGCTGATACATGTCATGTCATCTAAGACTCAGTTTCCCTACTGGTGTATATGATGTAATGTAGGCTGATGATTACTCATCCAAAATTCTTGAGGCCAGAAGTTTTTTCCTCTTTTCAGACTTTTGCAATGTGTGCATTATGTTGTTAAATATTTGGAGATGTAAACCAAATGTAAACATGAGATTCACTAATGTTCTACATGCACCCTGTACACACAGCCTGAAGGAAATATCATACAATATTTGATTGTGGCAAACTTTGACTGCAACTTGAAAATAGGTTTAGAATTTCCCACTATGAATTCATGTCATTGCTGAGACTATTTCACTTTTGAACATTTTGGATTCTAGAGCTTTTATTTAGGAGGACAACCTCCTAAATGACTACTTTTCAGGGTCAATAATGCATAGTGTCTGATACATAAATTGATTCATATTATAGATTGTCACTTCCACTGATACTGCCTTTTTCTATCCCCTAGGGTTCTGTCTCAATGCTGAGAACTGGCTAGTAAACAGGGTCCATCTCTGAAAGGCGAGTGGTCTTATTACCTGTGGATACTACTGAAGGAGAAGCAGCGTTGGGTATAGTGTCTAGAAAAACATATTTCCAGTAATTTTTATTATGGTTATTGGTTAGCATCTCTGTGGGAGCCCATTTTCAGGTTCCTTGATGGCTTTACCCAGCAGGTCTGCATAAACAATAATTAGGACTATGGGCCTGAGTGCAGGTGTCTGAGATGGATTGCATTTGGCTGTGCTGGGGGGAGGTCTTTTGCTCCACCCCTTGGCGTCTCAATAAATACCCTGGGACAAAGACAGTCAGGGCCTGTTGGAAAAGGTTCCAGGTCCTCTCTAGGCTATCCTTTATTTTCTATCTGTTTGTCTCTGCAATCTAAATCCTTCTATCTAATATTTCCTGCTGCTCACACTCAAGAAAACTCTGGGGAGCTGTGGGGTTGGCAGGTAAATGCCCCACAGAATGGCGCTATGAACAGGGACTAAAGGAAAAAGAAAAAAAGGGACTAAAGACAGATGAAAGAGGACTAAAGACAAAGTAATAGGGACTAAAGAAAAAGGAAAATAATAGTTTTATTACAGAGTTTTTGGCAAAAGTGTGAGTCAGCCCTGCTAGTGGAAAGTGGTATGCCAGTGTTATGTTATATATATATATATATATACACACACACACACGCATGGGGCAGGGGTTTTATCCTCAAGAGAAAAGGAAAATGGACTGCAAGGATGTCAGAGGCTGCAGCGCAAAATTCTCTTCTGTCAAAATTTTCTTCTATCCCTTTCTCAATTTCTATCTGAAAAATATAAGGCATAGTGTCATAATACAGTATAGGAAAAACTTAGAAGTGTAAGATAGTGTAGAAAAAATAAGGCAACTAGACAGAAAAACTTCAATTTTCTAACTTTGAGGGCTATGAAAAAAATCTTTGAGCTTTACAGGTAGTAAAAAAGCTCTTCTTTGAGCTTATGGGGAAGAAAAAGTGGAAGCTTTTGACATGGGGACAGCTGAAATGCTAAGTCCAAGCAGCAGGAAAAAGTGATTTCTCCCTGAGGCAAAAATGTGGGTGTAAAAAGCCAAAATTTAAAGTTGGGAAGTTTTGGGGAAAGTTGGTCTTTCTCTTCTGGGGAAAAATATCTTTCTCTTAAACTAAAAAGCTTTTCCTGAAAAACTTGGGAAAAAAATTCTCTAAAAAGCTAAAACTAAAAGCTCTCTTAAACTTATAAACTAAAGCCTTTCAGAACTCTCTCAGAAGGACAAAAATTCAAATCACTTGAAGATATTAGTATGTGAATCACCTGTGATTAGTTCTAAGTGACAACAACAAACCTCTTAAGACAGCTAAACCTCTTAAGACAGCTAAACCTCTCTAAGTTCTCTTTCAAACTTTAAAAATCCTCCCTGCAATGCAGGAGGCAGGGACAAATTCCTAAAAACCTCTTCTAAGCTCTGTCTCTTCAAGCTACTAAAAGACAGTGGCTCAGAGTCCCCAGAGGGAAACGCTGGAAGTGTGTGGGTGAAAAGCTACAGAGCCCAAAGGGCAGGAAACTTTACCTGAGAAAAGAAAAAGCCAAGCTTTTCAGTTACAGCCGAGCTGAGGCATCAAGGGTTTTGTTAATGAGTGAGTATTTCAGAACGAAAAGGTGCTCCTAATTGCCCTAACACAAAGATCCCCTCAAGTGATATAAACTCTGTTAGCATTGTATCCTCTCTTCTGAGCAAAAACCCAGAGGCAACTGGCCAGCGTCTCTGAGTTGCAGTGCCCCCCCCCCCCCCCCCCCCCCCCCCCCCCCGGATACTAGGGTTCCTGTGGTTGCAAACTTCCTGGAGCACAGAGCTGAGGCAGGAAAGTGTGGTGCTGTGTATATCGCTCTGTGTAAATAAAGTTCTGATTGGCCAGTGGCCAGGCAGGAAGTATAGGCGGGACAAGAGAGAAGAGAATTCTGGGAAGTAGAAGGCTAGAGAGACACCGCCAGCCGCCACCATGAAAAGCAACATGTAAAGACACCGGTAAGCCACAAGCCATGTGGCAAAGTATAGAAGAAACAGATAACAAGTAGCCTGCCACAGCCATACAGTTTCTAAACAATGTAAGTTTCTGTGTGCTTTCTTGGTTGGGTCTGAGCGACTGTGGGACTGGCGGGTAAGAGAGATTTGTCCTGACTGGGCCAGGCAGGAAAACTCTAACTACAGTGTGGGACCCAGGGGAAGATTGCTAATGAACAAACAAAGCTAAAGCTGGTGGGAACAGCACAGTTGTCTGCTTTCCTACAAGTCCCAGGTTGACTGGTCCACAGCTGCAAAAAAAAAACCCTTTCTTTTCTGTCAGAGAAAGCATCTCTTTGACAAAAGCTTTGTTTCAACTGACTCCTGGTGAGATGAGGGGGTGTAGCCCTAATGGGTGATTGCCTGTGGCATAAGCTCTGTCCTTGAGCACCCAGACAAACAATCACAACCCACTGGGGGACTGGGCCAGGTGAAGGCCTGATGAGGCAAAACACCTGTCCTAATGGGAGTTGAGAAATGGCAAAAGCCTCCCTTGTTAGATTTTCAGTCTGTACACAACCCGCACAGACCCCGAAAACAGAACCGGACAAAAAGCCCCTACTTTCAATAGCAGGGAAAGCTGCCACTGTCATGTGGGAAACTGTTTCTGGGGCAGAGGGAATAAACTGAGGCGGAACTGGGAATTGTCAGGGAGAAACTCTCTGAAGAAATGGAGAAGGGACAGATTCCTCCCCAGAAAATGCATGACCTGTGAAAGCTGCTAAGCGTTTGAGGCAGATTTGGGGGGAAGAAAGCCCCTACCTCCAAAGGCACCTAGCAGAGGAACAGAGCAGCCTGAGATATCTGAAGCCCTGCATCTGTTGAGGAGGAAAACATGAAATATGATAAAGATCTATCAGTGGAAAAAAAAAAAACAACCTCTTAAGGAGCTATGAAAAAACTCTTTGTTTTTTACTGACTGGCTAAGGCAAACACAAGCCCCAAGGAAAGTTGCTATCAGGAATGCCCACCTCAATGCGTGCTAATGAGGCAGGTGCAGTTCTAATTGGGGGGGGGCAGTGTCAAATGAAGGAGAGACACCTGTTGAAGCCAGCTCAGAACAAATCTCCCAATGTCTTGTAATTGAGAACTCAAGCTTGGTTCAAACCTCCCAGGCAAGAATTTGAAAGTAAGCCCCCGGACCCAAAAATCTATGGGAAATGGAGTCGATAAGCTAGCTCATAACAGTGAGCTGATGAAGAGAAATGAATTCTGGGAAATGTAGTATTTCAGCTAAAGATGGCGATACTGTCCAAAATCTTTATAGCTCAGAATGAAGTTTCTTCTCAAAGCAATGCTAGAAAGCTTAATCTTACCTCTTGAGAACTCAATCAGACAAAAAGCAAATATAAGAGCAAACAAGCCACTTTAAAGTCCTTAAAACAAGGGAAAGCAGTTATACACTGAACGTGTTCTTAGACATGACAATAAACTTAGTGAAACTAAAAATTCTTTACCTCTTGAACAAACAGCCTGCAATGAGTGATTCCTTTGCAAATCTAATAAGGGAGACAAAGGAAACAGGCATTCAAAAAAGAAATGACTGCTTTACAGATGGGAAACAAACTTCAGAATGTTAGGGTCGGCATCCAAAACAGAGAGCTTCACTCCGATATCGGGTCACAAAAGAAGCTTTATTTAGCACGAGCTCGTGGGCCACCAGTGCGAGAAGTAACTGGTGACCCCGAGTCTAAGGCTCGCAGGCCTTTTATGAGGCGGTTCTATCAGGGCAGGGGAGCGGGGTCATCCAGAGTGCAGACATCTGGAGGCCAGATGTCTCCGCGGTCTTTCTCAGAGTCTGGGTGGGTAAACGAATTCCAAGCTTATCTAGCAAGGGGTTATTTTGCAAGCATTCTTCTCAAGCAATTTATCTTGCAAGCACAACCGCAGGCGGTTATCCTGCAAGCACCCTGTTAGCACGGCATGATGGGCTAACTTTCTGGTATGGGGCGTGGGGGCAGAGTGCAGTATTTTCCACTGAATCTACAATTAGCAGAGCTAGTGTGTGTGTGTGGGGCTTGTTTCCCTTACAATGGCCTTTCAAGAAAATCTAGCTGCCTTACAAAGTTGCTTCACCTGAAAGTTCCTTATAAAAAAATCAATGCTAAATGTCACAGCTGCTAACAACAACATCAAGGGTTAAAGCTAATGAAGTGAAAATACTAAATCATGAAAATGCTTTCGCAGCAGCTAATGAAGAATATGTATGTTTCATGAAAGAACATCTATGTTCTTGGCTCCTTTCAATAGTAACAGTTTTGGTGAAAATATTGGAACTAACAACAATCAAGTCAAAATGTTTCAACAAATTCAGCATTCACAAAAGAAAGCTGCCATGCTCTGTGGGCCATATTAGAGCTCACTCCGATCTTCCTGGTCCTTTAGCTGAGGGTAATGTAATCGCTGATAAGTTAAAGATAGCAGCATTATCCCAAGTGGAAATGGCTCAACAGTCACATACTCTTCATCATCAAAATAGCAAAAGCTTAAGAAAGCAATTCAATCTTACCAATGAAGCAGCGTGTCAAATAGTTAAATGATGTGGAATATTTTCCTGTCCCTCACCTAGGATTAAACCTAATCATCTATGGCAAATGGATGTTACTCATGTTGCAGAATATGGCAAATTAAAATATGTACATGTGACCATTGACACTTATTCAGGATTTTTAATGGCTAGAGCACAATCTGGAGAAGCTACAAAACATGTAATTATGCACTGTTTGAAGTGTTTTTCGTATATGGGTTTACCAAAAATTATTAAAACTGAGAATGAATGGTTCTGGATATAGTAGTAAGGCATTTCAACAATTTTGTACCCAATGGGAAATCATACATAAAACAGATATTCCTTATAATCCTTGGGGATAAGGTATTGTAGGAAGGGCTCATAGCAGTCTTAAAATACAACTTCAAAAAATAAAAATAAAAAAGGAAGAAATTTACCCTCAATCACCACATAATGCATTAAATCATGCTGTTTTTGTTCTGAAATTTTTGAATATGGATGTCTGTGACCAGTCTGCCGCAGATAGATTTTGGCACAGTGCCATCCAAGCGACTTTTGCACAAGTGAAATGTACAGATCCCTGCTCGGGATCACGGAAAGTTCCAGATCCTGTTTTAATATGGGGTTGAGGACATGTTTGTGTTTTTTCACAAGAGGAGAATGTAGCTCAGTGGTTACCAGAGCGTTTGGTAAGGAGCGTGGAACTAAGGAGGGTCAGCTCCAATGACGGTCCTATAAAGGAACCAGAATGAAAGTGACTCCATTAGTGTTCCTGAGGTTTCGTCACTGGTTAATGCAAACAGTGAGGAAATAGAGTTTGGAGCTGTGCCGCTTTTGGCTTTACTAGCTCCTTTAGAAAAATACTTTATATCACCTAATAGCTGTGCAGCATTTTGCAAAGAGCTTTACAGCAGCTAAATACAGTGTGAAGGGAAGTTTTTCAGTAGAACAAACCAAAAGTACTGCTGCAGTAGAAACGTTTGTCTGAATTGAAGCACTTAGGGGAGCTATTATGAATTTGAGTGAAGGGACAGCCTCTAGTTAAAAACCGTTTACCACTGACAGTGAATCTCTGCCGGTTCCAAACTAGCAACTTTGGGGTGTGGTTTCGTCCTCTAGCAACAAGTATCAGAACTCTATAATGACAACACTCACTAAACCCCAATACTGTAGAGCAAAGCTGACTATAAACTCTAAACTTTAGAAATGATGTATGTACTTCCTGTCTAGTTAAGAGAATCTTTCTAATAGAGATAGTGATAATAATTAAGAGTAAGAAGTAGAAAAAGATGAAAATAAGATGTGAGTTTGTAGAAATTATTGTTTTTTTAGATCTCTGTTAAGAAATCTTTAGGTGTTTGCTAAGTTAGATATATGCTAATGGTAGCCCTATATAAGTTTGTTAAATAGATCTATAGAGTTCCTTTAAGAATATAAGCTTGCAAGAAGAATCTAAAGGTAGTCTTAATAAGCTTGTAAGAAGTAAAGATGCTAGTTGTAAGTGTAAGTTTAAATAAGAAATAAGAAGATGGAATTAATATAAGTATATAAGAAGTAAATAAGAAATATATTTGCTAAAGTAGTTCTATAGTTTCCTTAAGGAGTATAAATAAGTAGATGTTAACGTTACATGTGAGTTTGTAAAAAAATGTGTAAATGTTGAATGTGTGTCTAAATGCTTTGCAAGGCAAAATATGTTATATGTGAGTTTGTAAAAAACGTGTAAATGTTAAGTGTGAGTCTATTCTTAATGCACATGGTGAAAGAACCTAAGACACAGAAGGTAGTGTTCTAGTAGACTGCAAAGCAGGCTGTCTGAATGGTTTCAAAAGCTCCAGGAGCCTCTAAGAAGCTAAGAATGGCCAGCACAACAAGGCATCTGTAGCTGAGATCTGTGGAAAATCAACACAATACAGAAAAAGCTGAGCTAACATCAAAAACGGTGCAGTTCAGAATACCTACTGTAGCAAAAAACATCTGTGAGAACAAAAGTTGAAGAGACGCTTGTTTGTTAACTGCAAAAAGTTTTGGTTGTAAAATGTCTCTTCATATTTGGAAGTGAAATCCTGATACCAGAATTTAATTTTTTGAACTTAAAATAATAAGATAAAACTACAAAAAGATTTTGGTTATGAATTTCTTCATATTTGGAAGGCTAGTACCAGAATTTATCATTTGAATTTTGGGACTTAATGAAATGAACAATAGATTTCAATGCAATGAAACAATTTTGAGTTTACTTATAGTAATGACCTAGGAACTGTTTTCTGGAATTGGGTTAAAAATGGAGCTGTTTAAATGAAGAAATTTATTGTTTCTACCTAGACTAAAGATGCAGTTTTGTGTATGCATATATATTTTATTAATTGGTGATTAATGAATTGTTTTATGAAACTGTTTATGTAAAAATGGAATGACTTTTGGAACTGGTTTTGTGTTGCAAACAGAACTGTTTAAACAGAAAAGTTTGGGTTTTCTAACTAGGCTTGAGATTTTGCTTAAAAATTATAAAGAAAAGGGAGAGTTAATATTCTTTACTTTATTTAATTTAAAAAATATTTTCTTGTTGTTTGAGTGGATTAATGTCATGTTTTGTTAGTAAGAAATGCAAATGGGTTATACTAAGACTACTTTTAAAGTGTAAAGAGTTTTATTAAGAAATTGCTTTGGATGTTTTGCTAAAAGTTTTCAAAGTGTTAATGATTAGGTTGAAAATATTGCTTTTCAATATGGGTTTGTAGGAACTGTATGAGTTTGGGTTTTCTTAGGTTTGAGATTGTTTAAAAAAATAAAGAAAAGAAGGAGTTATGAGTGAATTAAGGTTGAATGTATATTTTCAGAAATTATGTTTAACCTATTGATATTAATGCCCCCTGGTTTTGTGGAGTTAAGGAAATATTTAAGTTTGATGTGAATACATTAGAAATATTTCCTATGTTCTGTTAGCAAGAAATTCAAATGATTCTATTAACAGTTAAAGTTTTAAGACTGAGAAAATTGTTAACTATGTGTAGCACCATTTATGTTAATTCAAATGGTTCTGTAAAGAGTTTGCTTTGAGTTGTAAGATTGGGAGAATTGTGACTATGTATAGCAATATTTATGTTAACCTGTTAATGGTAATGATGAAGTTAAGGGATTCTTTAAGTTTGCAATTGCATTAAGTTTTTGGTTTAGAAAGGGCTTGAGGCAGCTAAGACTGCTGAGGTCACCTTGGACCTAATTCAAAAAAGAAATGCCATCTTTATCATCCTCTGCTCCCATACTGGGAGGAGTAACAGCTATGGAGATTGCTGTAAGCTATTAATGAGTTATTTTTATATATTAAGAAAGGGGGACCTGTGGGAGCCCATTTTCAGGTTCCTCATGGCTTTACCCAGCAGGTCTGCATAGAGGATGATTAGGACCATGGACCTGAGTGCAGGTATCTGAGATGGTCTACACTTGGCTGTGCTGGGGGGAGGTCTTTTGCTCCACCCCTTGGCATCTCTATAAATACACTGGGGCAGAGACAGTCAGGGCCTGTTGGAAAAGGTTCCAGGCCCTCTAGAGGCTATCCTTTATTTTCTATCTGTTTATCTCCACAATCTAAATCCTTCTACCTAATATTTCCTGCTGCTCACACTCAAGAAAACTCTGGGGGAGCTGTGGAGTTGGTGGGTAAACTCCCCACACATCTTTCTTTTATTTGAAATCTTGCCTATAAGTGGATGTTAAGATCCTCTTTTGCATATTCACCACATACAGTACAACAAGGAATATTGGTATTCCCATAATGCTGTGATGGCAGTATACTCATTGAGCCACATAAAATTCCATGACATTTTAAATGTTTTCTTCACTTAACTCGAGTTAAATGTTTGATGGTCTATACAAATCCACATACTCCACTTTTCCAGGCATGTGATTGTTTCATTACATTTTCTGCTGTGGGAGTGTTTTTCTGTAACTCTTCACAGTTTAGTTCCTCATTAGTTCTTTTTGGGAAGAACTAAGTTCTTTCTGTCTGCCCTCCTTCCTTCCCTTCCTCTTTCCCTTCCTCTTTCCCTTTCTTCTTCCCTTTCACTGTTACTCCGTGAAATACCTGAGGCATTAATGTGAACAAAGACTTATCATGACTTAATGTTTTAGATGAGGGGTTAAGTCCATTGCTCTGAGCTTCCCTGTTGTGTACTGGATCTCAATGATAGGCAAGATATAGAACAAACAGGAATCAAAAGTGAGCGGGCATCTGGGTTCCATTATCCTCCTCAGTGGCATACCTGCAAGACCAACGAACCCCTTAACTAGGGACCAATCCTTTAACCATGAGTGTTTGGAGGAAATTGAAAGTCTACACTATAATGAGTGATGCTCCCTCTCCTCCTTGTTTGATGGGTGGTAAGATGGCATGACTCAGCAGCTTTGGCTTAGCCTGGTAAGTACAAGTAAGACTTGAGAAGAGAAGGAGAAGGGTGAATGGGTCAGTACCAGCTCAGAACCCCCCAAGACCAAGTTCTTAGCACAAAGGAGATTTATTTGCCCCAGAGGGACAAAAGCAGGGATAACAGACAAAGACAGAAGATAGAGGAATAGAAGGGATGGGAACAAGCAAGAGAGGGGAAGAGAGATTTATCTTAGAGGGACAAAGGACCACCTCTGGATAGAGAGGAGACAGACATGGTCCACAGGAAAATGGTGGTTTACAAAGGAGGCAGAAACCCTGTGATAGGATGAAGTATGTAGCTGGTCTTTCTTTGGATCCCCAGCCCCCAAATAATGACACAGAGACTTCTTATTAATTATGAAAGCTTGGCCTTAGCTTAGGCTTGTTCCCAACTAGCTCTTATAACAAATTAGCCTGTTTATATTAATCTACATTCTGCCATGTGGCTTGTTACTGTATCTCTTCCATAGTATACACCCCACTTCCTCTGTGACTGGCTGGCAAATGCCATCTCTCTTCTTCCCAGAGTCCTATCTCTTCTCAAAAGTCTCACCTACCCTCTCTGGTCTAGCTATTGGATGTTTAGCTCTTTATTAAACCAATCAAACTGTGCCTTGGCAGAGACACATCTTCACAGTGTACAAAGAGATTATCCCATAGCAGAGTTTCTACTTTTAATTGGGCATGTAAATTAAGTGAGCCAAAAGGGGCTTTTGATTGCTGGACTTCAGTACTTTGATAGCTAACCCTTGGCAGTCAGCCTCAGGAGGAGAAAGTGGCCAAAGAAAGGAATAGACCTTGATGGCCAGCCTTAGGAATGTAATCTAATGTTTTTTCAGCAAGGCAGAGAGAATGGGGGTAAAGGGTCACATCTGCCTTTGCTGTACTTAAGCTGGCTAAAGTCCTTTCAAAAGGGACACTGGTCTTATGCTGATTTTATTTAAAGACAAACCAAATTAGCATGTATTGGAGGAGCTATTTCCCAAAGTTCAGACTGACAGGCAGGAACTGTGTTATGGAGAAATCTGTCTTCATTCATGCCCTGTTTCTGTACTTCACAGATTCCAGCCAGCAGCAACATCTCTGCCCTCAGTTGTATCCAATTGCACATGTAGAATCTTCTGCCCCAACTGACCTCCCGAATCCTTTCAGATCTTAGGAGGGTCAGAGGGCTTTGGACTCTCTCATCTGTGCTTTAAGATGCTCTTAGGTAATTTAACTCCAGATTTCAGTCAATGGTTTACCTACCTTTAATCATTTTTATAACTTTTATTTTCAGCAACATTCTCAGGGATAGGTTTTCCTTTTACACAGTCCCTGAATATCCTTGTAAAAAATGTCAGTCAACTGCATACAGTCACCAATGTGTTCCTTACTATTATCTGATGAAGAAGAAGAGGAAGGTGGAAAAAGAGGAGGAAAGAAGAGGAAAACATCAAAACTCAAGCAGGCAGAAGAAAGACCAGTCTTTCTACAGTTCACAAAGAAAGGGAAAAATGAAGCCAGGTTTGTGCATAAGGCTCTATGCCATTGGTAGTTCTGGTAGAGCCTTCCAAGTATTATCTCACACGTTAAAGTGGCCTCTGGAGCAGCAGGGCTTACCCATGTGCTCCATAAAGTCATGAGAGGCAAGTGCCTAATCTTGATGTAATGGACTCTGGCTACAGTGTGGTCTCAACATGACAGTGCTCTTTCATCGACTGGATTTTTTTTCTAAGTTGGTTGGATTCATGGATTCATTGGGCTCAAGCATAAAGATCAGTAGGAGAAAGGAAGACAAAGAAAGGGAAAGGGAGAGAGAAAGGAGCTGACTTGCTTGAGCCTCATAGTTTCTCAATGCTATATACTGTGTGTTTTGGTCCTTTGCTACTTCCACCTTTCTCCAGAGGAGGAGTCTGGGGAGTGGAAAGACTTTGTGGGGGACTATTCAAGGACTCAGGCAATCAGCAAAGAGGCTAGAGCTGGAACTCATATTCTTGTGACTCCACACCCCCATTCCCATGCTATCTGAGCTAACAAGTGTTTTATTTGGAGCCAGGTAAATTCTTAGTGTATTAGAAATGGATGGATAGATAAGTAGATGGTAGATTACTGACAGATAATAATAAGTGGTGAATTCATAAATGATATATTACAGATAATTGATAAGAGATGATAAATGAAAGATGATAGATTATAGATACTGTAGTTAGAGTTTCCTGCCTGGCCCAGTCAGGACAAATCTCTCTCACCCGCCAGTCCCACAGTCGCTCAGACCCAACCAAGAAAGCACACAGAGACTTACATTGTTTAGAAACTGTATGGCCATGGCAGGCTTCTTGTTATCTACTTCTTCTATCTTAAATTAACCCATTTCTGCTTATCTATACTTTGCCACATGGCTTGTGGCTTACCAGTGTCTTTACATGTTGCTTCTCATGGTGGTGGTAGGCGGTGTCTCTCCCCAGCCTTCTACTTCCCAGAATTCTCTTCTCTCTTGTCCCGCCTATACTTCCTGCCTGGCCACTGGCCAATCAGAATTTTATTTACACAGAGTGATATCCACAGCACTTCCCCTTTTCTTTTCTTTTTTTAAGGAAGGTTTTAACTTTTACATAGTACAATTACATATAACAAAACAATTATCTAGCAAGAATTACAGTTACAATATTAAAGAAGATATCCTATCTATCTTATATTTGTGAGTCTAAGGTTTTATATCTAACTTATCTTGTGTCATAACTGAGGAAATTATAACTATCTAGTCTTCAACCACATCAAAGACCTCAGGAGGATATAATATTACCTGAGAACCGGGAGAAGGATGCAAGCATTTTTCGGGAGTCTTGTAAGAGTAGACAGAGACAGCTGGCAGCCTGGACAGTCACCTAAGGTTTCTCCACAGTGTTGGGGCATCATCTTCAGCCTACAGGCTTAGCGTGTCTGACAGACTCTTTTGTGAACTAAGATGTATACAAGGTCAACAGTTTGACCTCACATTTGGTGAGAGCAGTCCATGTACCAGAAACACCTGAATTCCATTAGTGTCATGTCATGATTCAGGATTTTAAATTCTGGAAATTATTGATGTCTTTTCAATTCAGCTGTCCATTTTTCTTGGCTGTGTATATGTGGCTTCATCTTGGCATCCTGTTCTTCTCCACATCTCTCTATTAAACGCCAGTCTACTATTGAGAGAGGTGAGCTTAGTTATTCTTCAAGAATAACTGTTTCATCTGCTGTACCATTGCATATCAGAAGCCATTGGCCCACTCCCTGTTCAGCTGCCTTCGAAGAAAAGGGCACGGTACCTTTTACAGATTGCAAAGATCACTCACTTCAGGGATGGTGCCATATTGTCCTGGCTTCAGAAGATGCCTTTTGTTAAAGCCACAACCACACTTGTTTTGGCAAGAATTGGTAGTCCTTGGTTTCATGTCCTGTCTGTCCTGTTTGTCAGCAGTTGATTTGAGGATACTTTGTTGTCCAGTGGCTGACTTTTGTCACAATGAAAGTTAGCTCCATATGCAGTTTCTTCAATGCCCATATTTTCTCTGAAGTAGATTGGTACTGCCAGGAGCCGTCATGTCTCATAGTCATAGCAAAAAAGAAAAATTCTTAAGTTATTAAAACATTTTAAATGCCATATTCTGTAGATCTCTGAAGGGTTTGAAGATTACCTGTCTATCTGAAATATCTCTGTGTATACCTAGAAGACTTAACTAACATGGCTATGAGTATGATTATCATAGATGACCAGTTATTAATCTATTTTTAATTATCCATTACAATTTAAATGAGCTATACAAACATAATACCTTAAATATGATTAGAAATATACACACAGTATAACAAAATTAACTTTAAGTTTGTATCAATAGACTAAAATCTATACCAATGTAAAACATTTTAAACAAGTTGTTGCTCTTTAGAAGTTAGTTCCTTAATCTATCCTTTCATCCTATTATATCTGTATCATATCCCCTTTTCTTCTTTAGAAAGAGATCACATTTATAATCAACCTGCTTTAAAGAAAAATATTGGTTTTTCTCTGTCCCACACCAGAGGGCTCTTCTGATTTGGGACACAAGAATCTCTTAACCTTTTCTTTTAGCAATATGTCTGGGTTTAGAGAAGGAGTGAGCCAATTCCATCTCCAAAGCCAACTTGATAATTTTGGGAATGTGGGCGTAGTTTCTCTTACTACTTCCTGCTGGAGGGGGGCGCTGTATCTTATGGGGACATAAAGAAAATTTTAGGATTATGAAGTAGTCCATGAGGGTAAACCTCTGAGCCAGTTGCCTGAAACCATTCTGGATGTTGGATCAATCTGGGCCATGGTGTCATCTGAGACCTTTCAGGTGGTCTTGGCTGATCAAACCTGATGTATCTTAATCTGGAACAAATCCACAGCCTCTGGCTTTCTGTGGAAACAAAAGCAGAGACTCTTTTCCAAAGCAACATATCCTTATATCCAAATTTTGAAGTCAAGGTACCATTAAAATTTACATACTTGTTTAACTCAACAGCTTTTACGAACAAATCTTTTTCTGCAGTTAAAAATCCCAAAGACAACATAAACCAGATTCTCTGTGTAATATCCATCTTTGTAAGACTGAAACGCTGCTGTGGCTGCTGGCTCCGCCCACCTCAGCTTCCAACATGGCGGTGATAGTTTACCACCAGCTCTGGGTCTGGAGCCATGTGTACCATCAACTATCAGAAGCAGTTCTATTAAAGCAGCGCATAGCCCAGAAACTTTTTTTTTTTTTTTTTAACTAGCAAAGGCTAAATCCACCATGCAGCAGAGTAAAGTATCGCTTGTAGATTCCTCATTCCCACCACACTGCAGGTCAGATGCACGTGCCAGGAACCCGCCATAGTAGCTCAAACTGGCAGCTGCCACTAACTTGAGAGAGACAATTAGGAAGCTGTTTTTAGCTCCGTCTTAGAATCTTTTTTGTCAGGTTTTAGGTAGAAACTCTTGCCAACACGTTGGGCGCCATTTGTAGTTAGAGTTTTCCTGCCTGGCCCAGTCAGGACAAATCTCTCTCACCCGCCAGTCCCACAGTCACTCAGACCCAACCAAGAAAGCACACAGAGACTTACATTTGTTTAGAAACTGTATGGCCGTGGCAGACTTCTTGTTATCTACTTCTTCTATCTTAAATTAACCCATTTCTGCTTATCTATACTTTGCCACATGGCTTGTGGCTTACCAGTGTCTTTACATGTTGCTTCTCATGGTGGTGGTAGGCGGTGTCTCTCTCCAGTCTTCTACTTCCCAGAATTCTCTTCTCTCTTGTCCCGCCTATACTTCCTGCCTGGCCACTGGCCAATCAGAATTTTATTTACACAGAGCCATATCCACAGCAAGATACATATGATAGATAATACATAGGGAGGTACAGATATCAAGAACCTTGGCACTGAAAAGTTATTGAATGGAATCAAGGAAGGTTCAGTTAGAAACAATCCAAGTCCTTATAATTATCCATATATGGAGAAAGCTAGACAACTGGTGAATGAGATTGCTGTAGCTTCTCAGCCTACTGCACAGCACTTAGGCTGCTTTAAACTTGCCTAAAGTGTCACTCTACACACTTGATATCTGAAGGGGCTGGGAACATAGCTTTAAAATGGAGATGTTTCAAAATAAAATCACCACCCATGCTCTAGTATATGACCCCACACCCAAGAACACACAGGAAACACTAATTGGACTCAGTGAATCATAAAATAAATGGAAAGAAAATATGAAGTTGGACAAGAGACATGTCTAGAGAGGTAAACAATCCTGGGGGAGGTAGAGAGATGGAGATGGAGTCAGATTAGATATGATCAAAATACATTGTTGTGGAATAATCTTTCTGTACACTGTGCCTTCTGGTTGGTTTAATAAAGAGCTGAATGGCCAATAGCTAGGCAGGAGGAGGTTAGGCAGGAAGAGAGAGAGAGAGAGAGAGAGAGAGAGAGAGAGAGAGAGAGAGAGAAAGGGAGAAGGGATAAATCTAGGTGTGGGAGAGATGCCAGAGGACATGGAGAAGAAACAGGAGATGCAAGATGGAAGAAAGCCACAAGGCAAAACATAGGTTAATATAAATGGATTAATTTAAGTTATAAGAGCTAGTAGGACAAGCCTAAGTCCAGCATATAAGCCATGCTCTCATAATTAATAATAAGCCTTTGTGTCTTTTTGTTTGTTTGTTTGTGAGCTGGCAGTACAGAGAAAGACTCTCTACAGTACATTGTATATATGCATGAAATTCTCAAAGAATAAATAAAAATATATAAAAGAAATAGGATCACATTGAAGTAGTGTTTGAATGATAGCCTGAAACTTTTATAAAAGTTGAGAGCAATTTTAATCTTTTTTCACATTTCCTAAATATCAGCAGCAATATGCTATCAACCATTACAATATTAAGGACTATGATGGAAGTCATGGTTAGTCACAATTTTAAGGATACTTGTAAAATAAAATTTAACATTGGGAAGCAGAAAAGGTCACTGAAAAATAGAGCGGACTTTTATCTGGCCTGATTTTCAAGAGAACTATTGAGAACTCTGAATTCTTCTGAGAATTTTTTTTTCTAATTCTAATAAACATTGCTTCTTTTCATTCTTTCCTCTTGGGGAAAAAAGTCAAAAGAGAGATATGAGAAAAATAAGTAGATACGTTCTGATTTTCTAGTAATACTTGTATCATTTTTATAAATGGGATGGGAGATGGCAGAGGCCGTTGGATTTCCCCTTTATACCGTTGAATAAAATTTGAATGAGGCTACTGATTGTGTTTAGATTTCTGTATTGGATCCAGGGGGCCAAATCACTATGGAGTCATCATTCTAAGAGAAACTGAGGCAAGTACTAGTGCTGTCTTGCAGCCAACTGTTTGAAATAGTACCATCATTCAGGCATTTACACTGGCCAGCCTTCAGGGGCCTAGCAGGACAGGTCATCAGCTGCAGCCAAGAAAAGACACCGAGACACGGTGCCAATTGCTGCATCGAGTAGAGCACTGCCCTATGCACATGTGCTATATCCTCTTATAAAAAGCAAGCCCTTCTTGCCCCACTCTTCTTTCCACTCTTCCTCAGAGGCCATCTCTGCACTCCTCTTCCAATAAACCTCCCACATGAACTCTTGTGACTTTGGGGTGCCCCTTGGCTCCAACCCGCCAAGTTTACCTTCTGCCATTAAACTCTTACTTACAAAAAGGGCTCTTTCACTTCTATCCTTCTTTCTGTCTGACCGCCTTGTAGCCCTGTAGTTCTTTGTAGTTCTATCTGGTTTAGAGGGCTTACTGATTCTAGAACTTTGAAAAAAAGAATCTTAAAATTTATTATGGTTTTTGTCTTATTGAAATATAGCAACCTCCTTATTTCCATCTTTATTTGTATGTTATGTTTGTGGCCAATTAAAGTCTGAAAACATTAAATTGAAAATTCCAGAAATATACAACTTACTTTAAATAAGTTTGTTGGATTATATCATCATGATTATGTTTTATAGGCAGTTATTGTTAATCTAAATTTAGAAATTGAACTTAATCAGTAGATAAATGTATGGAGGAAAAATACATCATAAATGCATGTAGGCTTAGTACTATTAGTAGTTTGTAGTAACCACCAAGGGGCTTGGAATTTATTTCATTGACTTGAGGGAAATTACTGTATTTAGGTGTCACTCCATCAGGTTGGAATTCTTCTTTAACTTGGTTTTATCATCATGTGCTGAAGAAGAAAACATGTTTTTGTTCCTGGGCTTTCCTCTGAGGGAAGCATGTGGCCTCAGTGCTCGGTTTCTTCGGCTGCCACTGCAGCTCTTTCTGACTGCCTTTCATTGTGATTTGAAGTGCAGTCATACTTCGGTGCATCCATCTTCTGTTCAGACCTCTAGGGAAGCAGAGCAAATGCTTATTCGTTCTTAACGAGTGTTGTTTGGATCTGGAATGTTCCCAAAGGCCTGTATATTGAAGGCTCATTTACCAGTCTGTGGAGCTGTTGGAAGATGGGAGTCCTTTAAGAGGTAGGGTTCAATGAGACAAGGTCGGGCAGTTGGTGTGCCCTGATGGGGATAGTGCACCCTGGCCGCTTCTGCTCCTTTGTTTCCCCACTAATACACAGTGAACATGAGTGGGCCTCCTCTGCCATTTGCTCCCAGGGCCAAGAAACCATGATTGTAAGCTCTGGGCAAAACTTTCCTCTCTTGAGATGGATGTATCTCAGTGACAGAAAGCCAGTCACATTGAGCCCTGCTCCCTCTCTGACAGACACTCAGCCCTGCTCCCTCTCTGACAGACACTCAGCCTTGCTCCTGCTCGGAAGCCTGTCTTCTACATGGTCAGGAGCTTGGTTCTGTATATCAGCCCTGTGGGGCAGAATATAATGATTTATGAAGGTTTTTTTTCTTTTGTTTTGTTTAATCTGGGCATGGAAATGGGATACTGTTTTAGTAAAAACACAAGCAACTGTTCACTGATTGTGTGCTGGTAGATTTTCACCAATTTGATACAAGCTAAAATTTTCTGGGAAGAGGGAAGCTCAACAGAGACAATGCCTTCAGAAGATTGGCCAGTAGGCATAGTCTGTCGAACATTTTCTTGATTAATGATTGGTGTGGGAGGGCCCGCCCAATGTGGTCAGTGACAACCATAGTTGGGTGATCTTGGGGTGTTAAAGAAAGTAGGTTATATGAGCCACAAAGAGCAAGCCAGTAAGCAGTGTTCCATGGTTTCCACTTCAGTTCTTGTGTCCAGGTTCCTGTTTGAGATCCTGCCTTGGCTTCTTTCATGATGGATTGTAACCTGTAAGCCAAATAAACCTTTTCTTCCCTAGGTTGCTTTTGGTCACAGTGTTTTATAAAAGCCACAGAAACCAAGCTAATACAGACCCTTTGCAATATATCATTGAAATATGAGTAAGGATTTCCATCAAAGTAAAAATTATTGTAGTTGGAGTTTTCCTGCCTGGCCCACAGTCAGGACAAATCTCTCTTACCCTCCAGTCCCACAGTCGCTCAGACCCAACCAAGTAAGCACAAAGAGACTTATATTGTTTACAAACTGTATGGCAATGGCAGGCTTCTTATTATATGCTTCTTTTATCTTAAATTAACCCATTTCTATTAATCTATAAGTTGCCATGTGGCTTGTGGCTTACCAGTACCTTACATCTTTCTTGCCATGGCGGCGGCTGGCAGCATCTCTCCCCAGCCTTCACTTCCCAGAATTCTCCTCCTCATTGTCCCACCTACCCTATCCTTCCTGCCTGGCTACTGGCCAATCAGCACTTTATTTGTTTTAACCAATCAGAGCAACACATTTGACATACAGAACATCCCACAGCAAATTATTATTAAGAAAATCAAATAAAGAAATACAAATCTCAACTTTAATATGATAATTTTGTGTAGTGATATATCCAACAGTGTTAGAACATTAAGAAAAAAAATTTCCCCTTGCTTTTAGAGAGAACAGTAGGAAGGCCACAGTCACTATAATTCACCCACTGGGACACTTTCCATAGCGTTTCCTAAACTCCAGTGTAACTTTCTTCTCTCCCCACCTCCCTTCTTTCTTTATTCTTCTGTGCTGGTGCTCAAACCTAGAACATTGTGCATGATTGGCAAGTGCTTTCACACTTTCCAATAACCCCAGCCTGTCCTTTCTCTTTTCTCCCTCCCTTACCTCTCTCCCCATTCCCCTTCCTTCCTTCTTGATGTGATGAAATGGTAGACTAGTTAGAAAATAAGGAAATCTGAAAATAAATAAGTTGGGCCTTTCTTACTTTTGTTTGCTCCAGGAATGTCAGGAACACCCCTGACTACTGGGGAATCAGGTTGAGACGAGTTGTGGGGGATTTTGTATTAGGAGTGTCCAGAAGCTTTGTGAGTAGGGACAACCATCTCCTGTTGCTAAGGGGCCTGTCGCTCTGGTGATGTCACTTATTTTGTTTTACTGAACTCTTATGAGAAAGAGAAGGAATTCATCATGGAGTATTCATGCATTTATCTCACAGCCTGAAGCCAAGAATTAGAGAAAGATAATATTTCCTTCCACACTGTCCAGGCTTAGGGAAGAAATACTAATAAAACAGAATGTGGGACAGAATCAGTTTCTCTGAGATCAGTGTTACGTACAGTGACAAAATTTGGACAAGGGCGTCTGGAGGAAAAGGATCTGTTGAGGGAGTTGCCAGTCCCAAATGAGACTTTGGGGATTTTTTTGTAAAGTGTGGGGTGTGTGTGTGTGTGTGTGTGTGTGTGTGTGTGTGTGTGTGTGTGTATTTGATTGTATGTGTCACAGCTCCCATGTGTTGTTCAGAGGTCAGCATTGGGCAACTTCCACTCCACTTTATTTTTTGAGACACAGGACAGAGTCTCTCACTGTATTAAAGGGTAGAAGCTTTAGGAAGGTTGAAAATCTCTGCATTAATGGATCACAGCCCTAGGGAGGCTGAGAACCACTGGGTAAAAGGGTTCCAGCATTAGGGAGGCTGAGAACCACTGTATTAAAGGATCACAGCCCTAGGGAGGCTGAGAACCACTGGGTTAAAGGGTTCCAGCATTAGGGAGGCTGAGAACCACTGTATTAAAGGATCACAGCCCTAGGGAGGCTGAGAACCACTGGGTTAAAGGGTTCTAGCATTAGGGAGGCTGAGAACCAATGTATTAAAGGATCACAGCCCTAGGGAGGCTGAGAACCACTGGGTTAAAGGGTCCCAGCATTAGGGAGGTTGAGAACCACTGTATTAAAGTGTTGCAATGTTAGGGACACTGAGAACCCTTGTGTTTAAGGGTCTCAATGTTAGGGTGGTTGAGAACCACTGTATTATGGGATCCCATCATTAGGAATGTTGAGAATCACTATATTATAGGGTCACAGCTTTAGGGATGCTCAGAACTACTGTGTTAAATGATCACAGTAGTGTTATAAAGGTTGAGAAACACTGTTAAAGCCTATCAGCACTAGGAAGGTTGAGAAGCACTGTGTTAAAGGGTCTCAGCTTTAGAAATGTGGAGAATCACTCTGTTAAAGGTCCCAGCAGCTTTAGAAAGGTTGAGAACCACTGTATTAAAGGATCACAGCCCTAGGGAGGCTGAGAACCACTGGGTTAAAGGGTCCCAGCATTAGGGAGGTTGAGAACCACTGTGTTAAAGGGTAGCAGAATTAGGAGGCTGAGAACCACTGCTCTATGGTGTCATCTTCATTTTCTGATTCCAGGTTCCTGCTTTGGCTTCTCTCAATGGACTGTGGTCCAGGTTATTTATGCCAAATACACCATTTCCTTCGCAAGTTGCTTTTGGCCATGATCTTTATCACTCAACAGAAAGCAAACTAAATTCTGTAAGTTATGATGGGGGCCACAGAAACACATGAAAGTGCAGCTCAGCATGTCATGCTGCACTACCTGTAATGCAACAATGTCACCCCATAGAAATTCATGTGGTTGAATATTAGACAGGGTCAGATCATTTGGCCTACCTAACACCACTTGGAGAAGGATAGGAACACATTGGGGATGGTGACCCAATACCTAAGGAAATTAAGTCACTATTTAGTTATTAGTTTTGTGAAAGAAAGCATAGTTTGAATCCAAATATTCAGACATTCTGTGTCCTGCTGCCTTTGGAGCACCTTTGTTGGCTGGAGTGATAAGCATGCACCCATCCAAACAGTTCACCTTTCCAAGCTGGCCCCAGCACTGCTGCTGCTCTCAAGCACAGTCTACTTTCCAAGAAGCTCGGCTTAGGGTAGTTAGGTGATTTCCAGTCTTGATCAGAGAACCCAGGAAGATCCCTTTAGGATGATCTACCTGTTCTTGACACTGCTGATGGCTGCCAGAATGTACACAGAACATACATAAAAGTTTAGCATCCAGCAGGCAGTCTCCAGATGGGCACCTTGGAAGCATTCCAGTTCTCTTGTGCATTTGGAATGGATGATACAGTAGCAAAGCTTTGTGGGGACATATAATCTGCATAGAAATATCATCTATAAATCTCTGGAACTGTTCCACACATGGAAGTCTCCAGGTAGTGAAGATGACCTTGTACTCTTGGGTGCCTTTCTTCTGTTTAGGGTGCAGAGGATTTTCATAATGGAGATTTGTAAGTTATAATACTGCTTTCTTATGGGCTAAGTCTTCTTATGGGTAAATATACCATTATTTTGAATTCTTCTCATCTATGAACCCTTGGGATAAGAAATATTATTTCCAATAGTCAGACAATTCCAGAAAGGTTTAAAAATGCTAAAGTTCAGATATCTTGGAGTTATAAAGTGATGAATCTGGTATCAAAAGCTGGAGAATCTAACTGCAGGGCTTACACAGGAGGAAAAAAAAAATGCACCTCATAGCCTTAGCTCAGACTGAAAATTTAAGAGAGAAACTCTGGTGTTTAGTGCCAAAATGGAGTATTCTCAACTGTGTAGAAATGATGATTTACAGTGTCCAGTCTTCAGACTCTACGGCTTCATTGCCCATGTTGAAAAAAAATATTACTACCAAGTTTCAGAACAGGGGTGGGCTGGCAGGGTGAACACTTTTCTTCAACTAAAACAACAGCCATATCCACAACAGTAAGAATTACCTTCTCCAAATCTAATACTTTGCTAAGGAGAATACTTTTTAGGAAGTGTTTTGAGCTAACGTGGATAACACTGCTTCTCCGAGGATTGGGTGTTATGACACTTGGCCATCCTACTGTCATGACCCTCCAACTGATGCACTAGAATCGGCAGAGACCATGAAGGCTGTTGGAGAACCAAAGTGACTGTCACTTAGGAGCTGGTGTGGCAGGAAGAACCACTGGATAGCTCCATCTAAGGCTGTGGGCAGCTGCCTGCTGGTTTGTTTATTCACTGTGTGGGCCTGTAAATACCCAGCAGAGCTGTCCTAGTATATGAAGTCCATTCTGACCAGAAAGCTGGTGACAGTGCTCTCTGAAGAGTTGCTCCATGCTGCTTTGTTCTGTGGGGGTTGCTGCAAGTTCCAAGGACTTTTGTTTATATCGACAAAGAGGAAAACGTCTTGGAATTTTACCCAGTGCATTCCTGTGCTCAATCATTTGCAGTTTCCTTTTTCCCTGTGGCTTTTCTGTACTGTTTGGCCCAGACTTTGAGGTTAAAATTTATTACTACAGGGATGGAAGGATTGACAATCACTTTTGCATTTCAATATCTCTTGAATTTCAAATTAGACTTTAAAAATTACAGAATGCTATTGAGGATCGCATGCGTTTAGCTAAATGAAAGAGTTTGCTTTAGAATTTTCAAAGCTGATTTTACAAGGAAGAGCCCTAGACTTTCTTCCAGCTAAGAAATCAGGAGTGATAGGATTCGCATAACAAGATTTGACAGTGACTCTTGTGTTAGCAGATCTGCTGGTCGTGACATTTGCACTGGTAATAATGCCACACAACTGAGGCAGTCAGACATTTCATTTCTGACCATCTGGAGGGAAGAACTTCACAACACAAATGTTGGGTTCTGGGGGAAATCAGAAGCTGATGAATTTGATGAAGCCTCTAGCTCTAGCATCCTACTTATGGAAATGAGAACAACAAACATAGCAGGCTATACCTTGGATGTGTGCTTGGCAAAATCTGGAGTGTTGGGAAATCTAAGTCCCAAAATTTTATTTGCAACAATAACAAGAAGTAGCAAGGATAAGAAAAGAGGTACAGTGATTTTAGGGGGAATAGATTTAAAAAGTATAATTAAATGTTTAGCTGGTGTTTGGATTCTAATTTCAGCCAGCAATGACTATGCTGTTTATGAGAAAATTAGAAATTTGAACAACAATTATGCCTTAGTTAGGGTTTCTATTGATGCAATGAAATACCAGGAAAGGATTTATTTGGTTTACACATCCATATTGCTGTTTATCACTGAAGGAATTCAGGACAGGAACTCAAACAGGGCAGGAACCTGGAGGCAGGAGCTCATGCAGAGAACATGGAGAGATTCTGTTTACTGGTGTGCTCCTCATGGTTTGCTCAGTCTCCTTTTTTTTTTTTTTTTTTGGTTTGGTTTTTTGAGACAGAGTTTCTCTCTATATCCCTGGATGTACTGGACCTCACTCTGTAGGCCAGGCTGGCCTTGAACTCACAGAGATCCACCTGCCTCTGTCTCCCTAGTGTTGGGATTAAAGGTGTACACCACTACCACCTTGTTCAGCCTGCTTTCTTATAGACTGTCAGCTCATGGATGGCACTACCCACAATAGGCAGGGCCCTCCTCCATCAATCACTAATTAAGAAAATGCCTACAGTTGAATTTTATGGAGGTAACTTCTTAATCGAGGATCCCTCCTTTCAGATAACACTAGTTTATGTGTCAAGTTGTCATAAGACCAGCAAGTACAGATTAAGTAATCACAATAATAATGATTTAGTTTTTGGCATGTTAATAATATTACGTTAAAAAGTAACTTATCTTTCACAACTGAGCTGAAAACTTAGGTAAAATCCATAATACAAATTAGATAAAACTGTATGTGCATGAAATTTGATTCAATATGGAGAGGACAAAGTGGCTTTGGGTGAAACAAATTTTGCTGTATGTTGATCATTAATTTCAGCTTGATGACATGAGATTTATAAATACTATTATGTTTACTTTTATATATAGTTAAGACTTTCTACGATAAAAAAATCTTCAAATTGGAGTCAATCATATAAACTATTTACTTTATTATAATGACAATTCAATCTACTTTTCCCAAATTCAAGAAAATGCCAATCTACTGCAATTAGATGCTTGTTATTCTTTCACGTGAGAAGAAATTGGTCATTCTAAACACAGGGGGATTTTTTTTCATCCAACAAATACCCCAGAGTCACCCCACTGCTAGTTGGTGTACCTCCTACAGTACGGGGTGTGGGTGTGCCCTGAAAGACTCACCCCACTGCTGGTTGGTGTACCTCCTACAGTACGGGGTGTGGGTGTGCCCTGAAAGACTTACCCCACTGCTGGTTGGTGTACCTCCTATAGCACAGGGTGTGGGTGTGCCCTGAAAGACTTGGTGATTGCTGTAGTTTCCTTTATGTTGTTGTGATAAAACACCCCGACCAATAGCAATTTTGGGGAAAAGGGTTTGTTTACCTTATACTTCCAGGGCCCAGTCCATTATTCAGGGAAGTCAGGGTGGAAACTCAAGCAGTATAGGAACTTATATGAGAGGCATGGAAGGATGCTGCTTGCTGGCTTGCATCCCTCATCACCTGGCTCATACTTTGCTGGATTTCTTATGAAGCACAGGACCACCTGCCCAAAACATGGCACCATGTGGAGTGAGCTAGGCCCTCCTACATTAATTAAGGCAATCAAGACAACCCCTGGCAGATAAGTTCACAGGCCAACCTGATAAATACAATTATTCAATGGAGACTTTTTTTTTTTATGTCATTCTAGGCTACATCAAATTGACAGGTAATGTCAACCTGAAATACAAATACCTAACCTTAATCATAACCTCATTTCTTTATCCTCAAGATCTTGGGTTAATATAAAAATGTAAAGCATAATGCAATTATAAAAGTTCCAGCATTTAAAATTTTCAGCGCTTTAAAAGTACAAGGTCTTAGCTGCATGGTAGTATGCATGTCTTTAATACCAACACTTTGGGAGGCAGAGGCAGGCAGATCTCTGTGAGTTTGAGGTCAGCCTGGCTACAGATCGAGTTCTAGGACAGCCAGGGCTACACAGAGAAACCCTGCCTCAAAACATTGAAAAGGAAAAGGAATAGTACAAGGTCTTTTTTAAAAATTGAAAGTCTCTCAACAGTGGGCACCTGTTGAAAAAAAAAGTTACATATTTTCTTAATCCCAAAGGGAAGAACTGAGGCATAAAAATAGACCAGAGAAAAAAATCAAAATTTAGTAGTGGATGTGCCAAGTCTATAGCACAGTGTCCAGAATCTGCCATCCATTATGGTCATGTGGTGTCTAAAGAGCTTGAGTGACTCACCTCTCCAGCCACAGCTCATGCAGCATGTCTTGTTAGATCAGCTTGCTTCCACTCTACCCCGCCTATAGCACATGTACAAGGTTAGAGGGCAACTTTGGGGAGTTGGTGCTCTTCGTTCACCGTGCGGGTCTGGGGGGGATCTAAGGAGGTTGTCAGGCTTGCTGACAAATGCCTTTACCCCTTAGCCATCTTGCCAGGCTCCCGCCTATGCCTTAAGTATAAACAAGCTGTTTTGCTCCACTTTCTTGTGGACAAAGTACCTACATTAATTGCTTTGAATTCTTTTATCCAGGAAAGTTGCTTATTCTCTGTTATCTATATATTTTAGGTATGGACTCACAGTTACTTATTTTAAACATTTAGTTTAGACCAATATTATTTAGTTGTGTCCACTGCTTTAAAAAAGAATAGAGTTCCAGAATGCAATACTGCCACCAATGAAAGGAGCCTAGACCATGGTATGTACAGAACTCTAAGGCTAGTCACTGCACCCACTTTCATCCCTAGGAAAATTTACTGCCTGGATTTGAAATGGCTTCATATAACTTCCTGAAGAAAACTATACCACTTTGCAAGCAAAGAACAAATCAAAGAGCATGCAGCGATACTGTAGTAGATTGTTCAGTCATTAATGTGAATTATTATTATTCTTTGAGTTACTCTATGATCTATAGCTTCCTTTAGTTCTGTTCTGGAGCAACTGGATCCCAGTGTGTGCAAACCGGCATCAATGTGCCGTGAGACCAAGAAAAAGAGATGTGCATAACCAGGACTACACAAAGTACAATTTATTAGGGTCAACTTGATAACACAAGTTTCCATGTAAGAGCAAAACCAGGTGGGTTCTGTAGTTTGGAGCAGAATGAGGAGTATATGTATTGATTAGGACAAAATTCAAGCTGGAATGTACCTGTCTTACCTTAATCTTAAAAATATCCGTCAATGAAATGGCAGTCACAGAGTTGTGATTGTTTACATGCTGTGGTTGTTTAGCTTGGCGTGTTTATGGGCCTCCTAATAGTGGGAGTGGGGAGTCTCTGATTCTTTTGCCTGCTCTTGGGACCTTTTTTTCCTACTGGGTTGCCTCGTCTAACCTTGATATGAGGGTTGTGCCTAGTCTTATTGCATCTTGTTATACTGTGTTCTGTTGATATAACTGGGAAGCCTGCTCTTTTCTGAAGGGAAATTGGAGAAGCAGTGGATTTGAGACAGAGGGGAGGTAAGGAAGTCTGGGAGGTGGAGCGGGGAGGCTGTGGTTAGAGTGTATTATATGATATATGTCAGTCAAACAGACCCTTAGAACCACGTTCTGGCTGTAGCGGTCCACTTACCCCTTTACTGTTCTGTTTATTTTTATTTCATCCTGTCAGGAAAAATGACTGGGGACAATCATGACAGTCAGGACTCAAAGTAAATTCAGACCTGTTCATACAAGTTCTGATGAAAGAATTGTTACGAATTATTATAACTGGAGCAAGCCTGGCTGTCTTTCGCTCATGTCTGATATGCCCCTGCCAATGCTTTACCATGCAGTCATAGAGCTGTCACATTTTACACCATGCAGACCAGGGCAGTGGAGTAGACTCTCATTGTCTTGTCAAAGTGCTTTCAGATACACGTTAGCTCATTCTTGTGCCAGATTTTATAGTCCTGTCACAGACCATCAAAGAAGGATATATTTAAGGAGCATCCTTTATCTCACAACACAGAAAAGGCCGTGTTTGTGTGTGTGTCTGTGTTCCTCATGTATACAACAAATTTTTGTCTAGAAATCAAGTCTTTTGTTATATGAATTACCCCTTCAACTAATACTTTTATTAGTTGAAATTATTTTGCTAGACTTTCTTTTCATGTTCTGGATTTTTGAAGTCAGTGAGTTTATTGTATTTGGGATTAACAAGAAAGTTTTCATTTTTCAATCTGATAATGAACCCATTAGGCAGCCAGAACCTGAGCATGTCCCAGGCAGTAGGAGGTTAAGAAGGGTAGAAACTATCAACAGAGGTTGTGAAATTGCTTTGCCAGAAGAACTTTGTGAGCAACAGGGGACAGTATGTGTCTGGGATGATTGATTCAGTCCTTCAGCACTGAGCTTTTTGACAGAAGGGCAATGAGTTCTTTATCAGCGGAAGCTCTGACTCATGTGGCCCCTCTATAATCTGCTCCCTGGGGAAGTGCCACAGAAAGTTACTCCTGGATGTACACATTCAAAGCAGACACACATAGAAAATAATCACACTGATCAGAAGGTTGCCATTTCCTGCCCTGGGAGGAATGTCCATTCATCTTTCTGTCTTGGTGGGCTTATAAATAGATCAATAAGCGTATATGAGTTTATTATAATGAGTAAACAAAGCTAATTCTTAATCTTTGGAGCAGACATAATGGTTTATGAAAGTTTTCCAAACAATACTGGGCCCCATAAAATTAAATTTGTGTCTGACACCATGGGGAGTAACACGGGGAATCTCATTCAGTTGTCCTGTTTCTGTCTATCAACGCTTATTAGGACAATGTGTAAACCATCACTACTGACTAGTTTTCTGGAGATGTGCTGGGCAGTGTGGAGAGTTCCGGGACTGGCCTTCCGTGTGGAATACCTTCCTCACTATGTACCATCCTGCATTGCGCCTGCAGCCTTCCCAGGAGACAGAATCCAGGAGTTCCACAGCCACACTTTCACCAGACACTCGGGCCAAGGAAGGCAGTGTAAATCCTTGCTGTGTCTTCTCTGTAGCTGGCAAATAGGCTCTGGAAAGTTTTGTATTTTTCTTTATATTAGCAGGCCTTTTGATGATCATTTACTGGTTTTATGGGTGACTAGAAGCTTGTACAGGCATCTGATTTTTCTCATGGTCTTGTAGTACTGTTCTATAGCCTGAATGTGAACAGCTTCAGAACCTACTCCAGAACCACAGCATCTGGTTCTCCACTGACTGGTGGAGACAGCTACTCCCCAAAGGCCAGCTCTGCACTGTTGTATGTCCTAAGACAAACTTGAAGTGTAAATAACCTCTGGAACTTACAAATACCATATGTACATGTAAATTTCTTTTTCTTTCTTCCTTACTTTTTTTGGGGGTTTGGGGGTTGGTTTCTCAAGACAGGATTTTTCTGTATAGCTCTTACTGTCCTAGAACTCACTCGGTAGAGCAGGTATTTTAATAGTCATGAAAAGATTGGTGTTTTTTTGTTGTTGTTGTTAGCAACTTGTTTATGTTTTGTGATTTTTCCATATGATTGCAGAGTTATTTAATGTGGGATGTTACTCATTTCTTTGTTTCTTTTTATTAATTACTATAGGATTAGATGTGCATACCACTCTATTTTCACATCTATGAACCCAGGGCCTTGAGTAGGCAAGCACTGTACCACTGAGTTCTACCCTAACTGTATTTATAGTGCGTTAGATGCTGCTGCTTTGCATAGCATGGGGAGTTTAATTATGTGCATTGGGTGAATTTCTTTAGATTTCTCACATGGGATTTGATTCATTTCTTGAATCTGTAGGTTTATATCTCACCAAATGTGGGCAGTTTTCAGCCACTGTTTCTTGAAAAACTTTGTGTTTGACCACAGAGCCTTCAGACTCCATGGATTTTTCTTTTCAAAGAAATGTGATCATTGAATACACTGCAGAGAACGACAGGCTGTGCAGTGTGGCGTGCTGCTTGTCACACTGACTTTATTTCAGTCCCTTGTCTATCTCTTTTGCAGACTGACTGAATTCCATTAATTTGTCTCTCAGTTCACCCCTTATCAACTTCACTTTGCAATTACTTCCAGTATGCTCATTTATTTTAGTCACTGTATCATTTAGTCTATAATTTCTATTTGGCTCTTTCCCATTGTAAGTTACAGCACGATGAAACCATTGAACTAGACAACTCTGGTAGCAACAGTTTATTGAGGTAGTACAAACTGCCAGACTGTCTCTTGGTGGGTGGATAGAGAACAGCAGCCAGCAGGGAAAACTTGTCAGTTTTATGGGGACAAGTAGTAGCAGGAGGACCAGTACAATTCAGAATGGCCCGGGAGCTAGCATGGGGAAGTGTGTTTGTTGCAGGCTGTTTGGGTTAATCAGGAACTAGATGTGTTTGCTAGAGGTAGCTGATCTTTGGGGTGGCTAGGAGAAGGAATGGCTTTTCCTAACAAATAGAACCCTCCTCATGAGACTCTGAGGAATGCTGAGCTTAGGTTTCTGTTTATCTTCTACAGTCTTTTATGTTTACCTGGTAGAGTCCAGCCTGAGATGAGCCCAAGCTGTCATTTAGGACACTGTCAACAGCACTGCCATTGGGGATCTGCTTTGTACCTAACACCCATGACATCTTTTTGCTTATTTATTTCTATTAGTCTTCGTTGGTTAAGAGAATCTGTAATTAACTATTGATGAGGCTTATAATGGTCACTTTGAAATTCTTGTCAGATAATGCCAACATCTGCTTCATGCTGATGGTTGCCATCTCTCAATCAAGCTGATATTACTGGTTTTCCATATGGAACTGACTTTATGGGGTTATCCTGGATGTTTTAGTTGTTAAATTAGAAGAGTACTACAAGTATATCGTCCTTTTCACAGTGGGCTACCCTTTGGGGGTTTAACTCATGAGCTTGGCCTGTTTTTGCATTCTAATGTCAGTCTTTGCCATGTCTTCAGGTCTCCTTCAGCTACCTCTCCTCCATCCTTGGTGTGCCATCTGTAGGAGCAGAAGGTGCTGCCTTAGTTGTTGCATCATTAAATGGCTTTTGTGGTTGGGGCTTCTGTATCTGGTTCTTATGTTACTGGGTAGAGGCAGGGGCGTTGATGTCCTTGCTACTGCTATGGGTGGATAGAGATACTTGACATGTTCCAGTTGTTTGTGGGTGGTAGCTGGGATGGCCCCAGGCGGTCCTGGTCCAGGGCCGTTGAATGTGACAACTCAAGTGTCTGACTGGGCAGAAGAGATCGGGGCTTTGCATGAGGCTTTCTTGGATGGATTTGGCCAGACAGTTTTCACTGGTCCCCATTTTTCTCTTTCCTTCCATCCTTTTCTCTATGGTTATAGAGGTAGGACTGGGTTGCCGACTGCCTGGGATATCATCTGATGATCCATGAGATGGCCAAAGAAAACTTCGGAAACTCGCCAGATTATTGATCCTCCTAAATGTTTCTTTCAGTGTTGTATATGGATTAAATTTTTAGGTACTGTACTTGGAGGTGAGGGAAAGTGTTCAGTGACCCACACTTGTGCAGATCCAAAGTCTGTATTGCTGATCAGTCAGTGTGATTTATCGATTATACAGACTGAGTACTACATTGAGTGTTCCTGAATACAGATTGCTGGTGACAGGACAGTATTAGGAACCACAGTGAAAGTAGAGAACTCCAGGAATAACACACAGTTTCATAATAGTCATGACGTTAACATCAACTAAAATCAATGTGTGCTTACTCTGTATTCAGCACTGTGCTAAAGTACTTTAGTGGGGTCATCTTTAATCACTAATGGTAGAAACTTCCTAATGAAATTGTTCTTTAAGGCATCCTATCACCTGACTCATGACCTATATGCAGGAGTCTTCTAGTTGTATTGAGAAGGTATGGAAAGCGCACACACTGGATACCTCACCACCTTTGATTACCTCAGTTTCTTTTCCCATAAAAAGGATCAATAGCAACTTCATAGTACTGTTATAAGGCCTCTAAAGTCATCAAAATTTATTCTTAATCTGGGTATGATACAGTACTGGCATTTGGCAGGCAGAGGAGGAAGACCGTGTCTTGGAGGTCAGACACATGACTTGGAAAGAGCACACTGTGTTAGTGTTCAGTGGGGCAGTCTTCGAGAGTAGATGTGCCCTTTCAGCACCTTCACAGGGCTTAGGGCTGGCTGCAGGGCTCAGTGTCCTGCAGCGCCTTGGGGGATCCTGGGCTTGGGTCGTAGATGTTTGCAGACATCCCTGCAGGTGAGAAGATGGTGAGAAGACTGGAAATTTCAATTCCAGTTATCTTATTTCTTTTTACTGATATTTTTCTCTTTTAATGGAATTTAGCTTCAAATACACATGTATGAGTCCTAAGTTATTCTGATCTAATTACACAAAACTCTTTAGAATCCTATCTTATGCACATTTGCTATCTCTATTATCTAACAGTAATGCTTTGCTATACCCCTTTTTGCTTCTTTTTTTGTTTTTACAATTAAACAAAAGTATATGTACTACATTACTAGGAACTGAGGATACTGTCTGAGACTAAAAAACAGGATAATGGTTTTTCTGAATATTTAACAACATTACACCTGCCTTTCCATAATAGCTAAATATACAAGTAAAATTCATTTTCTAAAAGGAAACCCAGACAGCCTGTCCGGTTATGAGCCCTTGTAGCAGTAATTAGTATTTATTGAGTTCTAAGTGCAGAAGGTAGCGCCTGTTTTATAGGGCAGAAAAGAGCAAATGGTGAGTGTATGGAAAGAATGACAGCATTATAAAGCAAAGCTTCCGCCCAAATTGCACAGGGCTGGAAAAGTACAGCAGTGTGTAATCAAAATATCAATTTACCGCCGTCTGTAGAAGCCGGTTGATGCTCAGCAGGCCTGCGAAGGGAACAAGTCTTACTGGGATAATCAAATGTTTCAGGCATGTTGATTGAGGACTTCCTTCCCACTAGGTGAAGGCCTTCCTCCTCTCCAGGAGTGCTAATGATCAAGAACATTTCTAGATCAATAGAAATTGGAGCATGATGAAGATTTCAGCAGCATGGGACCCTCCCGGAAGATGAAAACAAGCTAGTCCTTCACAGAGTACCTTGCTTGCATTCCAGTTCAACCAAGAGAGAAAGTGTCCTGTGGCCTGTTGCACTAAGGCTTCAGATACCTCCACAGAATAGTCTAATGCCTTGTGTTATGTGCAGTTGGTTAAAGTTTTCTTTCCTTGGTGAAAGTGGAATTGTTTTGTAGATTGCTTAGGAACATGGCATTTTACAACAGAAATGAAGAGGGTGAGGAGGAAACGTAGGGGTAGCATCCCGAGTTTAACTTTCTGCCTCTTCTTCCCCATCGTCACCCTCTCCCCATCTTGTTCCCTCCCCTTCTGTGTTCTTTCACCTATCCCTCCCCCAGCCCCCTTCTCCTTTTCCTCCTTTGTTTGTTTTGTTTTTGAGACCTAGCCTCACTGTAGCCCTGAATTCGCTATGCTAACTGAGGGATATGCCTATTCTTTATGAAGCCCATGCCTTACAACCTAGTTGGAGTGCAAGAAACAGACCTAGCCAGGTCAGGAGTGTCATCTGTAGGACAGTGGCTATGTGAAACTTCTGAAGGAGGGGCTGGCAGAGGAGCAACACCTGAGGGGGAAGCAAAGAGACAGAAACTTAGAACAGAAGTTATGCTGGTTACGGGAGGTACCAGGGAGGAATGGAGAAGCCCCTCTCCTCAGGATCAAAGTCAAGCAGGAGCAAGAGGTCATCTGAACTCCACAAGGCTTCTTGAATGTGTTAGAAGACTCTGAGCAGCCATGAGATTTGAATCTTTTGTGTTAGTGGTTGACGCATGTGCATTAGCTTGAAGACTTATGAGGATTTGTCATAAACATGGTGGCTTTAGGGCTTTTGCAGTGATGTCTGAACTTCCACTGCTTGGCTCCCAGATGAACTTAGTGAAGACAAAGAAAGACAAAGCCTATTCCTTTTTGGCCCCACTGGGCTCACTTACCCTTTCAGCTAATAGCAGATAACTTTTTTATTTTCCTGGTGAATTCTTGGCTTCTGGGGACACTCACAATGACAGCTTTAGATACTTTGAAAGTTCAATGTGAAGAGCTCAGAACATGCATATTAGGGATCTGTGTGCATTCTGGTTTCACTCATCCATTTTATTCCTCATGGGGAGGGGATTTACAGTGGTTGCCAAGCATAGTTACAAAAAGGAAGTCTTTTATGGGAACAGCCAATTAATGCCAGGAAGAAAGAGTGAGTCTTGGCTGGGATGATGATGAAGAGCAGGAAAGGCCTGAAGAAAGCTTCACATTGTCTGTTTAGTACCTGGTATATATCAACTGTGCCTCTCCAGGAGGAGCTGGAGTCTCACACTGGGTCTGGACTGTCTCCTCAAACATTCACTGCTTCGCTGGCCAGCCTGTGGCACTACTGGAAGGTGGTGGGGACTTTAGGAGGGCAGCCCCATTTCTCTCTTCGCTTCTTTGTTTTTATGGAACGAATGGTCCTCCTCTGCCACATGCTCCTGTTGTGTAGCAGAGTGTGGGTGAAACCCAGGAAGCACTGAGCCCAAACAAAGCTTCCTTCTTTTAACCTTTCTCCTACGGCAAGCATTCATCAGAGACATGGGAAATTGACAAAGAAGAGATGTCCATCAAAGGACCAGTGGTTGAAACTGTTGAGATTTGGGTGGGTTGTCAGTGGGTAGGGGAGCACGCTTGGCTTCTCATGAAGCCTGAGCACCAGGTTTTTCCCTCCAAACTACAGCTTGGATCAAAGTGGTCCATATGTACAGCTGTGGGTGGACAGCAGTGGAGTGCACCAGAAGACCATCATCCAGAAGGAGTCCTCCCAGAAATTAAAGAAAACTTCTGGAGGACATTCTCATTGAATTTGGCTCTTCCCTGCTAGGCTGGCTTACCAGGAGACCCTGTTTAGCTTTACCATAGATAGCATGCTTATTTTCAGGTATTTGTGCTTCTACTTTTCTCATTCTTCTACAGGAGAATTATGTATTTAAAATTATAGTGATTATACATAGTATAGAAATGAAAACTCAAAATAATTGAGTATGAATGATAAGGGTACCCCATTATAGCTAGATATTATCTTTTATCTTTCAAAATTATGTTCAAAATTATGTTTTTGGTATGGTACACTTATTTTACATTTATCTATGTGTGTGTGGGTGCGTGTGTACATACTGTAGTGTACATGTAGAAGTCAGAACACAACTTGTGGGAGTCCATCTTACTCCCACCATGTGGGGTACAGGTGGGCTAGGAATGGCACCCAGGTCACTGGGGTTGATGTGTGGCATCTGTCCTAGCAGAACTACCTCCCTAGCCTTAGTTATTTCAATAAATGCAAACATACCTTAATTTTGTTCAGGTTTTTTATGTATTTTTTCTTTATTATTATGTGTTTTAAGTTTTATACATCAGCCATGGGTTCCCCTGTCCTCCCCCCTCCCGCCCCTACCCCCAACCTCCCCCCAGCCCCTCCCCTCCATTCCCATGTCCTCCAGGATCAAGACTCCCCTGGGGATTCATTTAAACCTGGTGGATTCAGTACAGGCAGGTCCAGTCCCGTCCTTCCAGGCTGAGCATGTGTCCCTGTGTAAGCCCAAGGTTCCAAACAGCCAGCTCATGCACTAAGGACAGGTCCTGGTCCCACAGCCCGGGTTCCTCCCAAGCAGATCAAGCTATTCAATTGTCTCACTTATTCAGAGGGCCTGATCCAGCTGGGGGTTCCACAGCCTGTGGTTCATAATTCATGTGCTTCCATTCATTTGGCTATTTGTCCCTGTGCTTTTTGCAATCTTGGGCTCAACAATTCACGCTCTTGCAGACCCTCCTCTTTCTCGACAGTTGGACACCTGGAGCTCCACCTGGGGCCTGGCTGAGGATCTCTGCATCCACTTCCATCAGTTATTGGACGAGAGTTCCAGCACGACAGTTAGGGTGTTTAGTCATCTGATCACCAGGCTAGGTTAGATCAGGCTTTCTCGACCATTGCCAGCAGTCTACACAGGATGTATCATTGTGGATTTCTCTCCAGCACTCTGTCTCTTCCTGTTCTCATGTGGTTATCATTTATCATGGTCTGTTATTCCTCGTTCTCCCTTTCTGTTCTTGATCCACCTGGGATCTCCTGCTCCCCTAAGCTTTCTTTCCCTCAAATCTTGCCTTTCATTACTCCCACTGTTGTCCAGGTTGTTCATGTAGATCTCCTCCATTTCACTGTCATTGGGTGATCCTTGGGTCTTTTCTAGGGTCCCGTTTTCTAGGTAGTCTCCCTGGAGTTGTGTAGCAGTCTAGTGATCTTTGTTTTACATCTAGTATCCTCCTATGAGTGAGTACACACCGTGTTTGTCCTTCTGAGTCTGGGTTACCTCACTCAGGATGATTTTTTCTAGATCCATCCATTTGCCTGCAAACCTCATGATGTCATTGTTTTTCTCTGCTGAGTAGTACTCCATTGTGTATGTTTACCATATTTTCTTTATCCATTCTTCAGTTGAAGGGCATCTAGGTTGTTTCCAGGTTCTGGCTATTCCAAAAAAAGATGATATGAACATAGCTGAGCAAATGCCCTTGTGGTATGATTGAGCATTTCTTGAGTATATGCCCAAAAGTGCTACAGCTGGGTCTTGGGGGAGATGGATTCCCAATTTTCTAAGGAAGCAGCATATTAATTTCCAAAGTGGCTGTACAAGCTTGCATTCCCACCAGCAGTGGAGGAGGGTTCCCCTTGCTCCACATCCTCTCCAGCATAAGCTGTCTTCTGTGTTTTTGATCTTAGCCACTCTGACAGGTGTAAGGTGGTATCTCAGAGTCGTTTTGATTTGCATTTCCTGGATAATTAGGGATGTTGAGCAATTCCTTAAATGTCTTTCAGTCATTTGAACTTCCTCTGTGGAGAATTCTCTGTTTAGTTCTATAGCCCATTTCTTAATTGGACTGTTGGGCATTTGATGTCAAATTTCTTGAGTTCTTTATATATTCTGGATATCAGCCCTCTGTCAGATGTGAGGTTAGTGAAGATCTTTTCCCGTTCTGCAGGCTGTTGCTTTTTTTTGTTGACCGTGTCCTTTGCTGTACAAAAGCTTCTCAGTTTCAACAGGTTCCATTGATTGATTGTTTCTCTCAGTGTCTGTGCTACTGGTGTTATATTTAGAAAGTGATCTCCGGTGCCAATGCGTTCAAGAGTACTTCCTACTTTCTCTACTATCAGGTTCAGAGTAGCTGGATTTATGTTGAGGTCTTTAATCCACTTGTATTTAAGTTTTGTGCACGGTGACAGATATGGATCTATTTGCAGCCTTCTACACATTGATATCCAGTTATGCCAGTACCATTTGTTGAAGATGATTTCTTTTTTTCCATTGTACAATTTTGGCTTTTTTGTCAAAAATTATATGTTCATAGGTGTGCGGGATTAATGTCAGGGTCTTTAATTTGATTCCATTGGTCCACATGTTGGTTTTTATGCCAGTACCAAGCTGTTTTTATTATAATAGTTCTATAGTAGAGCTTGAGGTTGGGGATAGTGATGCCTCCAGATGTTGTTTTATTGTACAGGATTCTTTTGGCTATCCTGGGTTTTTTGTTTTTCCATATGAAGTTGAGTATTATTCTTTTCAGATCTGTGAAGAATTGTGTTGGTAATTTGATGGGAATTGCTTTGAATCTGTAGATTGCTTTTGGTAAGATCGCCATTTTTACTATGTTAATCCTGCTTATCCATGAGCATGGGAGATCTTTCCATTTTCTGACATCTTCTTCAATTTCTTTTTTCAGGGACTTAAAGTCCTTCACATGCTAGTTAGCATAACCCCAAGGTATTTTATATCATTTGTGGCTATTGTAAAGGGTGATGTATCTCTGATTTCCTTCTCAGCCTGTTTGTCTACTGTATATAGGAGGGCTACTGATTTTTTTGAGTTGATCTTGTATCCTGCAATGTTGCTGAAGGTTTTTATTAGCTGTATCAGTTCTTTGGTTGAATTTTTGGGGTCACTCATGTATACTAACATGTCATCTGCAAATAGGGAGAGCTTGACTTCTTCCTTTCCAAATTGTATCCCCTTAATCTCTTTATGTTGTCTTATAGCTCTGGCTAGAACTTCAAGTACTATATTGAATAAGTAGGGGGAAAGGGGACAGCCTTGCCTTGTTCCTGATTTTAGTGGTATTGCTTTGAGTTTCTCTCCATTTTATTTGATGTTGTCTGTTGGCTTGCTGTAGATTGCCTTTATTATGTTTAGGTATGTTCTCTGTATTCCTGATCACTCCAAGACCTTTATCATGAAGGGGTGTTGGATTTTGTCATATGCCTTTTCTGCATCTAATGAGATGATCATGTGGTTTTTTTCTTTGAGTTTGTTTATATGGTGTATTACATTGGCAGACTTTCGTACGTTGAATCACCCTTGCATCCCTGGGATGAAGCCTACTTGATCATGGTGGATAATTGTTTTGATGTGTTCTTGGAGTCTGTTTGCCAGAATTTTATTGAGTATTTTTGCATCAATGTTCATGAGGGAGATTGGTCTGTAGTTCTCTTTCTTTGTTGCATCTTTGTTTGGTTTAGGAATCAGGGTAATTGTAGCCTCATAGAAGGAGTTTGGTAATATACCTTCTGCTTCTATTGTGTGGAACAATTTAAAGAGTATTGGTATTATGTCTTCTTTGAAGATCTGGTAGAACTCTGCAGTGAAACCATCAGGTCCAGGGCTTTTTTTTGGTTGGGAGACTTTTAATGACTGATTCTATTTCCATAGGGGTTATTAGCCTATTTAAATGGTTGATCTGGTCTTGATTTAACTTAGGTATGTGGTACCTATCCAGAAAATTATCCATTTATTTTAGATTTTCCAGTTTTATGGAATAGAAGTTTTTGAAGTATGACCTGATGATTCTCTGGATTTCCTCATTGTCTGTTGTTATGTTGCCCTTTTGAATCTCTGATAACTATCACAGAAAGCCAAGCTAAAACATGGCTCTCTCTCTGCTAGCAAGATACCTGAATGTTTGGTGAGACATTCAGTAGGAAACAAGCCAATCGATGGGTGCTGTGAAGCGGAAAGTCAATCCCATAAAGTGAAAATAAAACCAGAGGGAACGACTGCAATAGAGCCAGTCTGAGGAATCGTCCACACGAGGGAAAGCCTGCTTTTGTTTTGGAGTCCCATAGTTTCCTGGGAGCTGAGAGAAATCCTGTCAGGCGCATTCACCTCGAGTTCCTTGGATGTTTTATTATTTTTATCAACGATGCATTTTCACAACTATGTAACTAGGGTACTCATTTTGGTAACTGGGAATACCTCAAAAGTCACTACCAAACACACAATTCTTTGGAACTGAAGCTTGTTGGGAAAAACTAAAATGAATGCACAGAATAGATATACATAACCAGAATTCACCTAAGAACACTGCTTTAATATAGAGGAACAGTATCCAAAGGGCCTAGTCTAATTAATGAGATTAAGTCAGAAGTCATAGAACTGCATCAAGAAGCTGAGCTCTGGAGCTCCTATCTCTGTGAAATGTACATGGTACTAGGTGCTTGTTTGCTTCACATGATGCTAGTTGATTCACTTGCTATGTGCTTCACTTGGTGCTAGGTGATTCCCATATACTGCCCATTGTTGTCCTAGATGACCCCAGTGCTATAGATGAGGAGAGAAAGGCTCCAGAAGTGATTTGTCTTGGATTGCATGGCTAATAGATACTGTATCTGGGATTTTAATTATGGTGCACCTGGCACCAAAGCATATGTTACTCCCTGAATGAAATATGAAATAATGAAAGTCAAGGGTCAGTAATGGAAGTTGTAGGGAAGCTGACCAGATCACCAATGCCTCTGTTTGAATGTATGGTGTGTTTCTCTGAACTGGATGCCAAGCATGGGTGGATATAGAATGAGTGAGCTGAACTTGCCTCGGTGGTTAAGGGGTAGAGCTGATATAAGGGTGTAGAGATCCATGAGATTGAAGACCTGCTCAGCAACATAAATGAAATCAAAAGCTAGAGCCTGCTGTGGTGATATTTCATTGGTGCTGAAATGTGGTGATATTTTATTTGTGCGTTAATAAATAAAGCTTGCCTGGAGATCAGGGGAGAAACGCCAGCCCATTTTAAGTAAACAAAGAAGTCAGGCAGTGCATGCCCTTAATCCCTTAGCAGGCAGGATCTCTGTGTGTTCAAGGCCATGGTAGGGAACAGAGCCAAGAGTGGTGACTCATGCCTTTAATCCCAGTACCAACCATAGAGACCTGGAGGTCTGTATAGACAGACAGACAGTGACAAAGCTGTGTAGGAAGAGGAAGTGAGGTAGCTGGGCTAAGAGCCAATGAGAAGGCAGAAAAATAAGGCATATGAGCCTGACAGGAAGTCGTGCTCCTAGGAAGCTAGAGTTGATGAGGTGAGGTTAGCTGGTGGCTTTCCATATTTCCCTGGTTTCTCTAAGGCTTTAACCCACATTTCTGGCTTCATGTTTTTTTTTTGTTTTTTTTTTTTTTTTAATAAGATCATTTAGAAATTTGTCTACAGCCTGCTGACTCTTCATATGGAATTTGTGTTCCTTGAGGGATTTCCTGAATTTTTTTTTTCACATGAGGTAGAATCTTAGGAAGATCTCTCTATTTCTTCACATTTTGGGATAAGTATGCAATAGTTGGTGTGAGATGGTGACCTCCATTCATTCTGTTAGTACATCTTGGCTTAGCAGGCATCCAGGTATAACCTGTATTCAGCAACGATGATTCAGAGGACTAAGCTTTGGTTTAGTATGGGTAGGTGGACTCTACTCCCTGTGGCTAAGGACCATGTGGATCATTCAGCACCTGCTGGTGACTGGTAACAGTCTATCACTTACTCTGGTAAAGTACAATTTTGGGACTGAATATATATAGTTTTCCTCTCCTTTGTGGAATCTGATGCAGTCTACCAGTTTTAGTCTTGATGCCTCAGTGAGATTCCTTGCACACAGGTTTTATTTGACTGATAATTTTTCTTTCTTGGTTCCATTGCATACAAATTTCCATGTGCTTTGCCTGAGGAACTTGCTAGTATCCAGTCCCTTCACACAAAAGATTTGGGCTCCATGATCCAGAACTGACCATCTTGGATGATTTTAAAACTACAAAGGACAGGACATATTAAAAATTGTAAATTAGCATGTGAGCATTCATTTCTTACTTGGTTAGTTTTATATGCAGGCTATAATTGCTTCTTTATAAGTCATACTCATATTTATTTAACTTTTAATTGGAACCAAACATGAAACTATTGTTAGCCCCCACCCTATCTCCTATCTGCATATGAGAAATTCTCTTGTCTTATTTATTCATGGATGCTGGGGAGGCTCTCAGGAGTCCACAAGGTTGACCCCACCTTGGTCTGCTGGCAGTGGTCTAGAGGATGCCTGGACTGGTCTACTCTGGTGACCAGCCTAGCAAATAACCTAGCTGTCATCATAGAGCCTTTGTCCAGTAACGGATGGAGGCAAATACAGAGATCCACGGCCTGGAACCAGACTGAGCTCTGGGAATCTAATTGATGAGAGAGAGGAGAGATACTGCAGGCAAGGGACTTCAAGATCATGAAGGGAAGACATTCAGAGATGACTGGCCACACTAGTGGAAACCCATGAACTGTGGACTGGTGGCTGTGAAGCCCCCATGGGACTGGACTAGGCCCTCTGGATATGGAAGATGGTTATTTGGCTCAAACTGTTTGGGGGACATCCAGGCAGGGAGATCAGGATCTGTCCCTGGTCTATGGGCAGGCTTCTGGAGTCCGGTGCCTGTGGTGTGACACCTTGCACAGCCTTGGTGCAGTAGGAAGGGGCTTGGATCTGCCTAGCCTCAGTGTGCTGGGCTCTGCTGACTCCCCATGGGAGACCTCTGTTTAGGGGTCTGTGGGGATATGGGGTGGCTTGGGAAAGAGGGCTGGCAGTGGGAGGAGGGAGGAGAGGGGAATCTGTGGATAGTATGTGGAGTGAGTAGAAAATTTCATAATAAAGAAAAATGAAAAAAAAAGAAAAACCCTATTCTGAAAAACAAACAAATAAATAAAATAGAATAAGAAACATAAAAAAGAAATAAATTGAACCTTCTCATCTGAAATAAGGTCCCTGGAAAAATTATCATATATGTCATCATCATGTTTGGAATCTAAAAATATCCATGAAAGGCTCATGTGTTAAAGAGTTGGTTGGTAGCTGATAGGCTTTTGAGATGTGATTGAATCTTGAAGTTGAGAAATGTCCTCAATAGGGTTCATTAGTAGATTAATCCGTTAGTGTGTTGAGAGTCATATGGATTATTAAGGAGTAGGGCTTTGTTGGAGAGGCTAGGTTACCTGGGTTGTGTCTTTGAAAGATATATCTTGTTCCTAGAACTTTCCTTTTAAGCACTCTATCATTCATCTGCCACGAGATGAGTCACTATGTTTCCCCATGTGCTTGCTGCTATAATCTTCAGCCAACTTGCCAAGTGTGATCCTAGAGGCAATGGAACCAAGCAATCATAGACCAAGGTCTTTGAAACCATGAGCCAACTCAACCTTTCCTCTCTTAAGCTACTGTCTCATGTTACCGAAATCCAGCAGAGTTAGTGTGAAAGAAAAACATATTTGGTGATACTTGTTAATACACAATAAGAATGACTTTATTCAAGGCCAGAGATCTAATTTAGTGGTTAAAAGTGTTTGCTGTTCTTCCAGAACACCAAAGTTTGGTTCTCAGCACCCATGTGGGTGGGTGATAATTATTTGTGACCCTAGCTCCAGGAGAGTCAATGCTTTCTTCTGGCCTCTGTAGGTATCTGTATATATGGTAAACATACAAATCCATATAAACAAAAGTAAATCTTTAAGAAATGAAAAATGAATTACTTTATTTAGGCCACTGTTGTAAGTACAGAGATCATGGCAATGGGGTTTTCAGTGAAGGAGAGGAATTGCTGTCAACTTCAAATTTAGCACAAGCAACTTGAAATTTCTAGCCAAGGAAATGGGGCTAGAAATTAGTAGGAGAAAATGTTAGGAATATCAAGAATTCTTGATGGAGATAGGCAGGGTGAGCAGATAGTATCTAGAGAAGTATAAAGGACCGGGGATTCAATCAGATATTCAGAGTGATGAGACATTAATGAGGGTGTTAAGTGAACCTTCATTGTTGGGGAGAAAGGGGGTGGTTATTTCTTCTTTTCTAGGGCAACAAGGAAGGTTGACTAAAAGTTTAGTCTGAACCAAATTTCATTCAGGCTCTTGAACTTTCTACTCCATTTGTGCTCTTGCTCATGAAATCAAATTTATCAAGGAGCCCTGCTCTTTCCAGAGTCTTATCCCCTCAATATCTGAGACCTCGATATCAGAGCAGATCTCCTACCCTTTTTCACCCCCAGAGTGATATAGGATTACCCTGGTCTGTTTTCAGGAAGAATCTTGCTAGAAAGTGTTGCCAAAATTTCCCCTACTCTAAATGTCTCTGCTTTACAATTTCTACCCACTCACCCTAGTGGTGATCCTTGAGTATAAATTTTCATGAACTATGCTGTATTTGAAATTGAGCTAAGTTCTATGTTATGGTCTTTCCTCTCCTATTGTCAGTTTTTAATTATGCATGCTTTTTTCTGTTTTAAGAATTGTTGGGGTTGGGGATTTAGCTCAGTGGTAGAGCACTTGCCTAGCAAGCGCAAGGCCCTGGGTTCAGTCCTCAGCAATGGGGGTGGGGGTGGGGGGAATAATTGTCAAGCCTTGGTTTTTCATCAAGGACTTCATATAGGAAAAGAAAAATGTCTTATAGGGGTGTCTTAGTCAGTTTAGACTACTGTAACAAAGTAGTGGAGACTGGGTGACTATGAACTCAAGAAATTTATTACTCATAGTTCTTGATGATAGAACTTTGAAATCTGAGTACAACATGGTTGTGCTCTGATGAAGGTCTTCTTCTGGCTTAGGGACAGCCTACTCTTGGTTTATTTTCACAGGGCACAAAGAAAATGACCAAATGTCCTGTCTTCTTTTTATAAGGGCATTAATCCCATTCTTGAGGATCTCACACTCATGACCTAATGTCTCAAATATTCCACCTCCTAAGGTGATCACATTGGGGCTTGGAGCTCGGTATATACATTTTGGAATGGCACAGAAACTGTTATTTCTGTCAAGAATTTATTTCTGTGAATTATTGGGGGTAGGTATATTTCTCCTGACCTAGTTTCAGCCTCACTATCTGTATTGCATGGTTTCATCCTTTGCCCTTCCCCCTAACATGTACCTCTTTTCTCAGGGCTTAGTCCTAAGATAGAAAAGCGTATTAACTCTTAAATTATCTGGTGTTGCTATAAAAAGGGAAGAACAATCTATTCTGTTCGTACTAAAACAAAGCTTGAAATGACTCGTGGCATTTTCATCAATGCTGGGTAGAAGTACTAATGTTCTATACAAATTACATTTCTAAGTTACAAACAATTCAATTTTATATTTAGAAATTTCCCACCTGCATTTATTTACTGTTCCTATTTAAAGAAAAAATTTAAATTGCTGAACCACATGGTACAGAGGCAATACCATACAGACAACAGCTGAGTAATTATCAAGGAACAATAGTCCCTTTTATATGGGCCAGCTTCCTAGATTTGATAAAAGAATGAGACTTCAATGAGAAGCCAATCTAGAAATAAACCATCAATAACTAACACCGTGCATATGATCCTTAACAGGCTGCAAAGGTACTAATCAGAATCAAAGGGAGTTTCTGCTTTTAATTATTACTCATTAGGATTTTAAATTAGATTAGAAAACTGCCAATGATTTCTTTAGAATATGAGTGAGTTTTTTCATAAACCATATGTGCTGTGCCACTATGTCACACTAGTCCCTTGTCACAAGCAAGGTCATGGGGCACTTGGAAAATGTACTTGAATGTTGATGAAATGGATAGTTTTCCTCTAGTACGATTATGATGGACAAGAAATTTCACCTAGAGGGAATGCTGTTAGGTAAGACAAAGTCACAGATTCACTGTTTTCAGATCTAATTAGGGAGCTAGGACTTAGTCTTAATTTGAGAAATAGAAATCTGAAGTTATTCATCCAGATCCCCTAAGGAAATTTATGAATTCACATTCTAGTGGGAACATGAGAGGTGTATTTTTAAAAAAAAATCAGTTTGGCTGCCACTGGAGCCTGTGCCTCTCTTAGTGGCCTGCACTGCCACCTGGGACCATGGTGAAATCCAGCCCCAGCTGCTTCTGACCATGTCTGGGTCTGTGATCCCACCACAGCTGGGGTTTGTGCTGAAATCCCAATCCAGAATTGCCACCAAAGGTTACATGGAATCCCAGAGTTGATGGTGTCCAGCTTCCATGCTGCCACCAGAACCATCCTGACCTGAGTGACCAGTGCTTCTATCCAGAGTCAGGGCTCAAGTTGCTACCGAGGGCTGTGTCTGGGTCAGTGGTCCAACTGCAGCTGGGGATTGTGTTGATGTCTGTGGCCCATGTCACCTCAGAAGGCCGTAGGAACCATGAGAGATGAAATCAGAAGACTATGCTGAGCCAGCCCAGCCCTTCTACCAGCTCAGGGAAAGCTGGCCTTGCTTATCACAGGACACTGCAGCAAGAGTTGGTCCGGACCCTCACTGGATAGCCGGACCTTCACTGGATAGCCGACCCCTGCACTTGGGCGAGCTGCCCCACCTTTCATTACAGGCCAGAGTAAGGAGCTGACTCTGTCCCCTTGTCCACTTGTCTGAGGTAGGTGGCCCCAGTGGTCTGGACTGACCAGCTTAGCTACCACCCAGGCCCACAGCAGGGCCTTGGGTTGTTGGCCCACCCTAACATCTACCCTATGTAGGACCTGCTGGAGCTAGTGAAGCGATTGGTCCTATGGAAGGAAACCCTCAAGATCTCTGTGATTCAGAGCAGCCACAGGATATCCCAGAGGAATCCCGGTGAGGATCTGGGGATGATGGTATGCCAGGAACCAGAGGCCTTGAACCAGACAAGTGACTCATTGCAATGAAAATTTGCTAGTAAAGCTGATTGGACCTAAGGGTGTACTTTGTGACAGACACACTGAGGCCCCCAGTGCCACCAGGACGAATGAAGAGGTGTTGGAGAGGGGGCAAGAAGGAGAAGTGAAGAGGGTTTTGGTTTTGTTTTATTTTGTTTTATTCTTGTATTTGTTTGTTTACTTACTTTGTTTTGTTTTCTTTGGGGGGGGCGCTGCAGAGGTGAGGAGAGGATATGGGGGATCCAGAGGTGAGTGGAATTGTGTTGCATGATGTGATGCTTAAGAGAAGTAGTTTCTAGCAGGGAAGATCTGTTCCAACTCAAGGTTCAGCAGCATTCAGACCCTAGTAAGCTGGCTCCGTTGTGCCTGGGCAAGTGGGAAAACAGGCCTTTACGGCAGAAGGCATACTGGAGCAGAGATGTTCACCTCAAAGCGGCCAGAATCAAAGAGAAAGGAAGGAAAGGCCAGAGCAACATCTCTTCAAAGGTCTGTGCCCTGTGGTTATCCTTCAGTTGAACCCCATCCACTAAGGTTTCCAGCACTTCCCCAAAGAGCACTGGTAGCTGGAGAGCAAAACCCTGTGGAAACATTTCCTACTTAAAACTTACCTAGCACTTCCCCATACATGTCCTCCATGAATGCTTAAACCGTGTCTTCCGGTTCCCTTCTCCGTGGTGCCACCCTTTTTCCGGTGCCCCGACTAGGGCTGGATGCAATCATATTCATTCCTTCACATCATGCAACATGATGCCAACGGCACAATAAAAATTGGTGTTGGTTTGTTAGCAAAAATAGCAAGTTCATCTTTACTTTTCCTAAAAATATAGATGAACTATCATTAAGTACCAAGACATTAAAAAAAAAAAAACTACTTTTGTCATATATTTCAATATATAGTCAGTCAAAGTTTTTGAGATAATAAATGAATATAATTTCATTTTTGGAAGAGCATGAAATGGTTTGCTGACACTTCTGAGCTTAAATTCATTCTCCACAGAATTTCCAGCTGTGATTTCCAAATATGCAGCTGCTGTGTCAGGCCCACTGTTCCAGTGGGCAGAATCCGGGGCCCCAGCGTGTCATAAGTATGCAGCCGTGGAATCGGCTCTAGCACTCCACAGAGCATCATCAAAGCATGGTACAAAGCATTGGTTCCAGGTAAATGCTTAGGAAATGATCAGTATGAAGCTGGGGCAATGACTAGTTAGAGTCGATTTATTTCTTTTTGTTACATTTTAGGAAAAGGCTGTGGGAGAGTGACACCAGTGTTCCCTGTAGGATCTTCACCATAAAATCTCAAATGATACATAATAATATTGGTTGGAAACTTTTATGGATCATCACTTTTATTTCTCTGGTGCCTGAGCTCTTTATTTTGTACAAATGTCATAATTCATTGCCTGTGAAATAATTGTAGAAATGAAAACAAAGATTGAAATAGAGCCATGACCTTGAAGTTACACTGGTGTTTGTAGTGACTGAGTGTACTATATTTAAACATAGTCACATAAGAATATATTTAAACTTAATAGTTCATGTTGGTATCTCTTCTGTTGATAATCAGTTTTCCTAACAGTGTTGACCTTTGAACTTCCTACATGATTTTGTGCAGGTGGGATTGAAAGATTTGAACTTTCCCCATTTACATCTGGGCCTGAGTTTCAGTTTGCTAAAAGGACAAAAAGAAAGATAGGAGGCACGTAGAGAGGAGGGAGACAACATTACCAGGCCTGGGCCAGTCCCACAGTACCTCAAGGCTGTGACCAAAAAGGACAGTTCCTGTCATCTCCCTGAAACATACCATGCCTTGCTCAAGTATGCCCCAAATGATAAAACTGTAATCACAGCCACTATAACCACAGCCAATTAAAATGTACTAATGTAGCTACAGCCTGCTCCACCAGTTATATTTGGGGTGACCTCCCTGTCCCTGAAACTCCTCTTAGTTACGCTTAAAAGGAGCCATCTTTGCTCTTACTTACTATTTGAGTCTGGGGTCTTCTTCAGCATTTCCTCAGACCCTTACAGGATATGGACTATTTGAGTATTCATCATTTGGTTTGTTAGTTTGGAACCTTTATATTAATAGTTACACACAACTGCTGATGCTATGAATACCCTCAGTTTATTTCAAGTATAATGGGGGTAAAGGATATTTTATTCTTCTCCTGTAATTGCTTATCTTTAGCTCCATGCTTTCCTATATCAGGAGATAAAGGCTCACTTAATGTCATCCCTAAGGTATTTATAGCCAAAGGGCCAAAAATGTGCACAGATGTGCTGCTGGATGAAGAGAGGACAAGATATCAGACATTGGCTGTAGATGAGTGCTCCTCTCTAAGCCTGTACATTGTCTGGATCTCATTTCTATTGAGATCTATGACATGCTGAAACTACCCACTAGACACCTGCAGTATCATATATTTACTAACATCATTCATGTGCTGTGGAAATGTTCATTTTACCTATAGCCATACATTACTCCCAAAGCATATATAGTACATTTAAAATATTAATTAAGTAGAAAAAGAGGCTAAGGTCTCTAATTTCTAGAAAAAGTCATTAAGCCCACATCTATGAAAGAAAAGACCTTGCTACCTCTTTGGACATTAGGGACATTAAGCAAATAAACCATTACAGATACAAAAATCGAAAAGTAGTCTGATGGTAATAATCTGTTAACACTCCATTATAGTCATGTATCCTCACAGCTCTGGAGCCTGAATGTCTAAGATGAAGACTCCTGGCAGCTTTACTTTCTCCTTAAGTCTCTGTCTTTCTGTGCACTCACAGGGCCTTTTCTCTGCACACATCGTTGGTATGTCCCTCTATACCCCAAAGTTTCCCTTACCTGGAAGGGTCCTGCCATAGGGTCTATCCTACCAGCCATACTTTGGCTTATTCATCTCTGTAAGGACCCCATCTCCAAATGTAGTTGCATCTTGAGATACTAGGGGTTAGAGTGTAATGTGACTGCATTCACAATTCAGTAAACAAGAGGCGGGCCACTCAGAAATCATCCTGACCTCTTTATCCTTATCCCACTTCCCTTCCAATTCTGCTATCCTTAGTTCTGGGAAGAATCCAATTATTTGTGGTTACAATATTGATAATCCCTGGGAGTTATGAGGTGAGAAGTACAATGCCACATAGATATATTTTAGTCCCAACCTGGAATCATTAAAAAAATTTTGTGTATGTATGTATCCATCCATCCATCCATCCATCCATCCATCCATCCATCCATCCATATATTTATTTTACATCTCAACCAAAGTTCCTTCCATCTCCCCTATTCCCAGTTTCTTCCCCATCCCCTCCCTATAGACCTACCCACTTCTTTTCCACTGTTTCTCTTCAGATACAGGCAGGCCTCCCCTGGATATCAGCCAGCCATGGTATATTAAGTAACAGTGAGACTAGGCATCTCCTCTTCTATTAAGGCTGGATGAGGCAATCTGGTATGAGGAAAGGGTCCCAAAATCAGGCAACAGTGTCAGAGACAGCCTCTGCTCCCACTGTTAGGAACCTCACACCAAGACAAAGCTACACAACTGTAACATATATGCACAGAGTCAGTCCCATGCAGGCTCCCTGGTTGTCAGTTCAGTCTCTGTGAGCCCAGGTTAGTTGTTTCTGTGGGATTTCTTGTGGTGTCCTTGACTTTCTGGCTCTTAGAATCCTTTCTTTCCTCACTTTCACAGGATTCCTTGAGTTCTGCCTAATGTTTGGCCTGTGGGTCTCTGCATGTGTTTCCATCAGTTGCTGGATTGGGCTAGGCATCAATCTATGAGTATATCATTAGGAATAATTTCTCTGGCTTTTAAGATGTTTTTTTTTTGACAGTCATGTTTGGCTCTATCCTAGGTCTCTGGGGTATCCTGCCTCTGAGTCCTGGCCCTCAGGGGTGAGCTCCTTTTCAGGGTATGTGTCTCTATCTGTGCTGGTCATTGGTTGGCCACTCCCACAATTTCTGTACCATCTTTACCCCAGCACATCTTGTAGGCAGGTCAATTTTAATAGAATTGACTTTTCATATTCCATTTCCTACACATTGTACTTTTATTAGAGTTCATCACAGAAGAGCCCAGACCTTTTTATTTCCCCCAATGTTCTACAATCCTAAGTACACAGTTATAATTGATATGCATTGAAGGCTAGCCATGTCTGAAAGCCTTGGGAATCCTGTCTAATATTATTGAAGTTACTGTGAATCTGACCTAGAGATAGGCCTGTCAATCCTCCTATTTCTGTAAGGCACGATTTTGACTTAAATGTAGTGACTACTTATTTGTGTGTTTCTTGTCCAATTATGAACTATGTCTGGTATTCTGGTAGTTATCCTTTAGTTAAATTTTGAGTTACTAATGCATTTGAAATTGCCATTTAGTATTGACCAAATTTAATTTGCTTATGTGGGATTCAGTAATCATTTATATAGACAAAATAATTTTACAGGATGGGTTAACATAGAATGACTATAAGTATTGATGAAATATATGATCTCAGCTCCATTGGCTGTTACCATTGTTAGGATAATTTATCTATATTTCAAATCCAACATCAATTAGAAGATTTGGAAATTCACAAATAATTCAAATACTTTCAGAATATAAAAGTTTATTTCTAATTTTCTCTCTTAAGAAACAATATACTAAAATTCATAATGAGTAAATGTTCTGTGGCTTTGTTTATAAAACAATTTAAATACATTTTTATTTGTTCTTTAGACATCTGAATACTCATGACAAATGACAGGGCCTTTATTCTATAAAAATAATCTAATATAGTGTTAATACCACTAGTTGAGAATAAGACCACTACCACAGTTTAAAGCAAACTTTGGAGCAAGCTTTAATTAAATACTGGCCAGGGTGATGGATGCTCTGGCCAGGTCAACCTCTGGGTTTCCAGAAAATGGCCCTGAGCTATGATTTGCAGGGGCTTTAGTATTTCCCATCAGGTCCATCAGGAGCAAGCATACATCCTGACCTAGTTTCTGCCTGTCAATCTCCCACCCATATGTCATCAAACATGTCAGGTTCAGTTGGGTCAAACAAACTTGTTTAGGGGAGTGAAAACATGAGCATGTTATTTCCCATAAACAATAGCCTCCAGCATTTGAGGAACTATCTGTCCTTGGGCAGGGGGCTTGCAGATCAGAGACCTTTTGGTTTCATAGATCTCTTAGGCATAGTAATTAAAACTTAAAATGTAAATTTGTCTCCCACATTGTTGCTTTATTATTAAAACTATAATTTGACAAAATGCCTTAATGCATATTTACTCATATAAATTTAAAAAATATACACATTGCTCATTCATTCATTTTTAAATTAATTTATTCTAGAACAGGCAATTATCAGTAATGACAGTTACATAAATGACATTCAACCAATGTAATTTCATGAGTTTCATCTTGTCAGGGAACTAATAAAATTTTAGTAGCTAAAATAAGCTGAAATAAATGAATGCAAAGTCTATTTTAAGATGTTATAGTAAGTAGCTGTAATCAATCGAAATTGGCATGTTTTTCCTCATGTTGGATGTTATTGTAGCAGATATAAGTGACTTCACAGCTTAATTTTGAGTAAATTAAAAATGGCAGGCTTTTAATCTGCTATTTAATTCATTGTCTCAAATTTTCACACACGGACAAAATGAAAATCATGTTTTCCTTGCAGTAAAAGGTTGTCACTGGTATTTTTCTTTATCATTTGAAACATTCCCTTTACTGAAACAATCATTCTTTCAATTCAGAATGAAACTGAGTATCCTTATGAGCCAGAGGGGACCGAATATGATCTTTTCAGAATTTTATGTACATTTTAACCTAATTGTGAAATAAGTTGACCAGGACCTTTTGTCATTTTCAGAGGATTTTTAAATGGTCTGACCAAGAATATAGAGGGAAGAGTATTCCCCGAGAATTCTTTGAATCTCTTCCTCCCCAAGGACTTGCTCATAATGACCTATTTCTTAGTTTCAAGAATCTCTCAAAACAGTGTCACAGATGGGTACCAGACATTCAAAGCATGGGCCTGTGGGGGAATATGTATATATGCATATACGTGTGTAATGTGTTTATTATTTTATATTGTTGTATAATATAAAGTATGTTGTACATATTATACTTAAGTATAATTAGTAAGTATATATTTATAAAGTATAAATACTTATTATTTAACAATACATTACATATAATTCAACATAGCTGGGCAGTGGTGGCGCACACCTTTAATCCCAGCACTCGGGAGGCAGAGGCAGGCAGATCTCTGTGAGTTTGAGGCCAGCCTGGTCTACAAAGCGAGTTCTAGGAAAGGCGCAAAACTACACAAAGAAACCCTGTCTCGAAAAACCAAAAAAAAAAAAAACCCCAAACAAAACAAAACAAACAAACAAAAAACAAAAACAAAAATGCAAAACATATAATTCAACATACCAGATAAACCTAAAATTTTGATTTAATAGCTCTCTCATATAAGGCAGGAGACTTAAAAACTGTAGTCTGTTTATTAATTCTCTGAGAATTTCATACATATGTAAAAATGTATATTGATCTTCATATGCATGTCCTTCTTTTCCCCCAACCCCTCCTAGACCCACGTCCACTCTCCATACCCTCTCAACTTCCTGTCTTCTTTATTACCTTTTTGAGTCTCTCTCTCTCTCTCTCTCTCTCTCTCTCTCTCTCTCTTTCTCTCTCTCTCTCTTTCTTTCTTTTATTTTTTTAAATTTGAAACAGAGTCTCAACACATAGACACATTAGCCCTGAATTCACAGAGATCTTCCCTTCTTGCCTCCAGCTGGGATATTTTTATTTTTATTTTTTAAAACCCATTGAGTCCAAGTCTTAGGCCCAGGGTCATTCACTGGAGCATATGTGACCTACTAGATAGAGACAACACCCTTAAGGGAAACAGACTCTCATTCCTCAGAAGCAAACTAAAGTCCTCAATTAAGGATATGGGCTCATGAGTTCTCCCTACCCCAAGCTTGAGTGTTTACTGGCTTGGTCTTAAAGAGGTAGATCTTGTGCAAGCAACCATGACTGTTGTGAGTTCATGAGTGCAGAGGTCCTGTCAAGTTTAGAAAACATTGCTTCTCTCCACTCATCCCCAATCTCTATATCTTACAATCTTTCCTACCCATCTTCCCCAGTGGTCCCAGAGACTTGGAGAAAAGAGTAAGATACAGATGTCTCATTTGTGGTCAAGCTTGCCACATACATACTCCATGTAGTCTATGACCAGTTGTATGTTTCTACACTAACTGTTGTCTATTTCAGAAAGAAACATCTCTACTGAGGTCTAAAAGCTGCACTTATCTATGGGTAAAAACACAAATTTAGGGAGTAGTTTGACACTATGCATAATTAACAAATTATTACTAATAACCTCACTTATGCAGCCAATGAGCTGTGGGTTCTTGGCCAGACTTATAGCACTAGGTGAGGAATGCTCCAGAACACAGGGTTAGTTACAGATTTATAGTACTAGGTGAGGAATACACCAGAACACAGGGTTAGTTACAGATTTATAGTACTAGGTGAGGAATGCTCCAGAACACAGGGTTAGTTAAAGGTCAAAAAGACAATTTAAAATTCGATTTGGGGACTTTGCCAAAATACACTTAAATTATTTAATCAAATAGCATTACAAGTCACTGTGAAACAATATACCCTTTAACAAGAGTTATAATTAAACTACTTTAAGAACAAATAGGAAAGTGGCATCATTATAGGAAAAGACTTAGCTCTTGCGATTGAGAGAACTAAGTTAAGCAACCCAAAGACCTTAGAACACATAAGACAACATGAAGGAAACTGATTTGAGAAGATGAAAATGTGCTTGTATTGAGGAAGGCCACTTCAGAACAAGAAAATCCTTTTCACAAAGACTGATATTTCAACAAAACTTTGTCATTTTACAGATAAATCTAGCTTCTAGTTTTCTACCAATATTTTTATTTTATTTTTTAAGTTATAGTATAATTATATGGTTTCTCATTTCCCTTCTTTCTTTCTAACCCTCCCATGTGCCCTTCCTTGGTCTCTTTCAAATTCATCTCTGTGTGTGTGTGTGTGTGTGTGTGTGTGTGTGTGTGTGTGCCTGTGTGCATTTATGTACATATGTTCTGAAATATATGAATACAACTTGCTCAGTCTGTACAAGAATACCTGTATATATGTTTTCAGGGATGACCATTTGGCACTGGATAAGCCATTGGTATGTTCTACATGAGAAAGACCATTTGTATCACTCAGCAATTCTCAGTTGCCTGCAGTTCTTTGTGTGGGGTTGAGGCTTGGGTAGGCTTTCCCTAGACATGGCAGGTCAGTTATTGCTGTCCCTGTTCATCTCATGTCTAGGCAGTCATGGTGGTGAAACTTTATAAATGTTGCAAAGCAAATGTGCTTTGATTTTAAATTTGTTTTTAAAACAATTACCTTTCCAGGTATATAGAGAGATAGAGCAATATCTAGACTCAGGTTTTTCAGAATAAGTTATTTTAAAATGGATTATTTACTTGTAGGGAACTTTAAAAGTGTAATAGTTACTGCAACTCACTTTTGGAAATACAAAAATAAATATTTGTGAAAAATATAAGATGTAGATACACATCAGTGGTTGAGCTCTTACTTATCATGGAAAAATCTTTGGATCTCTCTCAGATGCCACCCAAAATATTATTAACAGATATATATGTTATATATTTACATAATGATAAATTTATTTTAAAAATATTGAAAAGATTTTGCTGCCTAAGGTTACCTTTTTTGGTCTGGCTAAATGAACATATTGGTTGGAATTGCATGTCATCCTGCGTTTGTACTTAATTAAGAAAAGTGAATAAAGCAGACAATGTTTTGTTACAGGGTACATGGCTAGAGTGAACATTTTTGGTTACCATTTAGTCAAATAAGACAAAAGCTTTTGGGGTTTGAATTAGGGTTATGTGGAGATAAAACAAATTTGTGGCCTGGGCATGGGAACATCTAATGCTAATATTTCTCTAGAAGAGAATTTGGAATGCTAGCAAATGTAGTAAGAAGGAATACAGGAATGCCTGGGACCTTTCTCAACGTTTAGAGAATAGTCAGGACAAACAATGTTCCCAAATTTCAGATGTTTTTCTGAAGAAAAATAATATTGTTGTGCTTTGCATAACCATGAAAATGAGTCAGGCTTCCTAGTTGAACTGTAAACTTGCAACTCAGTTATCAAAGGAGCTGTAACAATAAAAAAAGAGCCTTAGCATGTCATTTGCACCCATGTGCTCAATTGCCTTTAGTCCTCTGGTTTCCCCATTCAGTTCTTCAGCATTAAGAGGCAATTTGGCCAACCTCTCACAAAAAGCTATGCTCATGAAGAAAAGCTACTGAGGTCTAAGATACCAGCAGCTATAGGTTCCTTCTAACATAATATTGTAAGGAATTTTCTTGAGTTGACTTGGAACATTCCATCCTACAGGGCAACATGTTAACACATAAGAAGCTCATTCAACTATCAGGAAATTCTAAAGATAGGTTCATTAAGACTCAGGAAGTAAACACCTCACAAGTCTTGGGAAGTCCCTGAAACTTAATAGATTCCCAAGATTTCTTCTCTCTCTAAGCTTAGATTAATGGTAGGGACTGACAGGAAGAGTCTCTGTTTAATTGCCTGCAAGTCATGCAAAGAGCTCCATGGTTGTAAGCCGTTACTTTGTAACTCATTCCTATGCTGAGGTGGGCTTTTCAGTGAAGCACTTGCCTGTGGGTCCTCCATTTTCCTGTACATACATTTTTCTCTTATAAACAGCACCAGTAAACTCCTTGGTTCACAGATATGGGCTTCAGTGGTAGTGTTAACCGTGGTTTGGTTTGACATTGGTTCTCTGTCTAGGATTTGTAGGTACTTGCTCACATTGCTTCCTTAACAGTGTTTCATTATTTTGGAAAGGTAAGGAACAGTTTATTCTTTTAGAATTTCAGTCCTAAGGGGAATAAGTAATTAAATATTTAATTTGTTACTCATAAGGAATCCTTCCCCCAACACATTTAGATGAAAATTCCTACAAAACACATTATATCTAATACTTAAAAAAAACTTACATACATCTCAAAAGAAATCTGTTTGGTAAGAATTTGCACTGCATCACAACATCATTTACATTAGCAATAATTTAAAATTTCTAGAAAACCAAATTCAATAAGTAATAGTCAATTTTTAAGTAAAAACAGTGAGGATTAGGTTAGATACATTATTCATTGGGCACCAGTAATCTATAGACCAATGTGCAAAATACTGGTGGCAAACACATAACATTTGCTATAATAACATGGTATCTCAGAGATAAATATGATGAAGGAGTAGGATCTGGGAATACCTATTAAGAGCAAAAAAAATGAGCAGTAGGGTAAAGAATATGTTGGCACAGCTTTTTATAGTTAAATGTCTTTTACATACATTATCATCACATTTTGTCTTAATCATTCAGAGGAAATCAAAGAAGCATCTTAATTTGCATTTTAATTATGAGGAAAGTGAAAGTGAAGATGTAGGTTGTCACAGGTCTTACAGTTGGTAAGTGTCAATGTATTTATAAGCCTCATCTGTTCCCAATAGGAATCCAGAAGACATATCTTTGATGGAATTCAAAGCAGAATCTTTTTCTCCACATTTGGGTAAACTGAGAAAACAGGTGGTATTTGTAGTATACCAAATACCATTGCCAGTTGCAGGTCCCACCTTGACCCCACTGTGGGCGGATGTGCTTTCTCCCCAGAATGTGAAGAGCTGGTAAAGACCAAACAGAGAAACATCAGAGATCCCATTAGATACTGGGACTCTGACCATCAGGCAACCTTGAAAGTGACCATGTTGAGGAGGTTGCACTAACTTGGTGGAAATACACTATGCCAAGAAGAAGCATTCCAGATTGAAAGATATTCAAAGAAGACTTGAGGCCATAGTGTAAGACCACAACAGAGTTCTAGGATGACAGCCTTGTGGTATTGAGAGCATTGATGTATTGGATTGAAGAGTGAGTAAATGATGTTACATTTCTGCTTACCAAATTCCTCTTCTACAAACTAAAGGAAACAAAAGCTATAATCCACTTGACTTATTCTCTATTTAGACAAGCTTTTACTTATTGTATGGACATACATGTAGTTCACATTTGAAAGATCTATTTATTATACATAAAATGGAAATAATTTGTTGACTGACTTTCAAAAATTATATTGCATTTTGTATATGTGCTTGTATGTGCATGTGTGTGTGTGTGTGTGTGTGTGTGTGTGTGTGTGTGCAAATGTGTCACAGCCAAGAGTGGATGTCAGAGGACAACATTCTGGAGTTAGTTCTCTCCTTTTATTATGTGTGTCCCAGGAAATAACTTTAGGTCATGAGACTTAAGAGAACAGTGTCTTTACCTGTGGACTCACCAGTTTCTCTATTGACTTAAATGTCAAATCAGTAAATAATAACTAAATAAATAAATGCTAAACACTAATACTAAATAATACTAATACTAAAATAAATACTACTTCAGTAGTATTGTACCTTTTATTGGACCAAACAACTGTCTAAGTATAGTCATAAAATTTACAAAACAAGGGTATTGGCATGCTAATTTTGAGTTTACACCATTTAGTTGTCAATACACAAAAGAATCATTCATAATTTTTTCTGTAACTCACACATGTAATGTAAGGGTTTGGCATTGGTATTACGGCTTATGTTGATTTGACAGGAATCCAGGAATCTTAAATAGCCCAGTTAATCATTTACATGTTTCTTTTGCACATTATTATGTATTTCCTCATTTTTATGTCAATAGTGTGCCACTATTCAGGAGTGAAGGAAATTAGTGGCTATGACCTCAGCTGCAGATTCACATTTTACAATGGCAAGGCAAATAATACTTAATAATTATTTCTACAAGTTATGTGTGTTTGGCAGAGGTTTACATACTTTTTTGATGATCATGTTCCACAGTCAATTTTTAAAACAATTTGTATATGAGTTGTGGTGGTTTGAAAGAAAATGCCCCCTAAAAGTGTAGGGAAAAGGGGCTGGCCCTGGAGCCCAGAACTAGGGAAGGATGGCTCAGGTAAGGCCCGTGAAAGACACACAGTTTGGCTCAGTCAGATCAGATCCTTCTCTGCTCCTGGCCAACTAACTTGTGAAACCAACCAATCACAGAGCAGGACAGTAGAACCCTGGGCCCCAAGTCAACCCCTGGTTAACTCCAACCCCAAGACATCCTGTGTAAACTGCCCTGCCTAGTCAGTTAAGAAAAGGCTGTTCTCTCCACCCTGGAAAAGGCATCTACTCTCCTGGACTCCACCTTCCCAAATAAATCTCTTTCTCAAAAGAGTTTTGGGTGTGAAGATCTTCATTCACTGGCATAGAGAAGATCCTTGCTGAGACGTCCTCCCTCAGTGGACTAAACAAGGGAGAGCTGAAAGAGCAGAGCTATGAGGAGCTGAACAGAAGATCCTTGCTGAGATGTCCCTCAGTGGACACAGCCAGGGAGAGCTGAAAAAGTAACACTTTTCTCCTGAGCCGGAAGTGATCACTACATTTCTGCAGGAGTTTCCCTTTTGTAGAGTGAAGCAAAAGAAGCAACATCTTAGGCTGGAGAAGCAGAGCTCTGCTAGGAAGCCCCCTTAAGTGGGGGCTGAGCAAAGCTCAGCTGTAGTGGCTCTCCAGGAGAGGAGCAGGATTACTATATCCTGCATGGAGACCATCCCCTGTCACACCAGATATAGTCTGACATTCCCAAACAGTCAGGATGCCCTTCCCTGCTGAAGCAGTCCCAAGCCTGACTTTCCTGAGAAGTCAGAACAATTTCCCTTCCATGTTGGACTGCTTCTTTGCAGTTCTAGCTGTCAGAGCTGTGCTAAACAGCTCCAGATGTCTGGGACACTTTCAGGGCAGAGCTGTTGTTAGGAACAACAATAGGGCCAAACTGTCTCCTTGCAGTTCCAGCCATCAGAGCTGTCCTAAGCTGGTCAAGGTGTTGCCTGACTCCCCAGTTAGTCAGGACACCTTTCCCCAGAGTTGTTGTAACAAATTTACTTACATTGTTGGTGCTGAAACCTAGGACCAAACCCACAGAGTTGCAACCAATTTACTTACGAATAGGAGTGGCACTGTTGGAGGTATGGCCTTGTTGGAGTAGGTGTGGCCTTGGTGGAGGAAGTGTGTCACTGTGAAGGTGGACTTTGAGCTCTCTTCTGCTTAAGCAACTCAGTGTGTCACAGACTACTTCCTGTTATCTTTTGATCAAGATGTAGCCAGCACCATGTCTGTCTTCAGGCTGCCATGCTCCCACTATGATGATGATGGACTGAACCTCTGAATTATAAACCTCCACCTTAATTAAATATTTTCCTTTGTAAGAATTGTGGTGGTCATGATGCCTCTTCACAGCAATAAAAACCCTAAGTAAGACATGAGTGTTAGTATATTGCTAAGTTTTTTACTTAAACACAAAACATTCTACATTATAAAATATAGAAATACAGAATGAAGAAGACTGATAAAATGTAAAATTAATGAGGGCCTTCACATTTTTCTTACCCATGGATAGAATATCAGGAGCACGGTGAAGAGGCGGCTGCTATCTTTCCTGTTTACTCATTGATATAGATAACATCTGGCTGAGTCGGACAAACTCTTCTCATTACAGAGAAGTGAAGCACACCACGTTGAAATATTAAAACCGTCTTTGTAAATTTTTACAACAGTCTTTCTATGTTGTGAAGTTCATGGGTCTGCTCTTTGAAAAGAATACTCTAATATCTTGCCAAACTTCTGGATGCCTCCTGGATATCAAGTTCTTTGGAAGAATCTCCACAGGGTCTTTTGAGGCAATGGTTCCTCCTTAAATGGATCTCAGGGCTTCATACTGCTAAATGTTTTTTTTAAGTAATGTCTCCTTCTTATCTATGATCTGTTCTTGGGGTGTTATTGCCTAGCAATACAACTCCTTATTTCTGTAGTAGTGATTCTTTTCTGCCATTAACAGGGGAAGCTGTGGCAAATAGTTTGTAATTGTAAGTAATATTAGCAAACAAAAATAAGATATAAATGTCATTGAATAAAAAAAAATGACTTGCACTTTCAACACTGGATGGGAGTCAACAAACAAATGGTAAAATGTAGGAGGTGGTATAATGATATCTGATGTCAAGTTATGCTACATAGCCATGGTAACAGTAACAGCATGGTGTATTTGGTAGCCATTTCAGCCTTGGCCTGGAAGTTCCATCCCTCATTCAGTCTTCGGTAATGGTCACACCTACAAGATGGGGCTGAGAGAGGACGCTGAAGACCCAGGATCCAGATGCGAGGGATCTCTTGGTGCCTAGACCCTGGACGCTGGACATAGACTGAGCAGAGTTCTCCAGAGAACACCGCCAGACTGCGCCATACCTTTGCCAGACCCTACAACCTACCTATCCCTTCATTTGTAAGTTACCCCACAAAATAAACCTCCCTTTTAACTATGTGGAGTGGCCTTAATAATTTCACCAATAGCATGGTACTAGCATAGAAGCAAAATGTTAATCAATAGAATAGACTGGGAAGTCCAGGAATATAATTGCACACCTACATAACCACCTGATATTTAACAAAGATGCTAAAAACACACATTGGCTAAAAGACAACCTTTTGACAACAGTACATGAAAAACACAAAGAATAAAACTAGACTTCTATCTCTCACCCTATATACAAATCAATTCAAAACTAATCAAAGATCTTATGTAGGACTTGAAACTCTCCAGAGAAAAACACAGGAAAAGTTGTGTCAACTTGTAGGCATAGGTTAAGGACTTTCAGAATATTACTCTAATAACTCAATAATATCAAAGAACTGAGAAATGATGTGCAAAATTTTAAGCTTCTTCACAGCAAAGAAAAGAATTGGGTGAGGATCCAGTTCACAGAATTAGAAAAATCTTGGTAGCTGTCCATCTGACAGAGGACTGACACTTAGAATATTTGAAGGGAACCTATGATTGTCCACTCCCTGAACCAGTATAATTTCTGATTGCATCCTAAATACTTATCCTTGTACTCACAGATAAATGTAGCTCTCATGCTTCCTCATTAAGTAAGCTCCCCCAGCAAGTTGAGACAACCACAGAAAGCCACAAGTGGTCAAAACCTAGTTGTTACATCTTCAACATAATCCATACATAGAAGGCCTAGGGGAATATTGTGGAGAGGGACTGGAAAGATCATAAGAGCCAGAGCACCAGGGTGTCTCACATGGGACAGTGTCTTCTACAGATGAAGCTGCACCCATGAAATATCAGTAATATCAGCATTTTAGCAGAGTGAGAGGAATCTCAATGCCATTTTTATTTATTTCATTTATTCTTTTGAGAATTTCCTATATGAGTGCTATTTTTACATCATCTCCCTCCCTTTTATCCTTTCAAGCTATACCGTGTCTCCCTCATCCTCATTCCCAAATTCATAGCCTCTTATTCTTTAATTTGTTACACACACAAGTATATATGTATGTATATATATATGTATGTATATGCATATATGTGTTAAATAGGTCTCTCTCTCTCTCTCTCTCTCTCTCTCTCTCTCTCACACACACACACACACACACACACACACACACACACACAAAACATATATAAAACTCCACTCAATGTGGCTCATGGGTGTTTAGGGCTGCTGTCCTGGGATTGGACTTGTTCTCCCTCCCCTAGCAACCATTAATTGCCTACAGCTGTTCATCTAGGGATGGAGTCTTGCGAGCTTTACTCCATCTGTGTTTGTATATCACTTGGTGATGTAATGTTTCAGGTTTTGTTTAGGCAACCATACTTTTGAGATTTCATGTCATATGTAGAAGACTCTGTCTCCCATATATGTGAGATGAGGGTGAATGGAAGATTTTATGGGGCATATTAAGTGGGACTAGAATGAGTGGGAGAAAAAATGGGGATAAAATACATTACACACTTGAATAAAAATGTCCTTATGAAACCCATCATTATATTCAATGTCTGTAAAGTGATGAATTTTTTAGAAGACCAGTTTGAAGGATCACATGTATTTCTAAAATTGCCAAGTAACACATTTAATTAATAATAAAATAAATAACAAATATATCCTTTAAGTCTCTCTTAAAAATGTTTATATAGATATTGACTTTTAACACCCAAGTTATTAGAACCATTAGGCATTTTGGTCCTAGATTTCCTTTATATGTTGGGTGAGCATAGTTTGAATTAGTTTTTCTCCTTTGGTGTAATAAGCCAGAAGGCCTAACCATCAAGCATAGACACAGGGAAAGGACAATGACAGTTGCTTTGTTTTCATTTTTACTCGTTTTTGTTGTTGTTTGTTTGTTTCCTTTAAGGTGAATGAAGTAAGCCATGCATAGCTGCAAGGCCACAGACTTACACAATTTGGTAAACATATTAAAAACTATTTTATTTTCCAGTTTTGAGTGTTGCAGACATTTGTGTCATTATGCCCTGGAGGAGAAGCTGAGAAACTTGATTCTGAATGACTAACTAGTAGATGTCTTTGCAGGAAAGAGGCAAAAATCAAGGCACCATAGTAGGGCGAGGTCTACAGCTACCTCACAGAAGAACTTCAGAATATGTAACTAGCTGAATAGAACACTTTACAATATTTACAATATTAGTAAGATGAGTGGAATCATTTTTTTCATGGTATAAAATTTCACTTAATTGGGTTTCAAACTTAGTGATTCCTCTCAAATTGAATGTTCATCTGTAGAGCCATGCTGAGCTTGAGGGCTATAAAACTCAGGCTGCCATCTGTTCTTACTTTGAAGAAGTGATTATTGATGTTTAGCTGTTGTTTTTCATTGTGATTTGATGGAAGATTGTCACAAGTTTAGATTTCTGGGCCACATGGAGAAGCTTTTCTTTTACTTACCTGAAAGCCAAAATAGACTGTAGTGTAAGAGGGCTGTCTGAGTGAATGGGACATCCTCACCTTAACTTAAGAGGCCAGAGGGCTTCAGTCTGAGATGGTTTTGAAGTGTCTGTGTCTGTAGAAGTGAGTGGCTACAGTTTTGTAAACCTTGAGTTTGAAGCTTCTGAGTCTGAGTTTTCATTGTGTTTTTTGAGCAGAAGCCCCACTGGACATGCTACCATCAATGTCCCCATGCCCTGCTGCTGTTCCCATGCCCCTGTGTCCGTGTTCACTGTTTTTCTTTCTGCTTAGGAACAACTCTTCCTCTTTCTGGTGTTGAGTGGTGGCAACTGCAGAAGTCTAGCGCGTGGGTGTGAAAGGTGAACACATCTGCCATAGTGCTAGGATTCTGCCCAATTATTATTCTAGATTCTATAATCAACGTTTCCACCTCTCTCCAGAGTGTTGCAACATCATGTTGCTAGGAAACCCAACTATAGATGCTATTCCTAAGTTTGGGACAGTAAAATAGTCAGTGAACAGGACACAGGTAAATTCAATGAAGAAAATTCCTTATGTTACAATCCACTTAGGACGAATTTATGGAGGCACATTGAATGAGTAAAGAAGTGGGTTCCACAAAGATGTAACAAAATGGCTGAGGGGCTCAGTGGCAAGCAACATGGTGTGTATTACAAGGAATTGAGTTACTTCCTGAAGAAAGAGGCATCTGAACTAACCCTTTAAAACAATGGTTCCCAACCTGTGGATCATGACCCACTTTGGGTCAAACAACCTTTTCACAAGGGTCACCCAAGACCATTGGAAAACAGATATTTACATTATGATTCGTAATAGTAGCAAAATTACAGTTTTGCTACTATTATGAGGTCATTTGATGATTGGGGGTTCACCACAACATGAGAAACTATATTAAAAGGTTGCAGTTTTGTGGGTCTGGGGTCATTTGGAGATTTACCAGTCTGACTCAAGTCTTGGTTTTAGTAAATCAGAGGCTATTGAATATTGGTGCTAGATACCCATGGCACCAGGACTGCAGCCAAGGAAACTCCCTAGATGCAGCATCTAGTCATGTCAGTCAAGGGCTTATAAAGTCAAAAGCCACAAGATTGCATGTGTTCTGTCTACCAGTAGACAGGATCTCATTTTAACACGTGTGTCTGAGAGGTACCCCAGTCATTGAACAGAGTAAGCAAGTTTGATTACAAAAGCAGAAATAACAGTTAGTCTTATTACCTATTATCTTGCTAGAACAATAGATTTTTTACAAGATTGGTCAATAAAGAATGGTCTTTAACTAAGTCTGGGAAAAAGGGAAGTGGGCTGCTAAGGTACAGTCTGTACAAGTCAGGGATCTACATATTAGAAGCATTGTTTGCTTTTTTGTCTCTCAAGCATAGTGAGTCTGAATGTAATGCTAAAACCATAGCAGCATTAGGGAAGCTGAGAACCACTGCTTTAAAGGGAAACATTTGCTTTTCTGCCACTTATTAGAAATAGATTCTTTTCTAACAACAATTACTGATTATAGTTTATCCACCCTCCACTCCTCCCAGTTCTTTCTTCCCTTCCCCCTTCCCTCTGGATCCACTCCCTTCCTGCCACTCATTAGAAAAGAACAGGCTTCCAAAAAACAACAAACAAGCATAACAAAATAAAATAAACTAAGATGAAGCAAAAACTATCATATTGAAGTTGAACAATGTAACCCAGCAGGAGGAAAAGAGCCCCAAGAGTCAGAGACCCACTCATTTCCATAGTCAGGAGTCCCATAAAAATACTAAGCCAAGAGATATAATATGTAGGCCCTGTGCTTGCTCCTTCAGTCTCTGTGAGTTCATATGAGCCTTGCTTAGTTGATTTAGAGGGCCTTGTTCTCTTGGAGTCCTCCATCCCCTCTTACAGTCTTTATGTCTTTTCTTCTGTGGGGATACTTGAACTCAGGGGAGGAATTTGATGAAGACCTGTAATTTAGACACTCTCTCCACTTAATGTCTGTCTATGGGTCTCTGCATCTGTTCCCATATGCTTAAAAAGTGTTTCTGAGTAAGGAGTCACCATGTTAATATACATAAAGTTCAAACAGTATAACAATCAACATTAAAAAACAGAAAAATAATCTAAGTGGCCCAACCCTTTCTCTGCTTGGCCAACTAGAAATGGACAAATTCCAGAAAAATAATTTGACTATAAACAAAATCACTATATGAAATTGTTTAATAATTTACAATTTGAATATATTCATAAATCAAATCACCAGTAGCTTTTAATTTTCCACATCGTATAATTTATTTCAACTATGTTAACACAATTTATGGGAAAATATGTATACTTTGAATTATTTTTTCTTGGACATATTTAGTTATTTCTGGCTTACTATGAATTGTTGCTATAACAAATTGTAAATGTATATCCTTCAATTTTGTAAGTAAACATTCCAAGGATGCTTATATTATTAAGGAAATAGAGTAGCCCCCTTATTTTTATATTTTATCATACTAAGTTTCTTTTGTTATGACTAGTACTAATAAATTAAATATGTATATTTTTTAAAAGGTAAACATTTGCAGGTCATGGTGCTGCAACCTATAATTCTAGCACTCTGAAGGCTGGAGGAAGCAAGACTGTCAGTTTTAGGTTACTTTGAGTTACATGGCAAAATAAAAATTATAAAATATATAAAATAAATAAATTATAAAATACAAAAACTAGCTGGGTGGTGGTGCCACATGCCTTTAATCTCAGCACTCATGAGGCAGAGGCAGGTGGAATTCTGAGCTCAAGGCCAGCCTGGTCCACAGAGTAAATTCCAGGACTATCAGTGCTACACAGAGAAACTATGTATCCAAAAAATTTATATATACATATATATACACACATATATATGTATGTATGTGTAATAAGTCACTAAATAAATGAAAGACAAGCATTAGGGATGAATACAGCTCAGTGGTATAATGCTTGCCTAGCATTTGAAAAACCCTTGGTTCCATTTCCTAAATTCACAATAAACAGAAGAGAAGATAAATGATGATTTAAATACATGAAAAAGCTGGTGAAGAGGGATTTCAGGGAGAAAAAAAATGAAAAAAAAATGGGAAGTATTAGAATAAGTAGCAATGTAAGCAAATGGTCCAATTCTCTAAGTCTCATCTAATACTCTAAGTCATGTTGATTATATTCATCTGGAGAATCCTGAGTAATGTAATCCTCAAGGGTTAGTTTCAGTCCTGGATGAACTGACATCAGTAATCAACACTCATGTTTCAGAACAGAAAAGTGAATGATGAGAACTTCCATTTCCTGATTCAATTTAGTCTTTCAGCTTCATCCTCCTCTTTATTGAGTGATTCATATTGGAGCCCAAGAACACCCAATACCCTGTCTTCTCAGTACAGCTCTGGGGGCTGCTTGTTCTATATTCCACAGTGATGCTGATTTAATTTCCAATTATCTGTAGAATTCTGTTGCTGAACTTGGTATAAAAAGAACATTCAAACAGGGATATCAGGTGTGTCATTGTATGTATTTGGATTTTGGTGACAAAGTCAAAGGTTAATCTGTGCTTTCTGTTTCCTTCAGCACCAACCAGGTTCAAGGTCAGGAGAGGGTATGAGGACCAAAACTCTTTTGAACATCACCAGCTGCTAATAGCAGCCCACTTCTTCTCTTCCTAACCCAAACTCACAATCTCCTGGGATTCCCTTAGCTTGCCTTCTGACCTTCTATCTTGAGCCTACTTATTTGTCAAAGTTTGACATGTATGAACTTCAGGGAGTAGTACTGTGTCCATGCTCGTAGAAATAACACTCATCCTTAATAATTCCTCATGAATGATTTTCCAAGTATGTTTGAGGCCCAGGTCCTGAACTACATTCCCTATGCATCTAACAGTTCCATCATCACATTTGGTATATCTGAATGTAAAGTGATCATCTTTCCTATAAGCAGATTTGTTCCTGCACCTCATTATTGGTTACTGTCTCTGTCTAACATACTCCCATAAATAGCCAAGCTCTAAGACATGCTCTCAGATCACCATGCAATATTTAAACAGCCTTGTTGGCTTAGCAATATACTTTTACTCCTGTTACTGTAGAAAATGAGAAGTCCAAAGCTAAAGTGCTGGGGATCTGGTGTTGGGTGTTGGCCTACCTCTTGAATTGTGGATTAGCACCTTCTTGTGGTGTCCTCATGAGGTGTGCAGAAAGAGAAAGAATGCAAATCTAGTGTTTTCTCCCATAAGGGTCTTAATCTCATTGTTTCATTGGATTCTGAGATGTTTTCATGGCTTAATTACCTTCTAAAGGTACCATCATTTTGGATTCAGTCTATGACAATGGCCAATCATTCCTCAACAAGTCTCCCAGTCTAATCTGTTTCTTATCCTCATTCACTGCCTTTATTTCCTTTTCCACATCTCTACATGCCTAGAGAGTCCTAAAAAAATAGCATGGTTATCATGTTTCATTCTATACATTTTTCAGTCTGCATCAATTGATCCTGTTAGGGTTAACAGAAGGGTCATGTATGTAGTTGCTTTGACTACTGTGCCCACATTTCATTTAGAGGTAAAGCTTGGATATTTTCATCCCCAGAGACACTGAAAGAATTCCAAATTAGAGGCATGGTATCTTCAAACACTGAGCACTTGTTCTGTGCCACAGGCTGGGAAGATAGGATTATTTTTCATCTCCACTTCAATTTATTGGCTGTGTTGTACGGTAGCTGCTGGTTGATTAGGATTAGAGTGTAGCCAGAAACTGTTGTTAGGAGATCCACTTGGTCTCATATTATAAGGTTATCTAGTAGATCTGTGAAGCCCTTAAGTTGCCTTTGAGAATTCTTTTCAACAGATGTGCTTCTTTACCTGTGGGGTCTGCATCTCTATGTTCAACCAGCGTCAGGCTGAGTGCTAGTAAAGAAACTGACAACTAACTAACTAACTAAATAAATAAATAAATAAATAAATATGTGTTGCTTATGCCAAATAAATACATCCTTGGTATTATTTTTTAAATATAACTATTATATATAATTTAATATATTACATTAAATATTATATATAATTCTGTTAGGTGTAGATGTAACCATCTTGTTAAATAAGAAACACAAAGCCAATTGCAGAGTTAAAAGCCAAGAGGTCAGAGCAATAGCTGAGAGCTGAAAACCTTACCCTTCACTGCTGCTCTGTCTTTCCTCTCCGCAAGGGGCCTACTTTCTATGTCCTGTCTTTTATGTAGACTTTCTGTTCTGCCTTCTCATTGGTTGTAAACCCAGCCACATGACCTCCTTGTCATGTACAGACCTCCAGGTTTTCTATGGTTGGTATTGAGATTAATGGTGTTTGTCGCCATGCTGGCTGTATCCTTGAACACACGGAGATCCTTCCTAGCTCTGCCTCCCAAGTGCTGGGATTAAAGGCGTGCACCACTACCGCCCAGCTTCTGCTCTGGCTTGCTCTGACCCCAAGGCAACTTTATTAATATACAAATAAAATCACATTTCAGTACAAATAAAATATCACCATATTTATGTATTATAAATAATCTACAGATGACCAAAATATGCTTAAGGAAATACAAGTAAAATGTAATTTTGTACGGTCAAGGGGTATCTGTGGATTTTGTACCCATAAGTGACTAAGGAGTTGAGTGGGAGCCTGGAAGTCATCCCTTGGTGTCACTGATAAATGAGTGTTTAAACTTCAACAAATGGAAAGAAACAAAAATTATCTCTTAGGTTTACTCTCTAAGATCACAATAAATAATACAACTTGCTCTCTTCAGGAAACTACCAAGGCTCACTATTCTAAAATTAGGGTAAAAGTAACTGTCCAATAGATATTACATGTTCTTTGCCAAGTGTAATGCCATAGCCCTGTGTTTATAGTCTGATTAGTCATTAAGGGCACCATCCATGTTTTGCTGTTGTTTCCTTTGCACTAATATTAGGTCAGATGCAGTAGAAATGCTTAATAAATACTTATCCTTGCTAAATACACTTGCACTATGGCAGATACATGATGGGCTCCTTTCCTGACAGCCTTTTATTCAGTTTACACTTATTCTGAGGGAACTGCTACTCTTTCCTTGGATATTTCTTCTTATTTAACTGAAGTAGTAGAATAGGACATACCAATTAATTATCTAGGAGTGACTGCTGGACTCAGTTGTATCCACTGCTCTTGGTTCTTCACATACATAGTTTCAATTTCTTATAAGATTGTGATTCTTTCCAAAATGTGACAGTATGTGCCTGTGTATACATGGAATAGATGTAAATGCACGTGTATGAATTAGTGTGCAAGCATACATACACCATACACTCATGCACATGTGGATGGTATTAAAAATAGACACAGATTGGCAAATGACCTCCTAGTAAATATCTACTTTTAATTTTTATTTCTTTCTGATATAAAGAAACATCAGCTTTGGTAATTACGGATTATTAACCATGTTTGGTAGGAAGGACAGCGTACTCCCTACATGAGTCCTTTGAGTTGTATTAATTACAGCATCATTACGAGGCTCCAGCACAGTGCTTGAAATTTTTGCTGTTGACAATACAAAATCAAATGCACCCTCATCAGATACTCCTCTAGGACTATCTAATTACACCATGTGACCTGGTAGCCCATCAGGAATCTGATCAATGAGAGCTCCAGTGTAAGTCAGCTCTGCTCAAAGAATATGCATATGGTCTACCTGCTTGTAGGTGTAGTTGTGACCGGAGAAATCAACAAATCAATGGTGAAGGCAATCACTACCTCAGGTCTTCCATAATGCACTCAGTGTATTTTCTACTTGTTATATTTATAAGAAGAATAGAAAGATAAGCTAACAAAAAAATGAGTAAATGAAGATTCAAAGATGATGTAAGTGGATGATTTTCTTTTAAAAAGCTTAATGTTAAATTTGTGCAAATGTAAATTATTTATGTTCAAACATGTGAACTGGTTTTCATAATCAGAAATACTGAACATAGTCAACAATACTCATGCCTAGGATGGAGCTCTGTCCTTTGTCTTCTTTCAGTCATCACCCCTGTACTCCATCCCACACAGTTAGTTCCCAATCCATAAACTTATCTTGAGACCAGTTTCTTTTGGAAGTAACTAGAAGTAACTGCAGATGAAGCAACAAGGCAAAATGAATATTCAAGTCATTTGGGCTAAAACATATTATTTAAAGCAAAATTGATTAGGTAATTGTAAGTTGATTTGGCTTTGACAAAGTGGGAAAAATGGAGAGACATGGAGAGAAATTGATTTAAAGGAGCATAGAATGACTTTACAGAGATCTTGTTTTTAAACACACAGGTCTGGGTTTGGGGGAAGTCATTTTTTTAAAAGATTTATTTATTTATTATATATACCAAAGAGGGTGCCAGATCTCATTACAGATGGTTGTGAGCCACCATGCGGGTGCTGGGAATTGAACTCAGGACCTCTGGAAGAACAGTTGGTGTTCTTAACTGCTAAGCCATCTCTCAAGCCCCCAAGAGGAAGTCATTTCTTAATGCATATGTAACTCTCTTGATAGGTTATAAACACTTAAAATGAAAAGACTACTGGAATACTATCTGTTCATATTAACTTCTCCAAAGCCATTTGGATAGGAGTGATATTTTATGTAACATCATTAACTTTTAATGATCATGGTCAAATAATAGGCAGCAGAATGTTAGGCACACTCTCTGCCACTGATCTACATCCCGAGACCAACAGAACTATCTGTAAACATGGCCAGAGAAAAGCTTTAGGGGACACAGAGAGGAAATGGCAACACCATCAGCGTCCTGTGGGGATGACAGCATCTGTCCTCACATGGAGCCCTTGAACTACATCTTGGCCTTGAGTGTGAGCAGGAGGGAGAGGCACAGTAGGGGAGCACTTCTTAGAGTCTGAGCTTGGGATTCTGAGAAACAGTGTTAAAGCTTGAGAATGAGAAGGTTCAGGAAAGTGTCAAATTTATCATCTTTTCTTAGCATACTTCTCACTGCTGTGGCAGACACTTGATGGAAGTGACTGGTGGGAAGAAGGGGCTCCTTCTGGCTTACAGTTCATCATTGGGAAGAAGGCATGACTACAGGAGTAGTTTAATCTGTGAGGCCAACCAGGAAACAGAGAAACAGAATGCTAGTGTTTAGCTGCTCTCCTTTTCCTCTTGTTATGAGTTCAGAATCCATGCCTATTGGATGGAATGGTGCCAGTTATGTCTCTCTGGAAATACCTTCACATGTACGCCCAAAGCTGCACCTCATTAATACCCCAGGCATTCATTAAAACAGTTAAGTCAACAATTGAAATTAACCACTGCCCAGGCTACATAAAGTTCCTATGGAATGTTGGCTGTAGAAGAAGGAATCCACAACCTTAGCAGGTGTATAGGAGACACCAAAGATGAACTAATATGCAGAAAATTATATTAAGTAATATGCCATGGGTGAAATATTGCACATGTTCATACCCCTTTCACATTTACCAATGATACATCCTATTGTTCTTTTCCATGTAGAGAATATACTTGACATTTTTAAAAACCTACTTTACAACAGTATAATTGTGCAATTGGGTGGCAAAATGTAGATTCATTTTGGTAATTGACTCTTCATCTGAAGCACTTATAGCAGTCATCTTAATATAGCTCATTTAAGCACTCTCTAAAAGCAGTATCAGTTAATGCAGTTTATAAAATCATTCGACACAGCCCATTGAACTCACCCTTAGTACAGAAGAAGCATGTCTGTCGATGCTGTAGTGGAGGAGCCCTGTTGTCTGATGACTTTCTGCATTCTGGGTGTTGACATGTGTGTAACAGACTTGTCAAACCTCTCTCCTTCATGCTAGCTGGGATTTTATACCCCACCATGAGGAAACAAAATCAGTGAGGCAAAGCAGGAGCAGCTTGGTGAAGGGGGCTGATAGCAGCAGGCACTGCCAAGCCCACCATCAATAACGTAGCAGTTTGTTTTCAAATGGCTTTTGTGCTGATCATGCAGAACCCTTTAAATGTATATGGCTTTCTGCACAGTTGTCTGAATTCACATGGAGGATGGCAGTTGGTGAGCAGTGGGATGCTAGTATGTTTTGTCTGAAGGGTATCTTATGAGGTGGTTTGCATCAGATTGTGGTGTGCCTTTGACAAAGTGTGCTTGTTGAAGCATGAAGGTCAAAAGATAGGGCACATCAGGGGTTCATGCCTAAAACCCCACAATTTCACTTCTAAAAAACGTGACCTTATCTGTTAAAATGGACTATCAGCTCACAAAAGCTCCCTAAACTGTGTGTGTGTGTGTGTGTGTGTGTGTGTGTGTGTGTGTGTGTGTTCACACAAATACAAAATTCATATGAAAGCATTTAACTAGACTATGCTCTTCTCGTAAGCCACAAGTTGTCAGATAAAAAGCCAAACAGGAGGTATGGATAGCCCTCCTTGAGTTGATGATCAGAGATGTCCTGTGGAACTTTCTCCCCAAACAATACAAACAATTACAATTGTTCTTGGTTACCTACTGGAACCTGGTAACAAACAGTCCAATATAAAAGCCAGTTGACTGCATTAACGGTAATGTGAAACAAGCATCTCCCAGTTTAGAAAATGATTTAAGAACAACTCCACACATGGGAATATAAACTAAAGTGGAACTTAGGACCAGTTTTAAGAACAAGTGGAAAACTATTATATTGTCTTGTTTGTACATTCTTTGAGCCCTTACTGTAAGTTATGTTTTATGTAGTTGTAGTTTTTTGTTTTATGTAATGTAGTATGACAGAGTTAGAGGGGCAGAATCATTAAGATATTAATGATATGATTATGTTAAATATTGTAGTAGGTTATTTGTGACATGTGAATTATGTATGGGGTACTTACCATATGATGTAAAGTACAAGGGATTTATCACAGAACATATGAGACCTAATTAAGTATTATCTATAAAGCCTTGCCTTTTCAGGGGACAATAACTGGGAGAACCAGATGAGAATAATCTGGGGAAGGGAATATAAATGTGACCCATGCACATCAACTGGAACTCCAGAATGGCCTGGACCATGGGTTAGGCTTCCAGCACGTCTAACTGCATGAATAGCCTGCAGGAGAAAATAGTCCTTCTAGAAGTACAACATAAACATGGACAGGACATGGAAAAGGACCTGGTGCACATATGGCTGCTGCTTCATTTCTGCCTTTTAAACTTTTTGTGAGAGGTTTTTCCAGTCTACCTCATGAGAAGGATTCTGGAGAGGGAACTCTGTATATCATGCTCCATCTGGACAACTGGAAACATTACAAGGCCACTACACTTCATATTTTTCAACCTTGACACCGATAAATACTCTTTATTTATGTGCACATGTATGATGGTATGTAGATTCCAGCGGTCAACTCTGAGTATCTGTTATTGCATTCTTCCTCATCAATTCTGGAGTTTCTTGATGTGGGTTGAGTATTTCTCTGTTGCTGACACACCCTGCATGCCCAGAATTTTTTTTTTTTTTTTTTTTATTTTTATTTTTTTAGTTTTTTGAGACAGAATTTCTCTGTGTAGTTTTGGAGTGTGTCCTGGATCTCACTCTGTAGACCCTGCTGGCCTTGAACTCACAGAGATCCACCTGGCTCTGCCTCCCAAGTGCTGGGATGTAAAGGCATGCGCCACGGCCGCCCAGCATGCCCAGCATCTTTAAATGGGTACTGGGGATTAAACATGGCTCCTCATGCTTTTACAATAAATATTCTGTTAACTGGGCTGTCTCCCAGCCCCTTCAACCATACTTATATCCAAAAGAGTAACATAAAATTTTTATCTAACATGTTATGGTTATCTAGTGTTAAAAACAAAACAAACAAAACATGCTATAACAATCCCCACTCCCCACCCCACCCCACACACAAGGATGAGATATTCATGTTCTTTCTTTAGATGAAGCTCTTTCTTCTAATCACAATTTTCAACAACAATGCTGAGACACAAAATTGAACTACTATTAATACTGTATGACAGCTGATAGAGGGATGAGAGGAGGTATTAAAATCTATAGGCATATTAATATCACAATAATAAAAGTAGCAGACTCAGGAGGCTGAGGAAGGAGGATTGCTTGAGCCATAAATTTAAGGGCAGTCTTGGCAACACATAAAGATCTATGTCAAAAAATTTAATGATGCACCAATGTGTCAGTTAAGATGATATCTGAAGCTTCGACTCTGGTGTGTGGAATTACATGTATGCAACGATGTGAGGTAATGGTAAAAGGATTGGAACAGATCAATTGAATAAATAAAGTCCAGAGATAGACCTGCAACATATGCATGATGAAATGATTTGGGGACAATTTGTCAACTTAATTCAATAAGAAAAAGAAGTAGAACCAGACTAATTGGCCATTGCAATAGAGGAAAGGTAACTTTCCTTTTGCATACCACATCATAATAAAAATTACTTAAAATGCCTTACAGACCAAAGTCTAAAAGCAAAAATGATAAATTTTACAAGAAAGTGAAAAAATATCTGCAATATTCTTGTGGGTAAATATTTTTTAAGATACCACTGAAGAAAGATGAGACAGTATATTTGATAAAAATCAACGGTACTTTTAAGAAAAGAAGCAAAACGGCTCATGATGGGAGGATTATATAACACAGAGATCTAACAAAGGACATGTGTGCAGATCACAAAAGGGCTGCTAAGCTTCAACAAAATGTCACCACACAATCCTCTAAGAATATAAAACACACAAGAGAGATCAGCAGAAAACAGGTCTAAGAAAATATATTGACTCCCTTAACAAGGACATGTCAATAAGAAAACACCATTCATGTCTGACAATGGATACACCTAAAAAGACTCCTGCTACCAAATGTTAGGGATGTCAGGGAAGAGCAATACCTTAGACAGCGCTGGGAATGACCAACACTGCCACCTCTTTAAGAAAAAATTTGTAGCTTCTTCCAACACTAAAAATATATCTATAATGTGAGCTGGCCTTTTACTTCTCATGTATTTATTTAAGAAAATTGTAATTTAGCCATGTAAAGGCCTAACTACAAAAGTTTATAGTAGCTTTATTCGTGATAGCCCCAAACTAGAAATAATGCACATGCCCATCTGTAGTTAGAGTTTTCCTGCCTGGCCCACAGTCAGGACAAATCTCTCTCACCCACCAGTCCCACAGTCGCTCAGACCCAACCAAGTAAGTACACAGATACTTATATTGTTTACAAACTGTATGGCTGTGGCAGGCTTCTTCTTATCTACTTCTTTTATCTTAAATGAATCCATTTCTATTAACCTATACTTTGCCACTTGGCTTGTGGCTTACCGGTGTCTTTACATGTTACTTGTCGTGGCAGCGACTGGCAGTGTCTCTCTGGAGAACTCTGCTCGGTCTACCTCCAGCGTCCAGGGTCCCAGAACCAAGAGAGACCTCTCCTCTCCATCCTGGGTCTTCAGCTTCCTCCCTCAGCCCTGCCTTGTGGGCGTGACCATTACCAAAGCCTCAATGGGGGTTGGAATTTCCAGGCCAATGCTGGTATGGCTACCCACTACACCCATCAACAATGGGTGTGTAAACAAAACTGGTATGACCATACAAGTAGATGATTCATCAATAAATCAGAATAAATAACTAATGAAGCAAAAAAAGAAAAAAAATCCCCAAATCATCATGCTGAGTAAAATAGACAAATGCAAATAAGTATGTGCTATATAATTTCATTTATATCCAACTCAAAAAAATGACATTAATGGTGACCATAGGCAAATAGCCATCCCCCCCCCCCAGGGACTGAGAGGGAAGGATTACAGAGAGCCATGAGGACAAAATTGATTAACTGTTATGTGTTTGGATTTGGGAAGAGTTTCAATAGAGAACATAGCTTGGAAAAGTGAGTGGTATCCTCAGCACTAGATATTTACCATCTAGTTATGGTAGATAACCAAGAGTGCTTCCAACAGCCTCTGTTTTGTGTGCCTTTGGGGACTCCCTGACCAATAACTCATAGTAAAGTACCCTTGTCCACACACACACAGACACACAGACACACAGGCACACAGGCACACACACACACACAATTATAATTATTTTATTTATTTTTTAAAATTAGCTTTCAAGCTAGCAAATTCTCTCTATTCTTTAAGACTTTGTGATGGCAAGTGGTTTTTTTGTTTGTTTGTTTTTGGGTTGTTGTTAACTTGACACAAAGAAGGTCATCTGGGAAGAGGGAAACTCAACTGGGAAAATCCCTATTTATCAGACTGACCTGTAGGCATGTCTGTGGGGCATGTCTTGATTAATGATGGACGGAGGGCCCAACCTATTGTATGCAGTGCCACCTCTGGGCAAGGTGAACAAGCTGTAGAGAGGAAGCCAGTAGGTAACATTCCTCCTTCAGTTCCTGCCTTAATTTCTTCAATGACAGCATGCAACCTATAAGCCATGTAAACTTTTCTTCTCCAAGCTTGTTTTGGTCGGTGTTTTATTATAGCAACAGAGAAGCAAACTATGAGACATTTCTTCATACATCCTTAGTTTTGGTTAACACTCTCCATACTCTGTGGTCTCCTTCACTTATTTGGTACCATCCACACTTAGACCTTTAATCTGGAATATTCACACTTTCTTTTCTATCACTTATATTCTACTATCCCCTCCAATTATATTTTTGCTTCAAGATTAGATTTCCATATAGCTTTTTCATACATTCTTCAGTTTGGTCAGCCTTCCTCCACCCCATGATTTCTCCATTTCCCATCTCCTTCCATGTTTGAATCTTTCTGTCTGAAGAATCCCTCATCCCTATTAGTGCTGAACCCTGCATACTATGTATAATATTGACCTGCCTACCTGATAATAAACCCACTGTACAGCAGTGGCAGGATGTTGTGGAGATAATCAACCACTTTCTGCTTGGATATGAGACATGCTCCATGGGAATGATTTTTTCTGTTACTGTAAACTGGATTTTTAAAAAACCCGTGTCTGTAAGCCCTAGGAACTAATTGCTGGTGTTACTTTAAATGGTCATGCAGTCAAACTGCTTTCTGACTATTTCTGTTTACACCCATAGATTTGTGTTGCTTTTGACTTTGGTCAGCTATGATTCTTTTTGCAGTGGACAGATGTTAACGCAGAGACTCAAATCTGGTCGAAGTGACAAGTGTAACTAACAATGAATGCTCAGCAGTGGGTGAATCATCTGTATTAACCTTCCAAATCTGAATCTCAGAGAACATTGCCAACAGTGGGCAGAACGAGTGTAAGAGCTGAAGCAGTAGAAGAGCCATGGAGCAAAGACTTCTGATCAAACACACCCGCTGTGCCACCAACTTATGGCACCCAAGTGACTTGGACAAGGTCAAGCCAGTCCAAATTCCATCATGGACTGAGGAGGGGCTTCTGAGGTTTCAACTTTGGTAGAAGAGCTATTAGCAGTTGATGGTTACTGAGAGACAGAAAGTCACTCTCCTTTGGGGATATAGCTTCAGGTGGTTGTTCATGCCATTGTATGTGGTCACACACTCATGTTCACATGTGTAACACTAATTGTTATTAATAACAAAGATACATAAAAAGTGGACATGGGTTGGGAAGGTGACAAGGTGGGGTACACTAGAGGGAAATGGAAGGAGGTGGTAGTGCTAGATGTGATCAAAATATATTGTATAAATATACCACAAGTTCACAGAATAAGTGAAATATTTCAAAATAACATGTAAGTTATTGACACACACTAGGAGAGCCATGCAATTTAGACCATTCAAATCAAGGAGTGGTAATGGTGATGCAATTTCCAAAATGTAGGAGTTTCCTGTGGCTGTGGAAATGGGATTAGCTGTCAGTTAAGCAGCCTCTGCTAATTTTCAGCCATGTAATCATAAGCCATTTACCACCTTTTAAAACTTTCACTATTTTGAATAGATGAATATATTAGTACATGCTTAAAACTAAGCACTTAGCATTTACCAGACATCATGACAGTCAATTAATTTCTATAACCTCATTTGTCTATGTGATTTCTTCCTTGAATTAAGGCTTTACTGTGTAAACAAACAAAAATATATACTGTTTATTGTCTCTTAGAATTCACTTTTTACCTAAACTTTGATGACCTTGCAGACATCCTCATGGACTTCAGCTGTCTTGTGCACAGGAAGAAAAACAAATCAATAAGCAATGGCTAGTGTCTGTTCACATGGCTGTGAAGTGGGCCTGAGCCTCTACACTTAGTCAAAGCTGTCCATATAGAATCTGTTATTCTTTGTTTCTTGTGTTTACACTTAGTGGATTAAGACCAGAAGAGATTGCTCATACACACACACACACACACACACACACACACACACACACGCACGCGCGCGTCGGGGGTGGGGGAGGGTTCTGGTCAGTTGTAATGCAGTACATGTAGAGATACACACACAGGTGTTTGTGTGTCATAACTGGTAATTTGCAGAGAAGCTGGACTTCAGTCTTGGAGTGATTGAACAGAGTCTTCTGAAATCTTTCTTGTGTAGCAAAATAGAGAAAAGGGAGAGATTGAGAGTGGATCAGTAATGGTAGCAAGCCCCCAGAAGCCACTGGGGTGACTGAAGGGCGAGTGGGCAGGGAACAGGGTAGGGTTCTCAGCCCGAGAGTCTGCAGTGAGTTCTCCATATATGAGTCAGGCTCTCTCTCCATTTTCTGTCCTATTTTCAGATCAGTCTTCAATCTGAAGCAAGTGCTTTTGTTAGGCTCTGGTCCCTCCTACTTCTTTATTCTCCATTTGATGCTTATTAGATGCATATATTCAAACATAAGATTTTAATTTCCTTAGCACAGGGCATATGCCCTCCCCATAATGTTTTATGTATTTTCTACCTATATTTCTGAAAAACTCTCAAAAACCCTTGAATGGTGTTATTTATTATATATGCATATCTATCCATGTATGTATTATATACAGTTATACACGCTAATTTGTATTCTACTTCTGCGCAGCTGCTTTGCCTTTCTGGAACATGTGCTTTTACTTAAGATGTGAATTTTCCTTACATTCTAGCAGAAGTACTTATAGAAATACCTTTCAAGAAAAAATTGACTCCCTCTTTCCCATCATGTTATTGCCAAGCTTATTTGAACAAGCTTGATACATTTTGTGGATTATCTCCACCCTCAAGTTTACGGGAGTTCAGTTTTTCATCATTGTACTTTGGATCATTTAAAGTTAGCATGAAATTAAACTGTCAAGAAATCAAAAGACACTGACAATCTCAGTCAACAGTGTATAAAACTACATTCAATTCATCTGTCTCTGGTTTCTGAATTGCAAACTAACATTTCTAATTGAATAGTTCATTTAACTAGTCAGATTTAAAGTCCGGTCATGAGGAAATTTTAATTTTGGTGTTGTATTTAATTCTCCCTAAAGGAAAAGTGACTACTTTGTGGTTTTTCTTATTTTTCTGAAGTCAAAAGGATGTACCAGAAAAAATTAAGAGCTGTCAAAAATGAATGTTCTAGCAAAACATCTATTATTTATAACCATGGCAGAGAGCAATGGCTCATCCCTTCACTGAGTTGTTTCGAGATGCCAGGAATGAGAGATAATAGACAAAATGACAAGCAAACAATGTAAATGAAAATATTCACTTGTTCAGCTGGTTAAATCTAATGTAATTCATTCGTTTACTTTTTGTAAAAAAGATCTTAAAAGCTCATATTAATTTAAGTTACTTTTGTGAATTCCTTATCTGATGAGAATTAAATGAAGTACATTGCCTTATAAAACTGTTTCAAAATATTTCATTAGAATTTGTGACTTTGCATTTTCTATAGAAACTTAAAAACATAAATCTTTAAAAACTGATCATGTATGTATGAAGAAGGAAAATAAGAATAGTCTTTTTGCTTTGGAAATATTTACTAAAAGTAGACAAGTAAAAATATATTTAATATAACTATAATGAAACCCTATTTATATGAAAAACTTACATTGGTGATTTTGAATCTCACGATTCATTTGGAATGAATCACAGTATAACAATGGAGAGTCAGGATAAACCAAATTTTATGTTCATCGTTCAGTTTTGCAGAAAGTTTAAAACTTTTAAAATTCTAACTATTTTAATGGCCATCTCTTGTCACTGAAAAAGAATTCCAGTACTGGGACTGGGTTGCACTCAATTCCAAACAACCCAAGCTGTTGCTAAAACAGTGGGTTGCTCTCCACAAACTGATAGCAAAACCCCATTGCTGAGGACAACAGCAACACAACCCATTGAACATGCAGAAGTCGAGCTGGTCCCTACCTGGAGCCTTTACCCTTACATTCTAGTGTCTGGTATGGGAAGGCAATCTTGCAGGCTGCCAAAAGAGAAATATAAACACCAACCCAGTCACACAACCTTTGAACTACAACTTGTCCTCCCTGCAAGATATGGTAGAACAATGTTGGCACAGAATTGGAGTGGCCAAGGTCTGATTTGACTTAAGGCCTACTTCATGAGATGGAACTCATACCCAACACTGCTTGGGTTACCAAGAACCAGAGACTAGATAGTCCAGAGACCTGGGGTAAAACCAAACATTACTGATCTTTAAAAAAAAGTATTAATGAAATGACTCCTAATGATATTCTGCTTTACTTATAAATCAGTGACTTATTCAGCCATCATCAGGGAAGCTCCTTCCTGCAGCAGATGGCACTCACAGTCAGACATTACATGGAGAGAGAGTCCTTTGAGCACACAGCAATAAATGGGATGTCTTCATCAAATCCTTCCCCTCAGAGCTCAGGGAACCACACAGAAAAAGGAGGAAGAAAGCATGTAAGAGCCACAGGGATTGGAGATCACCAAGAGAACAAGGCCCTCAGAATCAACCAAGCAAGGCTCACATGAGCTCACATAGTCTGAAGCAGCAAGCAGGGGCCCACAGGGACTATACCAGGCCCCTTGAATATATCTTATACATTTCAGCTTAGTGTTTTCATGGGACTCCCAAGTGTGTGCGTGATGGGCCTCTGAATCCTGTGCCTGCTCTGGGGCTCTTTTCCTTCTGTTGGTTCTCCTTGTCCAACCTCAAGGTGAGGGTTTTGTTGGATCTTATCACATTTTACTTAGTCACGTTTGGTTGTTCTCTCTTAGAAAGAAGCCTGTTCTTTTCTAATGAGAGAAAGGGAATACATCCAGATGGGAGGGGAGAGGAGGAGGGACTTGGAGGAGTAGAGAGAGGGGAAACTGTAATCAGGATATATTGTATGAGAAAACAATCTGTTTTCAATAAAAAGAAAAAAAGGAAAGAACTTCTTCTCAGTGATAAGCTAAAGATATCCCTTTTGCTGTTCTGTTTATAAACTTCATATCCAAGCTGACATGACATGTGTGTATCTCATCTACCAGTCCCATGGCCCTGACTTGTATATTTAACTTCTTGGAACTCAATTTATTTTAGTGAACGAAAATGACTGTTGTTATTTACAAGCAGACTGTATGTCTCTGTCTGTTATCACCTGTGCTGAAGCCCCAAGGGCTAGGTACCAACACATGCTAGACTCCAGCCAGTCTTCCAAGGAATAGATTAGCCACAAGAATCAGCTCACATATAAAGGCATTGGAGATATTTTATCTGCCAAAACAACCACAGCATATTTAATGGAAATTAAGTAACAGAAATTAGTTGTTGCCATTCGATTACATTAAAGCTATACTCAGAGATGCTACCTAAAAGTTGATGAACTGGTCATGGATATATATGCATGTATATAGAATAAAGTCAGCATGCTCTTGGTTTCTATAGATGAATCTCTTTACCATTACTTTAATAAATTGTTTTCAAATAACATTTCTCTGAGTGCTAAGTCTCTGTGTGGTTCCTCTGGGAGTCTATGGTCCTACCACTCTTCAGATTCAATATCTTAGATAAAGTTTTCATGTTGTTGACATGAAGCATGTACCAGAAATTTTCATGTTCTTAATAATTTTGGAACAATACTTACTGCCTTACCTAGAAGCTCAGGTGTGGCTTCTCATAAACTTACTTCAGGCTTATTGGTTTCCTATCTCCATTAAAATAACATTGGAGTGTATGCCAAATGATGAATAGAGAGTCTTCTGATTGATCCATTCTGTTTTGCGTGTCTATGATTCTAAACCATTTTCTTCACTTGGGAACATTAATGGAGAGGTGAATTTATGTAGATAATCACCACTTCAGATTTTCTTGGGGAGATACTAGTGGGCTCTGAAAATGTATTTTCCTGTGTTAATTCTAACATCCTAAAATACTATTAATGTCTATTGGCTAACTACTTTGGAAAAATAAGAGAGAAAAAGACAATCTCATTTTTATTTTTCAAGGACTATTTCTCTTCAATGTACAGATAAATAAATTAATATTTGGGTCTTTTTATTTTAAGAAAAATGTATTTCTTTCTTGCCACTTTTAAAGAAATTCAACCTGTATTATACAGAATAAATCAGTGGGCAGAAATACAGCTATTGCCACATTTTAAAAGACAGATAAAATTAATTATATGTGTAACAAAGCAGAAGAATTCCATAAGGAAAAGACGGAATTCATCTCTCAATCAGAGTCAAGTTCTCCACCAGATATTTTCTAATTACTGTCAATAAAGGAGTTGAAATGTCATACTGAAGAGTGCTGAGAGCAGACGTTTCCTCTAAGAGATGCTGTAATTACAACCACTCAGTCAGGCAAGATTCTCAGATCATAAGGACACAAGACAAACATCTGCAATCATTCGATTACCAAGCGTGTTTTTGTTTTGTTTTGTTTATGTATTTGAGGGAGACATGCAGGCCCAGGGCAACCAGCTCTGAGCCAGCCATTAGCACTCCATTGTGCTTGTCCCTCCTGGACAGGTGGGCTACAGTTAAGCCTTGGTGTGAGGATGCATAGTAGTCATTGCCATTCTTGTACATGCCCCAAGAGTACAGTCACCTCTCCAAAGTGGACATAAAACCACTAAAACATAGGAGAATGGGTATGCAGCCATCGAGCAGCTATAGCTGTCAGTGAGCCAACAGTCCTCACAAAATAACTCTTGTCTTTCTCACAAGAATGCAGCATCACCATTGTTCTCCAGACTCTTCTGTGACACAGACATTCCAAAGGTTATTTATTTGTAATTTGACAAAACACAACCTGGGCTGGGCGGTGGTGGCACACGCCTTTAATCCCAGCACTCGGGAGGCAGAGCCAGGTGGATCTTCGTGAGTTCGAGGCCAGCCTGGGCTACCAAGTGAGTCCCAGGAAAGGCGCAAAGCTACACAGAGAAACCCTGTCTTGAAAAACAAACAAACAAACAAACAAACAAAAAAACCCACAACCCAAAGTCCCTTCTTTTACCCAGAAAGTGATGTTCGAGAAAATGACAAACAGGATGCAAAGGAGTTTATATGGACCACGAACAAATGAAACCACAGTAAATATTTCTACAGATCAGAGAATGAAGGGAGAAAAATCTGAGAACTGGGACCAATATCCAATAGATGGATGTTTGGATACACCTTTCTGCAGCTGGGTAAGAGACTCGAGGTCTTATTTGCCAATCAAAGGTATGGGTAAAGGCCAAGGTTTCTGTTTAACATGCTGTAATGTTCAAGGCAGCCTTCCATCTCCAACTATACCCCCAGCACACACACACACACACACACACACACACACACACACACACACACACACACACCTTTCAGAACAAATGTCAACAGAGCAATTGAGCTCGTGGTGTTATCATTCCTCTCCCTTTTATCTAGATACTTATTTATCTCCTTCTATTGCAGTGTTAATAAAGTTTCCTTTTCCATTCTTCCAGCAGGCTGCCATAACTTTCCCTCTATACTTTGATTTGGAAAGTGTGTCACTTATTTCATTGAATGAACACACATAGCAGCTTTGCATTTTAAAGTATGAGACTTCCCACCCAAATGCACTCATCTCCATGTGAACTTCATAGTTGGCCTTTCGAGGCAATAATTATTGTGACTCCTCCTAAGAAACTCCCACTGCCCTTACAATGCAGGTAGATACAGTCAAGGGTTTGTAGAGGGCATAGGAGCCTTTCCCTTCTCTAGCCTCAGGCAGCCTGTGCCCTCTGCAGGGCCCCAGGATATAGCTAGAGTTTTCTCTTTGTAGTTAGAGTTTTCCTGCCTGGCCCACAGTCAGGACAAGTATCTCTCACCCACCAGTTCCATAACTGCTCAGACCCAACCAAGTAAACACAGAGACTTATATTGCTTACAAATTGTATGGCCGTGGCAGGCTTCTTGCTATCTAGTTCTTCTATCTTAAATTAACCCATTTCTAGTAGTCTATAAGTTGCCACGTGGCTGGTAGCTTATCAGTACCTTATATCTCGTTTATCATGGCAGTGGCTGGCAGTGTCTCTCTGCCTCTGCCTTCTACTTCTTCTCTGCTTGTCCGGCCTATACTTCCTGCCTGGCTACTGGCCAATCAGTGTTTTATTTATTAACCAATCATAGCAACACATTTGACATACGGAACATCCCACAGCACTAGGAACCAGTGTGCACACCTATCATCATCTGTTCACATGTATGTCAAAGACTTTTGTGCAGCATGAAGTCTACAGACCTCAAGAGTTGGGTATGCTTACCTTCAAATTAGCATTCAATTTGTTTAAAGTACCTCTTTTAAAAAAAATTATAGTATATGGAGAATCAGAAAGATAAATAAGAGTGTCCAGGCATGTGTAGTAAAAATTCTTTGGACCTTGCATTATCTGACAAACTCCAAGTATATGCTTGGCTTATTTTGTTTTTGTGACATGAAGCATTTCAATATTCTCTCATTTCCAAGCTCCTGTTTTTCACATTCGTCTAAGGTCTTGTTGACCTGTTGATGTTTTCTTAATGTATCAATAAGCCACTTGATTTCTAGAACTGATATTGGTATCTTTTCCTTCTCTGAGTCACCACATCCCCTCTGAAAGCTTTCTTGGTTAGTACTACCCAGTGAAGTAACATACTGTCTCTTACAGAACCCTTTTCAAATGACTCACAGTACCACACATTCTATTTTAAGGCAGGGCAGGCTGGGGTACAGAGGGCAGAGTTAGGGCAGACTGCTGAAGACTAAACCTGGGGTTGCTATGCAACTCATGAGCACATTCAGAGCCCTGCAGATCCTGCCCCACAGGACATGTGACCAGCGACTAAGAGAACAGGTATGCATTACAACTGATTTACTATGAAAAAAACAAAAGCAGATAAAAAGCAAAAATAACACAGCTTGTGGGCTGCTTCTGATAAGAAACAACATGTATTGTCCTCTCTTTCTTTCTCTGAAACCCACATTAGCCAGCAAAGCCCACAACATCTTCAACAAATAAGGACCTGACAAACCCTCTAAAGACTCTGAAGACTATAGCCAAATATGCTGAACTTTAAGCAAAAATGGATAGAAGACACCGAGAGCCAGTGCATAGTTCCAGGTTTTAAGTGGATTACGGCACCTGTCACTTCAGTATGCGGTCAGACCAAAGGAAACTGGCAACATTCTCAGAGCAGAGAAGAAGAGGCACAATGTCCTATTACCAAAACCCAGAAAAAAAATGATTCTTAAGGCAGAATGATGTATTTTCTTAACTACCTGAAAACTAACTTATTTATAATGAAAAATGCTCTGGAGGTGAGGCAAGACGGGAGCCAAAAAGGTGCGACATGTCCAGATTATACACGTACATTTCTAGAGCACTGGACACTATCGACTCTTCTGCCATGATGTGCTCACCTGAAAGTGGATAACATGGGTCTCTTGAAAACAGGCACACACAGTCAGAGGATGTAGTAGATATCGTACATTGAGACATGCTTGAAGGGGTATACACATGTGTGTGCACAACACACACACACACACACACACACACACACACACACACACATTGAAAGGTAGATAGGAGGGAGGAAGGAAAGAAGGAAGAACAAAAGAAGGAGAAGAAAGAAGTGGAAGAAGAGAGCCTTCATATCCTTTGCTCACTCAAAGTCGCCCTCCAAGTCCTCCACATTTGGCTTGAGCAAGCAGCAAGCAGACTTAAGAGCCAGATGAAATACTCTGAGTTTACTTATAAGAAATTGGTAAGGAAGATTCCTACAGAAGCTCTTATGAATATTATTTGGAAAAATTGTTAGGAATAAGACAGCAAGTAAAGAGAGCACAGAATAACAGAATACATGCTAGAAGAACTATTTCAGAAATTGAAAAATAAAATGTAAAAGAATGTATCACAATCAAAATGTGTTTATGAAACATTTGTCAAAAATAATTTTTAAGTTACATTTAATTATTTAAATTAACTTAATTTAATTAAATGAACAATTATTTTGTTTATTATTTAGCATTTTTTTATCTTATATGATCATGTACTGAAATTTGGCAGTAATGTTACCATAGAATTAAAAGGCAAAGAAAGAAACAGAGTGATGATTGGAGCAGAAAAAGGGCAGAGAATAAACTTGAAAATATTTTATTAGAACAACATGGGAAAGAATAATAAAGAAAAATGTGGAAAATAAAGAAAACCCACAAGCAGAATTATATCCCTCAATATGAAAGAGCTAATGATCTAACATTGATGCAAATGAGGAGAATATCTAAAAAATACGGAAGTGATTATGTCCACGCAGAGTATTCCTAGACAAACCAAGAATGAAGCAGACTGAGCTCCCTCGCTCTAAATCCCAATCACTTTGATGTTGAAGACATTTTTAGCTCCAGCATGAAACCACTGATGAAAAGAGTGCACACAGGACTCCACCTCATGTATCGAGCCATTAAAGTGTGTGGAAAATTACCTTCGGGCAATTGTAAATCAAGTGTGTATGAAACAAGTCAACCATATTTAAACTTGAGTCTCATTCTTAGATAATCTAAAAAACCATATGCAAGTATGCCAAAATGTGGGAAAAAAATATTCTAACCACTTCTTGTCCCAGATCTTTTGAATAAGAACAAGTCAATCTCTACATCCTTGTAAGGTCAGTGAACTTGAAATATCAAAAGTTTCTGAAGACATACTTAGGAGGAAGAAGTAGCCTTGACAGTGTTCATCCTGACAGACCTCAGCAGCTCTCATGGCCAGAAGACAGTAGGAATGTGAGCCTTGGGTGACATAGCCAGGTTACTAAATATTCACTCTTAGGTCACCACAAAAGTTCTGCTCTGCTTGTAAGGATTTGGTCAATGGAAAAACCATGAAAAGAAAATCATTGAAAATAAGGCAAATGACAGCTAAACAAGAACTGAGGACAAAAGGGGAAGTGGGCAAGGAGTGGGGAATGTCAACTGTCAACGAGCAGAGAACTGCTGAGAAGCAGAAAGGGTGAAAGCTTGTGGAGTTTAACATTGGTTAATGTAAATAACAATATAATCACACACATACAAAATAGTTGTTAGAAGTGCAGGAGTATATTCTACAGGCAGAAAGAGAAATATCCCCACATTCTTATTTTTGCAGCTGGGAGTCTTGTTGCCAGCTGTCTAACAAATCAATACAGAGAAATTTCAGCAAAGTACCAAAAGTTATTGTTTAAATTCTAAAATGAAAAGCAATTCATAAAGAATCTTTGTTAAAAGTAACTTACCAAGAGTTCCAGGTATAATTATAAACATTTCAAATTAGTATGATGAAAAACACACCCAGAAATATAAAAATAAAATAAAAACTAAAAAGGAGAGAGAGAGAGAGAGAGAGAGAGAGAGAGAGAGAGCAAGAGAGAGAGCGCTAGAAACATTGCAAATGTTGGGGAGGTGGGGAGAAGGAAGTCCTAAAACCTAGAGTCCATGTTATAAAATAAGCCTACAGTGTGATAGTCAAATTATACTGTAACTATAAATCAAACACCTATATAATAAACTCAGAAAGGCAAAACAGAATCAAATCATGCATTGTCTAAGAGAGATGATATAGCTGCAGCAAAATGGCAGAGAAAAAAATGTAAATATATGTTAAATAAAAGCAAACAATATCAAGTAGGAACTATGATGTTTTGATAGATTGAAATAAAAGATTAAGGAATTCCTCAAAAGTCATTCAGGAGTGCTTTAAGTAATGTGTGTAAGTCCTAAGATTGAGTCATTTCCTGTTGTCTTTCCACTAAACAACAAAATATTTCAAAGCGAAAATTGCAGAAAAATACAGAAAGATCACCTAGAAAAATATTACTAGTTATTAGTTTGTCCATTTATTCATTAAAACTTAAGTAGTTTAAAAGAAAGCTATGAATCTAAGTGGTAAGATTATTAAGACTGCCCCCCCACACCACATGTCATACACCACACACACACACACACACACACACACACACACACACACACCACACATATCACACACATACACACTCATGCACAGAGATTTTTTTTTTGAGCTGAGGATCGAACCCAGGGCCTTGCACTTGCTAGGCAAGCGCTCTACCACTGAGCTAAATCCCCAACTTTATATACTATAACCAGAGCAGTAAATTCCTTTTGCATTATCGTTTGATTTTAGCAAGACAAGTGTGTGTAGGCCCCATGATTTTTAATCTTCACTGTCAACTAGAGTTCATTTAGGATGACGATTCTTGGAAATAAATCTCTGGGAACATGTGTGAGGGCACTTCTAGAGAGGGGAAACTGAGGAAGAAAAGCCTACCGCTCTATGGATTGGGATTCCAGATTGGGCAGGTATAATGTGAGCAGTGCCATCACATCCCAGGCTGCCACAACAAAGCCACTTTTGTGTGTGCCCACCCTGCCACAATGGGCCATAAGCCTTCACCTGGAGCGAAAACTAAGGCCTCCTTTCTAAAGGGGGCTCTGCCAGCTATTTTGTCATAGAAATAAGAAAAATAACTAATGCAGGCATCAAAGAGGACAAGTATGGCAAGAATTGTGAATCACTTGTTAAATTAAACACTGAGATGAAGGGCTGCTTATCTAGTAATGTTTTCTTACAACTTTGCATTCCAGAAAAGGAACTGGCCTTCTAGGTAGATTGTTAATGCTGCCTTCATGCCATGGACAGCCCCAAGTCTAGAACCTCGTCCTGGACCATGTGAGCAGAGAGCTGATGTTTCATTACTGGGGTTGTAATACTCTGATTCATGTTACACAGCCATAAACTGAAGGGATGGGCTCCAGCCTCTACTCCTACCTGTAACACTGTGGATGATACCCCAATCCTAAATCTCACTTAACAGAACAGCATAAGTGATTTTCTGTTACATTCTTAATATGTATATATGTGTATCTGTGTGGAGGTATGTTCATGTGAGTGCATGTGCCTGTGGAGGTCAGAGACCTCACAATCCCCTGGACCTGGAGTCACAGGAGACTGTATAAGCCATATGACCTAGGTACTGGGAACCGAACTCATGTCCTCTTAAAAAGCAGTTTGAGCTCTTAAGTGCTGAGCCATCTCTCCTTCTCTCTTTGTATACCATGTTTAGTTGACTGTACTTTCACTGAGACCCAGGTGTGGAATTTCTACTTGCTGCATCATGTTGGAATTCAGACGTTTCTGGATCTTTTCAGATATTGCAATTAAGGATTTCTACCTGTGTAAATTGATACCATCACAAATGGAAGAAATTTTTAGGAAAGTGGATCCAGAGAACACAGTGTTGGAGAGAGTTATATTGAACATGTTGAAATCAAGATGTTCAAAATGTACCAGACCAAGGGGTGGGGGGGATGGTATTGGCTCAAGACACCTGCAGACCAAGTTCTCGGCACAATGGAGATGTATTTGCCACAGAGATACATAGGGCAGGGAATAAGAGACAAAGTCAGGAGATACAGGATGATTGGGAAGAGAAGAGGGGAAAGGGGTATTTGTTGGTTACCTCTGGTTGGAGCGGAGACAGACACAGCCCATAAGCAAATGGCTGTTTATAAAAGTGAAAAGAGAAACCCTGTGTTAGGATGAGGTGTTTAATTTTAATTGGGTTTGACCAAACATGGCTTTTGATTGCTGGACTTTAATTCTTTGGTAGCTAGACCTTGGTAGTCAGCCTCAGGAGGATGAGGTGGCCAAATAAGGGAATAGACCTTGGTGGCCAGCTTTAGGAACACAATCTAAAGATTTTTAGTGAGGCAGAGGGAATGGGGGAGAAGGACAGGCCTGCCAGAGCCATGTTTGCCATGCTTGAGCTGGCCAGAGACCCTTCAGTGTGTGTGTGTGTGTATGTGTGTGTGTGTCTGTGTGTGTGTGTGTGTGTGTGTGTGTGTGTGTGTGTGTGTGTGTGTGTGTATTACTGCTTGTAGAACTCTGGAGTTCAGAAAAGAGCTACAGTTGTCAGAGATTGATGAGCCTCAGTATGTGGTGGTCCTCAAAGTTAGTGCTACAATAAGGTACCACAAGCCGAAACAGGTAGAAAAGAGACAGAGTCAGGAGAGAGACACTGGACACTTAGTGTTTTGGAGTCAGAGAGCATCACTGGGGGGAAATCCTGGGAGTTGTTGGTTGCGTTGAGTCTCTTAGGTAATAAGACAGGACTGAAAAATCTCCATTATGATCTCAACCAAAGTTGTTTAGCAAAAATGGTGGAGTGAAAGCCTGAGACAGCAGGACCAAAATAGTACTAAAGAATACTAGTCAGACACAATAAATGTGGTTTGAATGTAAAATATTCCTATCAGCTCAGGTGTTTGGACGTTTGGTGCTATTTTAGAATGTCTTTCAGAGGTAGACTGTTGGTCACTAGGAGTGGGCCTTGGAGTTTTATAGCCTGCCCTGCTTCCCTGCCCACTCTACATCCTGTTCCTCTAGGACTGAAGCAGTTGGGTGGTCTCAGCAGCACACTTCTGCCACCATGGACTACCTGTCACCACATCTCCTTCATGATGGACTTTAGAGCACCCCCCTGATTTGATCCGAGATGACTATATTCAGCCACTTTTTGCCAGATACTCCAGCCACAAGGAAAGTAACAAATGCCATAGGTAACTCTTGAAATTTTTAGTTCAGGAAGAAGATGAATTAATATGAATAGTGAGCAAAATAGAATCAAGGAGATTAATTTTCAAATCAGGAGACATAATATATGCAGATTAATTGGAAAAATGAATAGAGAGAAGAATTGGTGGGGCAGCAGAGAAATGGACAAGTATTAGGATCATGTCCAGGGAACAAGGACAGGAAGGCAGGCACACCATCTACAGGGATAAAGCAGGGATGAGATGGAGCAAGAGGGCAATGTTATAAAAGGCTCCTCTTAGTGAGATGTGCGATAGAATCTACTAGCTAAAAAGGAGCCTTCCCTAGAAGGGAATGCATGAAATAGACGTGGAAATAAGTTTGTATATTCATCAGGCAGGCATAAGACATCCACAGTGGGGAGTGGTCCTGAGTTAAAATAGAATCTTCTCATTTTTTTTCCAACTAATGTGGCTAAAGGTGGGTGTTTGGGATCACGTAACTTAGAGATCATGACTGAAGGGTGAGAAACACAAAGGAAATGTAGGTGCTTGCAAGGCCAGGGTTTCACTGCTTGGCCGTGGATGGAAGTAAGTGGACTAGGAGTGAAATCAGAACATTTACAATATCCAGTCTTGGAATACTGTGCCTCTTTGAATTTTTAGGAGCTTTGGCTTTGTACAGAGACACCTCAGCTAATGATGTGATCATCTCAGAGACACAGCATACATCACAAATTTGAAATGGAGGGTTTAAGGGAAGTGGTTGTTGACTGCAGCTATTGAGTTTTGCAATGAAATAGTAACATTTATCCATACAGGTTCTACTCTTTCTTATTTGGAAGCAAGAATATTTTGTTTCTTTTATATAGTATTGTCTTTATTCCATAACAATGCTCTACTTATATCTTTCAATGGTTATATAGAGAATGGTAATTTAATGTTTCTTTTAAAATGAGCTAGAATTTCATCTTTAAGAATCATAGCCACTTTTAAAACACAGGACCTTAGATTTGTTTTTAGAGTTAACCTCTCTTATGACAAAGCTGTATGGATATGTGACAAGTTGTCCGAGTTGGTGTTGTATGACACTATTCTTGGAGCAATGTGAACGACAGCTGCTCACCCCAGATAGGGAACTGACTACAGACTGAAGTACAGATGTTACCAAAATCCAACATGGTCAATAAGCTTTACTGGGGTTAATTTCAGGAACCACAATAAGTAGTGAGGTACTTACAGGAGCAGAAATGACTCAAAGACAGCTGCATCACCAAACCTTATCCTAGCATGGGTGACAGCTTGTAAAAGCTGGGAACCTGGAGCACACTGCACAGACTGCAGGCCTCTCAGCAGGTCTTTATTTCTTCCAGGCAGCTCAGCTGCTCTCTGCTTCTTCTAAGCAGCTTGTCTGTGTTAGCGTCTTTTTGCATCTGCTCATCTGAAAGTGACTCTTAGTTTTTGTTTTTCAAGACAGGGTTGAGTTTCTCTGTGTAACAGCTCTGGAGGTCCTGGAACTTGCCATGAACTCACAGAGATCTTCCTGCCTCTGCCTCCGAGTACTGGGATTACAGGCGAGTGCCACCACTGATTGGCTTTCTTAGCAGTCTTTACTGTTTGTATTATTCTTAGGGAGAAAGGGTTCTAGTGAATTCCATCAGTTTCAGGGACTTCCTGAAGTTTTTCTGTGTTATTTACGCTGTCTTGAGTAATTTCCCTGTAGTATTTTACCTCCCTTTAGGTATTCCTGTTGTTTCATCTCCCTGTAAACACCTTGTTTTAATAAATTTCACTCCAGAATAGAATATTTTAAATATTAAAGTATTTAATCTCAGATTAAACTTATTACACAACAGTTGGACAAAGCTTGTATGTCTCAATGACTACATGTTTTTACAGTTGTTTTATTTAGTCATTAAAGCACATTTCAAGCAGTAGCCAGAAGATAGATTTGCAAAACCAGAACAATACACTGTTCAGGACGATCGTAATTCAAGCCTATTCTTGGTTTATTTATACTCAGACACAATTTTTGTGAGATGTATATAGGCCCTATATTTTACTGGAAAGTTGGCCTGGGAAATATGTATATATATATATATATATATATATATATATATATATATATATATATATATATATATATATATCTTACATTTACTTTCTGAGGGGTTGAGGCTCAAGTTGGACAATGCTCTGAAGGAACCTCTGAAGTATGTTCACAGGTCAGTTGTTGCACATTATTTCAAGTAAATGACATTCACTGTCTGAAAACAAAGGAGCTTTCTGGGTTCGTTGCAGTGTAATGATAATCTTTGTTATTGAGTGATGATAAGTTAATTTATCACAGAACTGTGCAGATTCAACTTATCAATCATGTAACCAGCATTAATTGTGCTTTTGTTGTGATTATGAGTCGGGTGCTGCACTGCACATGATAAACAGATATGGGACACAGACACATATTTTTAATGGGGAGTCAGTATGGTAAATGTCGTTGCATTCTTTTGAAATGTGACACTAGAAGCATGAAAAGGGCCATGAAATCCTTCCTGGAAAAGAATTTGATATTAATGTGTGACAATTTTTATGTAGCTAACATTTTTACCAAAGCCAGCAAAGCATTGAAAAGACACATGGTGAGAATACTTTGAAAGCAATGTTGCCTTGCAAATAAAATTGTAGTGACAGTTAACCTCTTCCAGGGAATGACACACATATGCTGGAAAGCACTGTAGTACAAGCTCTCAACAGAACAGTGGGGGAGTTGGGTGTAAATGTGGGAGGTGTAGTCAGGAACTAGTCAGAAGACCAGGCCCAGATTAGAAGGAAGCTATTTAAAGTGGATATAGAAAATATAATCTCAGGATGTGTCCCCTCCCCCGTGATTGCAGACATGTGCTCCTAAGAGCTTCTCAGAGAAGACCAACATATGCAAAAGGTTTTAGAAAGTGTTCTAGATGTAGTTTTACAGTATATTTTATCTAACTCTCAAGGTACCATTCTTGTCTATATCAAAATCTGATAAAAAGAGAGTATTTAAAAATAGATACTATAAGCCAATTACAAATATAGAACAATTCCTTATAAAATATTTACAAACAAATATCAATATATTAAAATGCTACCACATGCACTAGGAAGTTTTACCATTTCAATTCTATCAATAAAAGCCTCTGTGAGAACAAATTATTTGAATTATTAAAACATTTTATCAACTACCCTTTCATAATTTTAGTCATTTCTGACTTAAATAAATAAATAAGTGAAACAGAAAATTGAAATAAATGTTCTCAAACACAAACTCATAATTTAAGCTCAAACTCAAAAATTTTAAGTTGAATAGAAATTTTCTTATAATGAAATGAGATGCAAATAAATAGCACTATTAATCTATGAAATTTGACATTTCACAATGGATATTTGACATGGAATATTATTGAAAGAGAACTTGAAGAGACTGATTGTATATTATTGAAAAACCACAGTACACAATCTAGAAGTTACTAGTGCACATGGGTGTGGCAGGGAGCTACGAGTTTTATATATGTTGGAGATACTTTGCTAAGAAAGACCATTGTGATTGGAAGGGTGCACCAGACAGGAAATCTGCAAGCACCAGCCAATCAATAAAAAGGTTGCTTTGCTGACAGGTGAGTGAAGAGGTCAGCGCCCATTATCAGAATATCTAGATCAAACATCGAATTGCATTTTAGTTACTTTTGAGTTGATGTGACCAAAATTCCTAGCAGAAGCAACTTATATGAGGAAAAGTTTTTGTTGGCTCGAGTTTCAAAGAGGTTGTAGTCCATTTTTATAAGGAGGCTTGGTGGGGGAGACAAAGCTACTCCTACTGCCCTGCCCCAGCTAACCAGGCTCCACAGCCTCTCACAAGACATCACCAGCTGTGGAATAAGTATCCCAAACGTGAGCCCCTGAGAGATCTTTCAGATACAAATCATAAAAACAAAGAAGTGCAGGTGGTCACTGGCTTTTGCAGGAAGGGAGCTTGCTGTGGCCAGCTGGTTCCCTGCAGGGTCAATAGATTGTGTGTGTTCAGGTTTGAGGAACAAGAGCAATTGAAAGGCTTGCAAAAGAGAAAAACCTGGAGGTTTAGTTAAGACACACAGAGAATGACAAACAGACAATTTAGTAATCTGTGGGTTTAAATACTGTATTCTAAGTACAACAAAGCATAATCGTGTATATATATATAAAACTTCTTTAGTAAAGCATGGGTCCCAGATGATGAAAGGAATAAAACTGGTAATTAAGACTATTAAAAAAAAAAAAGCCAGAATACATGCTATGCTCCTGCATGATTTGCTCAAATGCCACAAGGTGTAAATTCTATCACATTGCAATATATATTGAAGACAAGCATAATCCACTGTACTTTTGCAGATTATAGGATGTTTTAAAGTTTACATCAAGGGAATAGAGGGATGATTAAGAGTGCCTGCCTCTCCTGTAGAAGACCCAATTTCTCAGGACCCACACTGGGCATCTCACAATTGTCTGTAACTCTGGCTCCAGGGGCTCTTACATCCTCTTCTGGCTTCTGCAGGCATTCATATGTACATACCAGGCATATGTATAGACACACACACACACACACACACACACACACACACACACAATTATTTTTAAAAATCTTAAAAATACAGATAATTAATTTTTTTTGGTTGTTTTTTTTTTTTGAGACAGGTTTTTCCATGTAGTTTTCATTCCTGTCCTAGAACTCATGCTGTAGACCAGGCTGGCCTTGAACTCACAGAGATCTGCCTGGCTCTGCCTTCTGAGTGCTGGGATTAAAGGCATGAACCACCACCGCCCAGCTAATTTTTAAAAATCTTTAAACTTTGTTTTTAAAAAAGCTGATAATTTTAAATTCTCAAAAAAAGGTTAGTTGGAATTTGTCTTATTAAATAATAAAATGTTTAAAATCAAAATAGCATATTGCACATTGACAACACTACATTTCAATATGAAAGACTGAAATATTTCATAATTAAAGATCAAAATCAAAAGCAAGGATACACACTGGAAAGTTATTTAGAGAGTCATGTGTTGAAGGCTTAGTTCCCATATTCAAGGGTGACCAGAGATGGGAAATGGATGATTGGATCTTGAGGGCTCTGACCTCATCAATTATTAATTCACTGATAGGTCCAAAATTCCTTGGCAGTATTGAGAGATACTAGAAATTTAAGTAGGCAGCACTCATTAGATGAAGCAGGTCTACAAATACCTGCCATGGCAGGATATACCTGTTTCCATCTCCTTCCTCACTCTCTTCTTGTGACAACCATGTGGCCACAAGTTTTGTTGTACCACACCATTCTACCACAAAGGTTTGCCTCATCACAGTCCGTCCACATGGACTAAAATTCTGAAGTCATGAATGAGCCAAAATACCCATACCCCACAGTCTGATTAGGTAGGATTGATACCAGAAATCCTCCTGTCTCTGCCTCCCACATACTAGAATTACAGATATATATCACCACAATTGGCTGCTTTCCTTTTTTAAAATTGATTTTCTCACATATTTTTTTCTTGACAACAGTGGGGATATAATGATCCAATCCTACTACTTCAATAAACATTATGCTAGAGTGTCTAGTTAGAGCTATTAAGCTAGAAGATGTCAAAAGTATCCAGATTAGTACAAAATAGGTTGAAAAATTTTCTTTTGTAGGTTATGTGATTCTGTATGTAGAAAATCCTACACATTTCTAGAGCTAACAAATGAGCCCATCATGGTTACAGAACACCACACCACTACATACATACCAAGAGCAGACCACTGGATAACAACCACCCACACATCCAGACACTAAAGGTTATGTAGATATCAAATTTAAAAATAATTCTGTTTATAGTGGCATCAAAATGAATAAGATATGTAAGAATAGATTTAAGGAAGTAATGGGAACTATAATATAACACTGCAAAATATTGCTAGTAACTAAAAAGACCCAAATAAATAACTACATAGACACATTTATGAATTAGAGGACATTATGAAGATAACTGTATAGTACTTGTCAGTTTATCTTAAATTAAGCACAGTCCTGCTTCTACAGGACAGAGAAAGAGAGTCATTGGACCACTCAACCCTAAAAGGAATATCTCCATCAATCTCTCTCCTCAGGGCTCAAGGAATCCAGTGGAAGAAGAGGCAGAAAGAGTCTAAGAACCAGAGAAGATGGAAGACACTAAGAAAACAAAGCCCTTTAAATCATTATGAACAAAACACATATTCACTCAGAGACTGAAGCAGCATGCACAGGGCCTGTACAGGTCTGCACCAGGTGCTTTTCGTATATATTATAGCTTCCAGTTTAGTGTTTTTATGGGAGTCATGAATATTCGAATAAGTACCTGGGACTGTGAGACATCCTGCTGCCAATGCCTCTCATGATGGACTGTACCTGGGACTATGAGAAAATGAGACTCTTTTTTCTAACTTACTTTTGTCAGGTGTTTTGTCACAGAAACAAGACACATGACCAGGTCACTTGTACCTTTTCAGGGTGGAAAATAAATACTGATATAAGATAGATGGAGACATTCTTAAATTTTTTTTGGGGGGGGGTTGTCTAAACAGGGTTTCTCTGTGTAGTTTGGGTGCCTGTCATGGATCTTGCTCTGTAGATGGACTGGCATCCAACTCACAGAGATCCACCTGGCTCTGCCTCCCGAGTGCTGGGATTAAAGGTGTACGCCACTCCTGCCTAGCTAAAATTTTTACTTTATTTTATGTGGATGAGTGTCTTCCCTACATGCATGTCTGCACTACTGTGTGCCTGGTGCTCATGGAGGCCAGAAGAAGGTGTCAGATCTCCTATACTTAGAGTTACAGATGATTGTGAATCCTCATGTGGGTGTTGGGAATCAAACCCATGTGAATAGCAAATGCTCTTAACCACTGAGCCAATTCTAGTTGGAGATATTTTGCACTACTTTGTGTATCTGCTAAAACCTGAATTATAAACTCCAGAAGGGTCAAATGTATGATATGTACAACATGTGCAAAATTTTAAAACAGGAAACAAATGCTTAAAAACTTATAAAAAAAAAAAGTATGGTACCATCACTACAGAACAGGTAAAAGAAAATACAAATGGAGTTATTTCTTGAAGATTGTATTATGAAATCAACAAAGAAAGGAAATTACTCAATAATTCATGTTCAGCAAATCATCTTTGTATTTAGAGGAAAGTACATTTAAAGAACCCCACTTTTTATCCTCTAATAGCTTGCAATGGGTTTATGTTATAACAAGGAAAAGTGTGAAGTCAAAGAACAAAACTTCAGAACTATTTTTGTAGCCAGAGTGAAGGTATGACACTCTTGACTGCAAAGCTAAAACCTGTGGAGGAAATAACTATTGATCTTTCGATTCAGCATTGAAAAAGTGCATCACCAGAATCACAACATACAATGTCAACAGAAAGAGCAACATACTAGCAGTTATGCTTAGCTGCCACATGTCATTTCTCTGTCACTCATTTTATCTTGGCACACCTTCTTACCCACCCCCTCTGAGATACTCTCAACATTCACTCAGATGTATTTGGGAAGTGCTCACTTTGTTTTTGTGGAATCTCACTTCTTTCTGGCCAAGGAGTTTTATATAAAATAAGTTGTCATCTTTGTTGGAGTTCAGAAAATAGTGTCCATGTTGCTGTGATTAGCTAGTTAGAGCAAAATATTAATGATTAGATAGCTTAAACATCAAAATATTATTTTCCCGTACTTCTTGAGACCAGGATGGCCAAGATCAAAATCCTGACCAATAAGATTTTGGTGAGTGCACCCTAAATAGCAGATGACCAACTTCTAGCTTTTTGTGTAACAACAATCTTTGGTTGAAGACTTGATTCTTCGACTTTGAAGGAGAAGTGGTCCTCTGCCCAGTGGGCAGAGAGTACATGCTGTTACTATTCTTACAAGTTCAAACCCGAAGAAAAATAGAAACTCTTTGAGAAGCTGTTCATAAAATATTAAACAAATATTAACTTTAGCAAATGTTCCTATAACCTGTTGACTTTGAGAAAAATTTGAAATATCACTCCCAAAACTAGATAGTCTTAAAAACTCATATTACTATTTGAAAAACCCATGTGGCAATTTTAGGAGATTCACTTTTGGAAATAGAAAGAAAATTAAATGGTCTGTGATTCTGAAAAAAATTATGTTCAAAGACAAGTGATGAGAAACTTGGGGAATGTTACAGAACCCAGTGGGCATGCGATGAAATTCCTCCTTGGGGTTTAGCCATTAAGAGCACATACTGTTCTTGTAGACGTCCCAAGTTCAGTTCCTAGCACCCAGACTGGGTGGCTCCCAACCATCCCTATCTCTAGCTTGAGGGAAACTGATTCCCTCTAGTCCCTGTGGATAGAAACCCACACACAAGCACACAACTATACACATAATTAGAAAGAAAAGAAATTAAAAAAAAAAGAAAGAAATTCTTCCTGTTTAAAAGCCCACTTCCCCCTTCTCCATGGCTGCATGTACAGAAAGAAAGACCAGTTCACTTTTTTAAAGTCTGGGAGCAGTGATCTGTCCACTGTGCTGTTAAACCTGAATAAGCCAACCCCTTAAATCTTTCCCTACGTGCTACAAGGTATGGAAAGTAAGCGCCATCAAGCTGAATGACAGCCTTTTGACAAACACTTGGGCTGAATGACAGCCGTTTGACAGACACTTGGGCTGCCCAACCAATGAAATTATGAACTGACTGCTGCTAGCAAGGGAACTGTCCGCTCGTCTGGAGAGACTGGGACCGACCACAGCCATGCTTCAAGATGCCAGCAGCAGTACCTCCATTAATGTTCAGCTCCCCCTGCCCTGGCCCAGCAGTGTTCACTGCTCAGACCCACAGCCCTGCCCTCCTTCAACTAAAACACAGCTTCTTGCTGTTCCCATCTCTCAGGCATCCAGGTGGGGCTCTTGCACCCTTCTCCTCTGTCTGTGTAATGAAGTGGCCACTAACCGCATGTGGGTATGTGCTTAAAATGAAAGAAAAATTAAAAAATCACACCCCCATTGCATCAGAGAGAGAGAGTAATTACACTTCACAGTCCTATAATCGCCAGTGGTTTCCTATCATGTGAACTTTTATCATGTCGCTGGATCAGAGGACATTTGCATTCTGTTTCTCCTGGTGTGTGAGAATACCCATCAAACCCAGTGTTTGGTAGCTGTGTCCTTAAGGTACAGGCTCAGTTCTTTATACTGGTAGGCTGAGTCACAAAATGAACAAATGGTTGTAATGATAAAGCCTGCTGAATAAAGGAATGGCTATTGTCATTAACAGTGGCTTTTATTGCTCTTCCTAAAGCTCCTCATGAATTATTTTTTATTAATCTTAAATGTCTCAGCTTAGTTGGTTTGCCAGGGACCCTGCCTACCTGACAGCCCAAACTGGGCTAGGTACCCTCTCATGGCATCTGAAAACAAGACTTTTTATGACTTCTTACTTCTCCCAAATGAACATTTTCTGGAGAGTAGGGCTTGGATGTATCTCCGTATTCATGCAATTCCTGGAAGGTTAAGTGAGGAACTGAAGCAATCTTCTCTTGTGAAATTTTGCTTCTAGTGTGGTTGGAATAGAATCTAAAAGTACATGCCTGCCTTTCAGGATTTTTCTAGAAATACACAAAATGGACAAAAAGCTGGATTCATAAAGTTACAAAGAAATGAAGTATACAGAAAAACCGTCGCGCAGCGGGCGTTGCAGTGCACACCAGCGGTAGTGAGGAGGTTCAGGCAGGATTAATGATTGGTTTCAGTCCTGAGGTAATCGACAGACCAAAGCTAACCAACCTACTGAACAGCCAGACATTTGTCATCATTTGAGGCCGTCGCTGGTTTTCTTCAGGGGTTAAGGCAACAAATAATCCCACCGGACAGGAAGTGGTTACTAGTTACTTCCTCCCAAGATTCATACAAACTAGCAAACTACTTTATTTTTCTTCTTGTACTCTCTTCCTTTTCATTGCCCCATGCCCACGCTGTGACTGATACCCACACAACAATGCTGTGAAATGTAAGAATAAAGCCAGTACATTTCCTGTTACTTATGCTCGTTCACTGTAGATGCTTTAAAACTATTTTCTCCGTTCGCATTTGTGCTAACACTGAGCTCTGTCCAGGCATCTTGACTTGAGCTTTGAGTTACTACAGGCCAGTGTTTCCCACAGAGCAGTACAGAAAGTATCCACATGCAGAATTTGTGGGTCCAGAGTGTTGAGTCTCTCTCTGAGAGGTTGATGTAATAAGTGGGCATGGAAGAGTTTAGAGTGACATCTGTCAGTCAAGCTCCCAGGTGAAGGAGCAGCTAATAGGAGCACTGAGCATTCTGTAGTCAGGACTGTTTTTATTCTACTGTCTTTCTTGAAAAGGAAGCGATTTTCACTCTGTGCTTCTTTGGAGTGGCATGGGAGTGTGAGATAGGGTCTTGCTATGTAACTTGGGCTGGCCTTTTACTCATGGTCCTTCTGCCTCAGTCTACCTAGTCCCAGCACTACAGGTGTGCACCACTGCATTTAGTTAATGATGGTTATTTCATGGTTGAGTTGGTAATTATCTTTATTAACAATGTCTGAATAATTCCAATTTTCTCAAAGTTGTATATTCCCATGTTTGGTCAGGCCAGTGATTCTTTGCTGTCCAGTGCCTCTTGGTTTTTGAGTTTCTATGTAATGAATGTATATGAAGGTTGTAATGTTAGATTAGTTTGGTTCTATAACCACTAGACTCATAAATAAAGTATGTCTACGTTCACTTGGTACCATTACCTCCTATACCCACCATGGGAGCACTCTCAGGTTCATTATCCTGTGCAGAGAGTCAATGAATCTTATCAGCACGGCAACCACTCCAGACCACCTGTTCATTCACCTTGGGCAGGTTTTTACTCAAATTTCAGAAAAGTTTGCTTTGGCTTATAAGGACACTATGGTTTTTTTGTTTTGTTTTGTTTTGTTTTTTGAGACAGGGTTTCTCTGTGTAGTTTTGGTGCCTTTTCTGGATCTTGCTCTGTAGACCAGAGCTGGCCTCGAACTCACAGAGATCCACCTGGCTCTGCCTCTCCAGTGCTGGGATTAAAGGCATGTGTCATTGCTGCCTGGCACTTCATGTTTTCTTATATTTGCTCAGTTTCCCTCAGAATGTTGCATTTTTATTAGTCATTCTTTTAGATTCTACAGGAAGAGTCAAACCATTGGGAGAATATGGAAGGGAGGGTGATAGTCACTGTGCCAAAGAAACTTCCTGGACCCCTAAGTGGGGGGCATTGGAGAATGTGGGTTGGGGGAAAGCCTTGGACACCAAGCATCCATAGGTAGCTGAGTGTCATGTCATAAAATACAATTCCTGAAAAGTTATATTTACTTCAAATGAGAGGGTCAGTGCATAGAGAAATTGTCACATGCATTTTATTATTCTCTCTCTAATAATCAGCACACCTGAATCTCCATTTATACAAAACATAAAAACAGAATGAATTTTATCCCACTTTGTTTATCTCATCCTAAACACAAAATAACTGTAGTTCTAGGAGTCATTTTATGTCATTTCCTGTATCTAAGTAGAATAAATGCAGAGGCCAGCTAAATGTACCTTTGAGAGAAGAGAACGTGAATACCATCTGCCTGCAGAAGCACCAGGCTGTGGACTCCTTGATGTCATTGGAATGTCCTTGCCTCAGTGAATCTGCTATCCTTGCTGTGCATCAGAGAGGCATTAAAATGCAAGGATTTATATACTGCATTCTTCTCCAGGAAAACAGAGAAAAATACCACATGGAGTCTTTTTCTTCCTCCATTTACGTGGTTTTTCTTAAGAGATGCTATAAGCTGAAGTTTTTAAAAATTACTTCTTTTATTTTTCAAGATTATAATAAAATTACAGCATTTTTCCTTCTCTTTCCTCTTTCCAGATCTTCCCATATCCCCCTTCATGCTGTTTTTCAAATTTGTGGTCTCTTGTCATTAATTGTTGTTACATGCATTATATACTTAATTATAATTATGTATATTTATGCGTCTTTGTATATGTATATGCATATGTATATGTGTATTCCTAAACACTAGCTGAGAAGTTTTCACATAGCAAAAGGTATTTGGTCTCTATCCACCCCTTCAATACATTGTCCTCCTAAGATTACTTTTTAAATTCATTTTATAAGAGAAAGACAAAGGCTTCTCTGATGGCTTTGAATAACCAGGGAAGACAGCACTTGCTTTGGTCTAGGACAGTGGTTCTCAACCTTCCTAATGCTGCCACCCTTTGACACAGTTTCTCAAGCTGTGGTGACTCGCAACCATAAAATTATTTCATTGCTACTTCATAATTGTAATTTTGAATCACAATGTACATATATGATATACAGGATATCTGTTATGTGACCCCTGAGGGAATTGCAACCCACAGGTCCAGAAATGCTGGTCCTTGACATGTACCAATGATATACTCATTCTAGTTTTCCTTCAAGCCATTCATTGGTGCCTTAGCAGTCCAGGCCACAATGGTCAGGCAGGTCTGGCCTGGATTTTAGCATTCTCAGAGAGTTTGGGAGAGAGTAATGGAGACTGAATTTAAAGGCAGCTGTTGTTAGACTTTGGAGTGCAGAATAAAGGAACAAAAGGCAGAAAAGAGATCAAAGTTTGACCTCAACAGATGAGATTTCGAACATATTAAGGGGCATCTGACTTCCTGCACAGGATGGAAGGGATGTCAGGGGAGGAAGCCAAGCAGGCTCTCATAAAGGTTGGCAGGTGCATGGTGTGAGGAAGTAAATGCAGCTGTAAAGGATCCTGAGAAATTTCCCTACACCCTATCCTGGGACTGCATGTCTCAGCAAAGCAGGTTATCTTGAAAACTATCTGTCTAAACAGTCTTGGATGTGGCTGACAGATTAACAGTCAAACAATGATAGCAAGGCAGCTTCAGGGGTCTTTTATTTTTTTTCAGTTATGTGATTTTTATCATCCAGGACTTGAGGACTTTATGAAGATTGAAGCATAGAAAGTGAGTCCAATGTTTTCTTTTGACTAAACCTAGAAATATAAATTATTATTGTTTGTGTATGTGTGTGTACTGGGGTTCATGGTGTGTATGTGGGGGTCAAGTGACAACTGTGTGGAGATAATTCTCTCCTTCCACCTTTATATGGGTTCTAGGGATGGACTCGGGTCACCAGGATGAATTGCAAATGCATTTACCCACTGAGTCATTTCAATGGCCTGAATCTGGTGTTTTATTCTTCTGCTCATCTTCAAGACTTCTCTATTTTCTACACTGCTAGACTCATCAGGACAGATATGAAAGAAAAATCAGAGCTTTCAGGTATTTAAAGGGCAAATATCATGAATGTTTGAACTGAAGCTGACCAGGAAGGAGATGGCTACTAACTACTCTGAGCAGTTATTAGATACTTTGAACATAAACACACCTGGTCACTGAGAAGAAACCAATATAGACAAAATTTGACAAAGAATAGAATCGGATATCTTCTCATTACATCAATCAACCTATGTCCTATCTGCTCAGTGCCTGGACAAATCATCTCTGAAGAAGAGAGTTGCCAAAGTCTTGAATCCTTTCATACATAAGGTATAGCATTCAACAAAAGACTATCTCAAGCTTGTTCTGAACAAGCTTGTCTGGCTGTGAAAGTGTGCCAGCACACGTCTCCTGGACTCTGCGTAGTGTTTCCGTCACGTACTCATCTCTGGCTAGAACTGTAGACTCCCATCACCTCAGCAGTGTTCATTTTGGGCCAACCTCTGGGAGGCAGCAATGGCTATGTTCTGAGAATGGCTCTCCACAAAAGGAGAGAGAGCTTCCCCCCGTCCTTCCTCAAACCATTTAGCTATACAAGCTTGACTCTACAGAAGAGATGGTTGGAAGGCAGATGGCAGAGTGAAAGAAAACATCCACATTGCAAAAGCCTGAAACCAAGTGGTAAGTACAGACATGGGACAGGGAGAAGATCTAGCATGGTTATTGGAAGAGAAAGATGGGAGTGCCATGAAGAAATATGAGACAAGATTTCTAAATGTGAAAGACTGAAACTATTCACTCAGTAGTTCCATGTGGCACAAACAAGATAAAGAAGTCAACACATAAACAGGCTTTTCATGATGAACTGCCAATGATTGAAGAGGAAAAAAATGTATCATTTGTGGGCAGAAGAAAAAGTATCAAACTAGAAAAATAAATATAAGTGAAAAGATAAATTATAACTTTGTGGCAGTTGGAATAGATATAGCCCTCATGGACTCATGTGTTTGAATGCTTGGCTATAGGGAGTGGCATTATTAGGTGGTGTGGCCTTGCTGAAGTAGGTGTGGCCTCACTGTGGAGGTAGGTGGTAGGTTTTATATAGCCCAATAACTGGCTTCTCTGCTGACGCAGTAGGACAGATCAAGCAGAATTAAAAAGTAAAAGACCAGGTTTATTTGGGCAAACCACTCCAGGGTGACCCTCCAGCCCCCAGAGAGCAATAGAGGGTGATCGAGAGAAAAATCACATCGAAGAGAAGCCACTTGTGCTGCATTGAGACAACAGGAAAAGTGTCCCAAGTCCAAAGCTTCACCCCCCCAAGAGGCTCCATGTAGTGAGGATTCAGATTGATTTTAAGGAATAAAGAATGAATTGAAGAACTTCCCTGCTCCTCAGAGCAGCTGCCTACAAAAGTATTTCCCTGGAATCACTATACAGAGATCAATATAACTGTGGTCTAAGGAGGCTGGTAACACAGCAAGCTAGCAGTAGAACTTGCCAACATGGTCTGTATTGTACTGGCTTTGCGAGCATAAAGATGTAAGGTGCTAGATTGGGGGAGTCATGGGGAACAGTTGATGTCAGGCAGTGTGTGGCATGCATGAGGATGCCCTGTGAGGTCTTCTGTTAGGTGAAGCATTAGCTGCAATGGAGACTTCAGAATATTAAAGATGCCTGGGCTATGGTACATCTGCCTAGGATAGCTGCAGTTATGTCAAGGAGCCTGGCTAGGATAGAATCGGTGCGCTGCTGGTGGCAGAGCTGAAGGGATTAGGCTCCATAAGACATGTGGAACCCAGAATTGTCAGCCCCAGATGCATGACAAAGCACTGTAGGAGATGGTCCTTGCCAGTCTTTGTTTTGGTGTTTCTTTCAGGGGATTCTTCTTTCTATGCCTTGGTTATTCCCTTTGGGGATAGCAATATTTACTCTGTGCCATTGCATGTTGGGAGGATATATCCTTATTTTATAGGAGCTCACAGTTAAGAGATTTGAACTATAACAGTTTTGGAATTGTTAAGGATGTGAGGACCATTAAAGCTTGACTGTATTTTACATTATGAGATTAATATGACTCTGTGGAGACAAGAAGCAGAAAGTTATGGCTTAAATGTGATGTGTTTGAGTGTTGACTTGACAAGGGTTGGAATTGTGATGGCTAATGTTAGCCTGGCCAGAATCAAGACTCACTCAGAGATGGGTCTCGAAGCATGCTTGTGGAAGATTGTCTTGGTTATGTTACTTGAGGTGGGAAGGCGATTCCTTCCCAACTGGGATCCCAGACTGATAAAATGGAGAAAGTACGCTGAAATTCTATGCCTTCACTACTCTTCCCGACCATGGATGTCATGTGACCAGCTACTGTAGCTCCTGACACTTTGACTTCCTGCCCTCAAATTTCTTTGATTAGAGTATTTTATCACAGCAATGGGAAAAGACAAGGACATTATTGAAAAAGAAAAGAAAAGGAAGGTGTGATGTAGGAGTGAAGTGAAACACTGTGTTTGCCTCTGAACTGGTTGAGAAGAGATTATGCATACATTAAGTTTTCACATTAGCAACTCAAAAATAATCTCAAAGAAAACACTAGCTCGGTTAACTATGCACAAAGGAGATTTTCCAATTTTAAAAGATTATTTGAAAATCCAGTTAATATAATTCATTATATATTTGAAACAAAGGGAAAAAATAATCTAAGTCAGCCTATCCGTTGGTTCATAGAAAGCATTGTCTAAAAGTTAACATCTGTTTATTATGAGCATTTCAGCACCCAGTAAGAAAAAAGAAACTCCTTAGTATGCTAACATGTTATTTACAAAAAGATAATAAAGAATATAATCCTTCTTAATGATTTTAGGTTTTAAAGATTTCATCCAAGATATAGGAGATATAATCAATGTGATAAAGTGAACAGTAAAAAGTTACTAGGAATAAGCAGGAAGAAATACCACATATTGTTTTCTCAGAAACTGTGAATAGGCACACAAATAATACAATAAAACTTAGAGGTAATAGATTAAATTATTAAGTAAACTTAGCATGGATAGTGAGGCTAAATGCACAAAAGTCAATAGTGTTCTGTTCACTATCAATACTTACACAAAAACCAGTGCGATAGTGAGGCTAAATGCACAAAAGTCAATAGTGTTCTGTTCACTATCAATACTCACACAAACACCAGTGCGCATCAGGACCAGCGGCATGTGTCCTCTTTGGGCTGTTGTAGCAAAATGCCAGAAACTAGGGAGCTTAAACAATTTATTTCTCACTGTTTTGGAGGCTGAATCTCTGAGAGCAGTTGCTGGCACAGCTGGGTTTTGCTGAAATCCCCCCCTGCCAGGCTGCTGATAGATGATTTCTCATTGTCTCTTTACAAATCAGAGAGATAGACGTGCTTTTTAATTAGGGCACAAATCCCATTTATGAGAAGTTCCAACTTTGTGACCTTTTACCACCTAAAGGTCCCTTCCATCTCCTCATAACATTGCATTGGACATCAAGGTTTTACACAGACATTGAGGGGTGCTATAGTCACTCCAGGACAAAACTAACATAAAAGTGCTGAGCTACATCTGGTAAGCGCACATGGAAACAAGCCACTCGAGGACAGACAGCCTGTGCTGTTTGGTGAAGTGCACACGGTGTGTGCACCTTTAGATGCAGAGTCTACTCTGTGTGGATAACTGCAAAACATGCAACCGTGTAGCCAGTAAACAGCTTTTCTACGGTTAATTCAGGGCCAGAGCATTTCATCTTCCGCATGAAGCTGAAAAAAAAAGCTTACTCTCTGTTGAATGTAAAATCTGGGTTTGGGTAAAAAAAAAACCTGGAGAGAAAGTCAGTGTATGTTGTTTTGTTTTTTATTTCCAAAGATTAATGCTGCTGCTTCGAAAGAAAAACGGCTAATCAATCTGAGTACAGCTTACTTCCTAAGACACAGTAATTAATGTTGAAAGACTAAAATTGGGTTTCTATCATCTTGTATCTTTTGCATTTCAAATTATTTTTAATTTTAAAAAGTTTAAACTTCCAGTCATTTGCTTATCTATTTAAATTCTTTTGTTTCAGTTTCTTTGTGATAACAATGCAATTGTTAAGTCCTAACAATGACTGTTTCTTGGAAACTCTCTTAGAATGGTTAAATACACATCTGAAATCAGGCAGGCAGCAGATAATCTGTGAAAACAGAGAAGATGTAGTACCCTCCCATAGACAGGACTGAGTTCTTTAGTGACATTTGAGTTATTTTGTGGTATTGTTAGGGTGCTTGCAAAAGTTGTAGCTTTTCCATTCAGACCCTTCTTCCCCTCACTTATAGATAAATACAATTTTCCATTACTATACTGTTTTCTATAAGCATTTTATTCTAAAGGGGATATATTTTTTTTTATTCTGCTGCTAATATTGTTTTATTGTTGTTTTAAACAGACAAATAAAGGGGGTTGATGAGGTAATGTCTTTCTGTATGCTGTGAATATGTGTTGCTCTGATTGATTGATAAACAAAGCCGTTTGGCCTATGGCAAAGCATCTTAGAGGCAGGCAGGAAATCCAGATAGTTGGTAAGAGAAAGGAGAGGCAGAGGAGATGCTAACGAGCTGCCCGAGGAGCAACATGTAATAGGATGCAGGTAAAGCCACAGAACATGTGGTGATACATAGATTAATAGTTATGGGATAATTTAAGATATAAGAAAAGGGGCTAGAGATAAGGATCAGTGGTTAAGAGTGCCTGCTGCTCTTCCAGAGGACCTGGGTTTGAGTCCCAGCACCCATTTCAGGCATCTCACTTCTGCCTATAATCCAGAGGGAGGGGTGGGGAATCTCACTTCGTCTTCTGGCATCCACCCCCACAAATACATTGCAAACATTCATAAGATACATACAGATGTCTAGATGAATAATAAAAGTTAAAAATTATTTTTAAAAAAGATATAAGAAGGCTTGAGCCATGATCATGCAATTATAATTAATATAAGCCTCTGTGTGTTTACTTGGGGGGATGCAAGTGGGAGAGATTTGTCCCAGCTGCTGGCAAGCTGGGACACAGGAAATCTTCCAACTACAGGGGCTAGAGAGATAGCTCAGTGGTTGAGTAAGTACTGCTCCTGCAGAGGATCTGAGTTCAGTTCACAGCATCCACAGAAGGTGGCTCTTGATTAACTGTTAACTATAACTCCCAAGGATCTGACACCCTCTCCTGGCCTTTAATGTGCACATACCTCTTCCCACACAATGACATAATTAAAAATAATATAATAATTCTTTTTTTTTTTTTTAAATAAAGCAAATCATGGTTTTCCCTATGTTAGAAAATTGGTTCTGGTGCCTCTCTACCCGAGTTCTTTTCCCTACACAGAGAATGGTGACACTTAAATAAACAGATGGAGGTCCCACTTTCTGAGATGCCCTCAAATCTCCTGCTAACTCCTCTAGTCAAATAAGACGAAGAAGAGAAAGGAGACAGGATGCTCTACTCAGTCTTATCTGCATTAGACTCTTCACAGGAATTCTGGCTTGGTTTGCTAAATGCACTCCCACTAATGAGGTCATCTTTGATGTCTGATCAGAACGAGTTTGGTTATTAGCATATTTAACTATAATCAAACTAATAACATTACAGTGGTTTGACTGGGTTTTTATTTTTTGCTTCTGGTCTCAAACTCAGATTCTGCCTCAGGCTCCTGAGTGCTGAGATTACAATTGTGTGCCACCAGAATCTCACTCATGTGTGCATTAGCTCATAGGAGTGAGATTCTGGAGGGAAGAGAAACTTTCTTTCACATGAATGTTCCTTGACTTAAAATCAACCTTTCCTTCCTTAGAAATTAATGCAGCCATAGATCTCCATTATAGTTTCACCTGATTTTGAACTTTACCTAACCAGTGCCACAGTGTTCATTCAGATGTAGTTTTTGTCACTTGCAATATTCATGAGAAACAGGACTTGATTCATTTTTGTTACTAGGCAGTATTCTATTGTGTGACCATGTCAATATTTTCACACATATCTTCATGATAGACATTTCGGTTATTAGCTGTTATGAAATACAGTGCCAATAAATCATGTATCTCTGCCTTGGCGAACCTGTGAACAAGTGCATGTTGGTGTATATCTAAGAGAAAAACGTGACTGGAGCATAGATTGTTTCCATATTTCAATCTTGAAGATGGTACCACACGTTTGTAAAGAGATTGTGCAGATGGAAGTCAGAGTCTCTCTGCTCCATGTCTTCATCATTGTTTAGTCTGGACAGATTTCTAAGCAGCATTGTACTGTGTGCAGCAGAGGTCTTTCCTGGAAGACATCATTAGCTTTCCTAGTGACTAATACAGCTAAGAGGCACTTCCTGTACTTATCGGCCATTTGGACACCATCCTTCATGAAATGCCTTCTGTTTGTGGCTTATTTTAAAATAATTTTAATAAAATTTCCTATAAATATTGCACGTAAGAAACATCACACACCAAAATTAACGAGCCCCAACGTCTATACAACTTAATGAACTTATGTACAGTTAGAATTGACATTCAAACAGATGGGAAGCATCACATTAAATTTTATACTTTCAATATGTAATATATTTTATTCACTTCTACACCACAAAACCAAAAAATCCATGACAGAATTAAAACTAGAACACAATTTATATCCTCTTTCATAACCCATGAAATGTTTTCTCAAGTCCTTATTCCTTATTTGTTCCTACTTGGTTTTTGTCTTTTTTCTTATTTATCCATCATTTTGAGTATTATCAGTCTTTTTTAGTTCTACAGGTGGCAAATAACTCCTCTGATTCCATAGTTCTCCTTCCATTTTATTAATGTCTGATGACTAATGTTTTCGATTTTAATACAGTCAACTTGTCAGCCATTTTTCTTTGTGCTTAGTGCTTCCTGTGTTTCATGATGGACTTGTCTCCTGGTGTCATCCATGAAGACACTTCCTAAATTGTGTTATAGATGGTTTGCTGCTTTTACTTTGAGCATCATGCTTATAATCTATATGAGATTAATATTTGATTGAGTAAAAATGCCACTCTTCAGTTATTATTTTTCTGTGTCAAAACCAACCAAGCCCAGTGTGTATGTATGAAGAGATCTGCCACTGAGTTTTTGTTTTGTTTTGTTTTTGTTTTTTACTGTGAAAACACCTTTCCTGCCCTTCCTCCATCACAGTCTCTTGAAAACACTACAAAGGTGTGCTCCTGCCTGTTCTCACTTGGGTTGCCGTTTGCTTTCTCTATTCTTCTCTAACATCTTTTTACAGATAGGCCAAAACCAGCTTCTTGTGTTTGCATTTATGTGCAGGTTTTTCAGTCAGGATGGCTTTCTGGTTATCAATTTGTACAGAATTAAAACTCCTTAAAACACTGAGTTTTCCAAATTATGAACATAGTATAGCCATCATCTAGTTATTTCTTCTATATTTTGTCAAAAACATACTGCCCACCTTCACCTCTCTTTGCATTGCTGAGGATGGAATTTAGGGTTTTGAAAGCCTCAGCAAGGGCTTCACCGCTGAGCAAGATCACCATCCAACATTTACAGATTATTTTATAAAATTAGTTTACCTCTTTTGTCATATTCATTGCTGAATATTGATTTTAAAAATACTTTTGGAATAGTAGCTGCTAAAAATTTATATTCCATTGTTACAAATGTATAGACACACTGATTTTATATATTAATCAGTATCTTGTAAACTTGCTAACATATTCATCAAGGCTGTAATTTATTGAGATACTTTATCAGACTTTCTATATGCAAAATTATATCATCTATAGATAATGACGTTTTTTCTTTCTTTCCAATCTTGCATTTTTGCTGTTTGAATTTCTTAATGTTTTGTGGTTGGCAGTAACTGTAGGGATGAGTAATCAGGTTCGTATTTTCTTCTTCACTTAAAACATTTTACTACTCAGTTTCAAGTAGTGATTTGGAAGTTTTTCTTTTTTTTAACCTATGGGAACACTTTAAAATTTGTGCAGCCCACTGTGCTGTCTTGAATGAGAAGTGTCTCTGATAGGTTCCTGTATCTGAACACTTTGTTCCTACTTAGGGGCGCTGTTTGAAGAGATTATGTGTCATCAGCAGGCAGAGTACTGCTGGAGCAAGTGCTTACTGTGGGCGAGTTTGGAGGATTTATAACTTTGCCCCATTTCCTGTCTACGGATGAAAATGTCACCAGCTTCTTGATAGTGTCCCACTGCTTCCCCTGCCTGTTGCCATGATGTCCCCACCACCAAGACGGACTCTACTTCTTGGGACATACAAACCAAAATAAAACCTTTCTTCCTTAAGTTACTTTTTGTCATGGTATTTATTGGTAAAATAACTAATGCACACATCATCAAATTGTCTTTTGAAATTCTTTTCTTGCTTGGTCTGATTAACTCATCACCTGACTTTTACGTGTTAAAATAGCTTTATCTACTTGAGTTGGCAAGATGGATCAGTGGGTGGAAGTGCTTGTTGCATGATCCTGACAACCTGAATTGGATCCCTAGAACCTGCAAAAAGCTGGATGCAGGGCTAGTATCTGTAACTCGAACACATAGTGAATGGGAAGCCTAGATGGAAGACCCCGACAGCTCACGGGCCAGCTAGCCTGTGGCATTGCAGAAACAGGAGAAAACCCAGTGAGCGAGTGAGAAAATCAACTCTGTGAAGCTGTCTTCTAATACACATACACTTAAAGTGACATGCACATGCCTGTACACGCACACACATCACATATATGTACATGTGCACAAACACACACACTTAGATGCACACACAAATAACAAATTTTAAAAACCTCTTTTATCCTCATAATATGAAAATAGATCATAACTCATCATCAGCTTTTAAACTAATTGTTGGATTCAATTTGATAGGAGTTCATTTAGTAGTGTCTCCTTTCTTCATGAGTGAGAGATTGTTCTATAATTTTTCTTTGTTGCTCTGGTTTTGTCAGGATGGGAATATGTACATGATGGGTTTAGGATTCTTCTTTTTTTGTTTTTTCTATGATTTTCTGAATAGAGGATTAACTATACTTTCTTAAAATGTTAGTGTATTTACAATGAAGTCATATTTTAATTTGTGCAAATTTTTTAATTACAAATTCTTTATTTAAGGAAATTTAAATATTCTGTTCTGTTTTTGGTAAAGTATCCTTTATATGAAGAACCCTTTTGTATGGAGTTTCAAGAAACATTAAAATAACAGGTTCTAGCGTCACTTCCTGTCCTTCATAACGCTTATACGAACATGGCACCTTTCACTATAATATTGAATTGTCTGTGGTTTGTTGGTTTTTTCATTCATCATGCTTACCAGAGATTTATTATATTATTCCAGTGTGCATTTATCTATTTCCAGTCACTTGTTTTATGTTGCTAGTTTTAGCATTTTTCTGTTATTGAGTTTGTTCTCATCTCTTTGCCTTTCTTTTATTTTTCTAACTTTTTAAGTGAGAATGCTGATCTTCAGGCACTTTTCATTCCTAAGAACATGTATAAATTTCCATCAGCATGATATCTCCACATTTAATCTTTTAGGGTATTGTTATTTGTTATAACTCTTGAGGTTTTTTTTCTTTGATTCTTGAAACATTCTGACTTGTATTACTTGACTTCAGACCCATTCTGATTTCCTGTTTCTTGTTTTGTTTTTGACTGTTTGCCAAATTGCATTATGGTGAGAAACATTTTGTGTGACTTAAGTCAATTCAGCTTTGTTAATATTTCCATTATGGGCCAACAAGTAGTAGCCAACAGTTCAGAACTTGAAAATAATGTGTATTCTACAATCATTTGGCTTGGCATTCTGCATTTGTTAGTAGTTATTTGAGCACTGTCAGTCATGAGAGGCCTGCCTCTACAAGGGACCTCAGGAATAAAAGAAGGAAGAATACAAAACAGAGATCCTGCTGCCTAGGCTGGTTTCAAACTCACTATGCAGAAAAAATGATCTTTAAATGTTGATCTTTCTACCCCTACCTTCTGATTAGGCATGTGCCACCACACTCAGTTTATGCAGTTTGGGGACTCAAACTCAGGACTTTGTCCATGCTAGGCAAGCACTCTGTCACTGGAACCCCTGACCCCCACACATCACCACTTTCCTATTTCTTGAATAAGGGGCCTCATATTTTCATTCTGCATTGGGCTGTTGGCTATGTCTCCCAGCTTAGCTGACCATGTTGGTTGATTAGATATAAAACTTCCACTTTATTTTATGCCTCAAACATCTTCTGAATATATTCTTTTCTCTTTAGTATGGAAAATACATGATATTTTTGTTCACTTTACATTTCACTGTGGGTATTTACTAAACACAGCTGCATGCTCCCCTTCACTGCTGTCTCTTGAGTCTGCAGTCACAGGAAGAAAATATTAGCACCTTATTTTGCTGAGAAGTAGTTACTCAAGGTTGAAAACTGAACAAGCAGCTGAATTTGGGGTTGAGCATCAATGTTCTAATTCCATAACTTTCTTTCCATTAAACCACAACTAATTTATCAGAAGGCATCTTTATTGGAGAGGATGATTCTCCAACATTGCCTGTAAAATTTCTACTTTGGTCCATAGCTAGTTATTAAATACAGGCTGTTCCTGACATATTTTATTCACACAATACTTGGTGTCAGTTTTACAATGCTTTCAGCCACGAGCAAAGAAACAAGTAGCTGCAAGTGGGTAATTAGGATCATACTGGGAGCTTGGGAAGTGGGTGGGATGTCCTTAAAATCTGAACATCTGGTTGTTACAGTCCATGAGCACTAAGTGATTAAAGTATTGCTGGCTCCAGCTAGCAGAAATACATCCTAAAGCTTCAGTTAATGTGGGTTTTGTTTCTCAAAGGACAAGTGAATTTTTAAACATCTAAAATGTGACTAACTCACATGACTCACCCACCTTGTCAGTTCACTCGGGATCTCACACAGTATATTGAAATGCTCGCTTAGAGTCAAGATGTTGTCAAGATTGCTATCTCAACAGTCCCTCAAAAACTCATGCAGATCTTTTCTCAGAAAATCACTTTGAAATATTTCAGAAGGAACATTGGACCCTGGTGGCAGTGAGATCACCTTTTCCCTAGTACCAGTCATCTGCACGTAACAAAAGCACATTATTTGAATAGCAATTTCATGGTAATCATCCATACTGAAAGCAAATGGCAAGAGCACCTTGGTTCCAAAGCCAATGTTTTCCCTGCATTTATTGCTTATTTCAGAGCTTCTGCATTGCATGGGCCTCTTGATGCTCCTGTGCTATTTAAAGGATGCTGGGAGGTGTTCCTGCAACATGGAGAAACTTCAACATGGAGAAATCAATGGGAATGTCTTCCAAGGCTCTTGGAAGTTGCTTTTTTGTTCCATGAAAGAAACTGGAGTACTAAATTTAAACAAAACAAAAACACTTTCCCCCCAAAATGGGGTTATGAGTAGAACTATAATGAAATTTGTTTGTAACGTATAATCCAAATTCCAGAAATTCTCAGAAGTCAAATCAAATGCTCTGTGGAGGATGGAGGGAAGTTTTGAAGATAGGATCATAAAAACCTGAAAATCTGGAGATGGCAATGAATGAGCTTGGTTGGTTTTGCAGGGTTCTGGAAGTCAGAGCACTGCAGGGTGTGGCCCCTCCACCCTGGTGTGTTTTGTGTGGCCCCACAGGTTGTTGTGTTTGGTTTTTTGTTGTGGCAGGGTCTTGCTATGTAGCCTGCTGTCTTGCTGGGCGGTCAGGACCTGTCTTCCTCTCATTTCTCTTTCTGTCTCATTCCTGAGCAGACCTGATTCTCCATCTCCCTCTCCCAAGGATGGCCCTTTCTAGCTGGAGCCACACAGACAAAAAGACTAGTTTAAGGAAAGAGAGCTGACTCCCACCATGGGGCCTGTGTCAGGAGATACAAAACGCTGTTTGCTTCTATCTAATAGGTTTTCTGTAAAAACTTGATAATAGGTTTCTCCACTCATGCAGTGAGCCAGAGCAAGCCAAATTAAAAAGTAAAAGACCAGGTTTATTCTGAGCAAAGCAGCTCCTCCAGCTCCTAGAGATCGAGGCAGGGGAGGGCGAGAGGAAAATCATATGGCCAAACTGTAAGGATTCTGTATATGTGTAGCTCGGCACCTTATTGTGTCATCAGCTTGTGACTGGTCCCATCCTAAAAGGCCAGACATGCACTCCCACGTTCTCTCCCTGTGCTCTCCCTCCAAGCCGTCTTTCTGTCTCTGTCTCTCCTTCTCTTAATAAAGCTCTAAAAGGTATCACTGGGTCCTGTCATTGTAGTTGTAATTCTGAAAGGTTTTATTAAATAAGAAACACAGAGCCAAATGCAGAGTTAAAAGCCCCAGAGGTCAGAGCAGTAGCTGAGAGCTGAGACCAAGACCGTCTTCTTATCCCTTGCTGCCGCTGCCGCTGCCGCTGCCGTCCTTCCCCTGAGAAAGAGACCTACTTCCTGTGTATCTGTCTCTTTATTGACTTCCTGTTCTGTCATCTCATTGGTTGTAAACCCAACCACATGACCTCCTCATCACTGCCTGGCTATACAGGTCTCTATGGTTGGTATTGAGATTAAAGGTGTGTGTCTCCATGCTGGCTGTATCCTTGAACACACAGACTCTGCCTGCCATGTGATCAGGATTAAGGGTGTGTGCTACCACTGCCAGACCTCTGCTAAATGGCTTGCTCTTAGCTCTGACCCCCAGGCACTTTTATTTATCAACATATAAATACAATCACATTTCAGCACAAATAATATATCACCATACGTTGTGACTGTGAGCTTTCTACTTGGTAACCCCGGCCAGCCACGAGTGCCGCTCTACACCCTACATAAACTAAAGGAGGTGTTTATGTACTCTGTAGGCAAGGGGTGATGGTGTTTCCTCCAAACCAGGTTTGTGTCCAATTATAATGCTTTAGGTGGGGATTGAGCCACTGGCAACTTCAGGGGAGGAGCGTCACAGTTGCCAAGAATGTGGAACTGGGTTTGTTTTTGTTTTTGTTTTTGTTTTCGTTTTTGGCAAGTTTTCTTTGTTGGAGATTTTCTGAGGGGGTGGGGTTTGGAGAGGGAGAATGGCGCTTTTTCAGGGAGAGCTTTTCCAGCCAAACCTCCCAACCTTCTTGGGTATTGGCATAGGAGGATGTGGGGAGGGCAAGCTGGGAGTTGGTGGGCTCATGCTCAGCAGGAGGTATGGGTGAAGAAACATTCGATTAACTGCCATCCTGGAGACTTCCGGCATCTGTTCCTGGAGGAAGCAGAGAAGGAAAGTTGCTAGGAGAAAAAAATAGCTTGTTGCCACCAGCCCTATGAATGGGGATAGCCATGGGAAGAGTGAAGACTAGTAAGAATGGAATGAAGAAGTTCTTCAGACAATTTGTGGACTGACTCAGTGTTAGTTTCCACCAGGCTAGATTCCTTGATACAAGAGCAGCACTCTTTCCTTAGGAACATGCTGGTGTCTGTAAAACAGCTGGAATAGATTATTTATACCTTCGTGTCATAACAAAGGCTATTGCTTTGGGTTAAAGGGCATTAACATTTTTCTTATATCTATAGGCTTGATTTTAGCCCAATTAAACATATCTCTTTAGGTCTATACTTAGAAGACAACCAGAAGAAATTTAAATCTTGAATAGTAAATAGTCAGTGCTTTATCAGTTTATCAGAACTCCATTCACCAATCCAAAACTCTGAACCTCCAAAATTCTAGAGTAATAATAGCATAGAAAGGGGACAAAAGTCCAAAACATCTTTACATACCTTAAACCATTTAAAACTTGCATTTATATATCTTAAATCATTTTCTGAGTTCCTTTAGTGGAAAGTTACATCTGAAACCTGTTTATCCTTTACTATGAAGCCTGTGAACAATACAAACCTGTCTGTATTCTTAACAAGAAACTTAATTAATAAACTATCAAAGTGGTTGTAGCCTTGGAGGGGAGAACTGTTAAATTGGCAAAGCTATCAGTACTCTAGTCGTCAAACACCATCAGATCAGAGAGGGATAGATTTCAATTGAGTAAGCAGAAGTGAGACAGCTTCCTAATCTATTAAAAATGGCAGGGGCTTACTGGCTACCTCGACAGCTACCCAGGCTCCTCCATGGTCATTGAGGACAGAGGTCCCAGGGCAGCACCAGTCTTCACCTGCCAGGCTCAGAAGATCTGACAGACTTTCCTGTGGAGTAGGAATTTGGGGAGACTGGCTTACTTGTCTTGGCAAAGCAGGGCAATCAATTTAATTCCCAGTGCCCTGCTTGTCCATAGTCTGGGCAGGTTCTTGGCAGTAGTTGAGGTGAAAGAGAGTTTCTTCCACTCCATGACTGAATTTGTTACATTTAAAGCAAGCTCTGGGTAGAAGTTCTTCTGCACCCATCCATCTTCTCTGGAGGAGCTAGGGGTGCTGCCATGAGCTGGCATGTCTCTATCACAACAAGCTTTTTTATTAAACATTTAAATGCTATATTCTCAGATCTTTGAAGCATTTCAGGATCATTATCTGTTAGGTAAATCTAAACTAGACAAATATTGTTTTTAGTTTCTAGTTTTAAGCTTAACTTTGAGAATATATATGTGCTAAATCTGAACATATCAAATAAGTTGATCCTTAATGAGGTAATTGATGTTTAACTTGTATGTTTTATAAGATTAGGATTTTATAGTGGTATCCTTGTTAAGTTTAGCCTTAAGGAATAATATTTTCTGAGTTGAAGCTCTCTTAATATCAACGTAAGACTTTTAACTCATAAACACACTCCACAAAGAGACTGGGATCTTTCCTGATCCTTTTATAGTACACCATTATAAAACACATAGTTTACCAAACTAGTTACAGTTTAATAATGTTAGTAAGAGCAAGGAGGTTAGACGTACATTCCTAACTCAGTCTTTGTTAGCCGGAATAGACCAAAGTGGAGAGACCCTTTGCCAGGTGCTTAGGTCACTGTCTCGCTGTGTCAGAAGATGGGAATACCTCAGTCTCTGGTGCTCAGCTGTGGTCCTAAGTGTTTATTTGAAGAATGAAGACATAGAGCACAACCATAATTTGTAGAAAGCAAAGCTAAGTGTAAACAAATCAGGTTCTCTACAATCAATACTAAGCAGATTACTCTTACATTATAAAATCTGGCTATGGCTGCCAGCAAGATACATCCCTGTACATGACTGCATGGAGGTGCAGCTTTAATACCTCAGTAAACCGGCATTGTTTTAAATCGTATCTTTTATAAACTTTGTTTTCAGGACACAACAGGAATTATCATATAAAAATCCATCCTAATAAAAAAATATCCTGGAAATCTGTTGTTGCCTCCTTGATAGGCCCATTCCATGTGGTCACCTTTAATCAAGATGGTGGTAAAGTCACAGGACCTCCCTCTTCTCCAACCTTAGTCTAAATGGTGGCTGCCCACATGGCTGTACTTTATTAAGATGTTGGTGAGCCATATCCCATTTCCCAGAACAGTTCCAGTTTGGAGTTACAAATTTTGAGTTAACTTTTTGTTACAGATTTTTAACCACACCAAATTCCCTAAACTATTTTTTAATAAGATAGAACAGCATAAAATGACTTTAATATTACTTATACCCAAATGATATATAAACCTCTGTCATTATATCAGATTCAGTGGCCATAAATCCCAGAGGCAGATTCTGAGCCCAGACAGCTAGTTGCAATAGTAACAGCTGAGCTATCACCAAGACACATGGAACATGTAAACTCAGGCATCCAAGACCAGTCAGAAACAAGCATGCAGTGACCATACACATTTATACACTCAACTGAACCTGAAGTAATTCTGTGTGGCTCTCATGTCCACAAGAAAACATACAGGCACAGATCTATCCACCCATACAAAATAGAATTTTTCTAACAATGAGACAAATAAAACTTTCCATGGGAAACAGACTTTGTTACAAATTATATAGGTTTTTTTAAACCATGCCAGATGAGCATCTTACAAATCCTGAAATAAGAGTTTACAGTATAGAGTAGCATGCAAGAAACCATAGGAATAACAGATTTGTAGGAGTGAGGAAATACAGCCTTATAGATAAGAGACTTTGGAAATGTAGCAGAGTAAGTTTAGATATAAAATATTTGGGGATCCTTTGTCTGTGGCAGTAGCAGTTGTTAATGATTTGTGAGAATTCAGAAATCACAAGTTTGCCAATTTTGGTCATTGATTTGTATTGAGGCCATGCTGTTGTAATAAAATCTAAGTCCATGGAGGAAGATAGAGAATTGCAAAGTGGAACAGTGTGCAAGTGTTTCCCTCTAAGTTCCAAGAGAAAGTTGAGAGTGAAAATGAGCTGCAGGACTGTGGGCAGAAACTGAGAGAGCATAGTGGGTCCTCAAGCTGACCGCAAAGTGAGAGAAGGCCAGGAAGGAGTAGAAGATAAGGAAGGTGTCCATGTGGGTCTGCAGGCTGCAAAAGTCAAAGCCACATGGAGAATATAGTGGGATAGAGCTTAAACTGTGGGTTTCCCAGGCTGCTTGGAGAGGGGTAGCAAGCAGGCGAGATGTCCACATGAGTCCAGTAGGCTGCAGGAGCCAGACAAGTACACATGTGTCCATACGGAAAGTAATCAGACTCTAAAATTTGGAATTAGATTCAGTCACAGACAAATGATCCATACATACCTCATTGAGGGCCAGATCAGCAGACACTGTAAGGGTGAATAGTCATGTTCTGGGTACAAAGAGCCAGCCTCTGTGGCTCTGACTCCCACTTTGTAATAAACATAGGGAGAGGAAATTTACATGGTTCAGGGTGGAAGAGCAGACAGCGTTAGCATTTAGGCATCCGTGCTGGCCTGCCCTTAGGGTTCTGACAGAGTATACCTCAGCTGCAGCCACTAAGAGCACCTCCTGTGCGCATTCCCTATGTTCCCTTATAAAAGGTGGGCCTTGCCCACCTCTCATCTCCTTTCTCTTTCTCTTCCTTGTCCCCAGGGACTGGTCTCTGCCCACTTCCCTGGCCCCTTCTCTGGCCCTTTTCTCTCCCTTTTCCCTCAATAAATCTCCTATGTGGGTCCTGTTGTATGGTGTGAATTCTTCCAGCTGTTTTAAAAATACAACAGATAGAAACAAAGAGAATGGATCTGTTGTGGGTAGTATCCCAGCAACACCAGACCAAACACCAGGAGAGCCTAGTGAGTAAAAAGGCAAAATGGGTACCATTTGACGGGCCCTGTCAAGTTATGCCACTAAGAGAACAAACCAGGAACAGCAGAGTTAGTGCAAGAGGTTATTAGGGCATGGGGAGAGTGAAAGGCCATCTCTGAGTAGAGACATGAAAGGTGGGTAGACAGACAAACAGAACAGGGAAGAGGGAGGGGCAGGAGTGCAGAGCTCAAAAACCCTGGATAATGGAGCACAAACCATTTGTCAATGGTCTGAGACAGGACCAATTTGGATAAATTTTGTAGTAGATACCCCAGGGGTGACTGAGGATCAGGTTTAGACCTGGAGCTGCCCATTTCCAAGCCTGTTGGTCTCTCTGTCCAACACAGGGGTAAGAGCAAAAAGTCCTGAGTCCAGGCAGGGTGGGATTTTTTTTTTTTTTTTTTTTTTTTTTAAATCAGAGCAGAGGTTAAGGTGAGGAGATTTCAATTTCCAAGGATCAGGACCTGATTGGCTAAAATTTGTCTAGGTATACATGTGTGCAGGGAATGTCACTTATTTCCCTTTAGATATAGGCCCTTCTTGGTTGGGGTCAGCTTACGGCTTTTCCTAGATCCAGGTGTTGCCTGCCAGTAAGCCTGTCACAGAAGCTGTGTCTGGGCCTCTAAGCCTGTCATGTAGCTGTGTAGTCAAGCTGCCCTGGGTTCCCCACATTTCCCCCTTCACAATTACCAATGACAAGACTCAATCATGAGTCCTAATTGCCCAGGGGTTTAAGGGTATTCACCCATCAAGTAACAGATTTCTCGAGGGCAGTGACATTTGCATCTATTGCAATTCTTAAGGCCCTGCAGTTCTGATCCCTGAGTATAGCCAGATTGTAATCTTGAATGATTTATATAGAAATAATAATTTCTTAATTTCATATAATACCTCTTTGGTACTGTAGAAAGAAGGCCAAGTGTCTCATCTTATTGCAGAACCATTTCAGTCAATAAATCATCAATTGACAACTCTGAACCCATCTTCATGGTATGTCAATTGGCATTACAGTTAGCCATTTTTTTCCCTATACCAGGGAGGGTTTATTTATTTATTTTTTGACCTAGCATTTCAATCTATTTTGGGCAGGGAACATGGGACAATGTATTCTCTTCTGAAACTGCTTCAAGTTGACACTGGGGTGCTGTTGTAAGGGCCCAAAAAGGTTGAAAAGCTAGTCAAAGGCTAGGCAATGGGGCATCTGTCAGAAACATGTGGCTATCTGACCCAGCTGTAGAGACAGGGAACAATCACGTTGACTGGGCTGGTCTACATCAGCTTTCCGCAAGTCCAGAGCTTGTAGTTGTCTAGAGAAGTATAGTCAGCAACTGAAGCTTAGAGGTGCCTGACAGCCAAATCTGTTGAGACAAATTTTAAACTAGGAACAGAAATTAAAATTTATGAACTTATTTGGAACTTTAAGCCCATAGTCTTAGTAATTGGGAAGGACAGGAGTCCCAAGACCAGGAAAGAGAAAAATACTATCCTTAGAAATAGACAAGTGGAGAAAAATTGGAGTCCTTCCAATCTCTGTGAAGTGGATCCAAGTTTTATGACTCTTTTAATCCTCTGAGGCCTATATAAACTATCCTACAAAATGACATAACAGTTTTAGATCCATTAGTACTACCAGTCTGTACTGAAATCCATATCGTAGACAAGGCAGGTGATGGGTATCTGTAAAACAGCAGAAGTGGACTCACTTTGAGTCCTAGCAAGAACTACAGATTTGGGTTAAAAGCATTCACATTTTGCTTCTGTCCAAAGAGCTAGGTATAAATTGGACAGAGTTTTTTTTTTTTTTTCCCTAACGAGAAGCACTTTTAAGTTTATATTTAGATGACAACCAAAGCAAATCTAAAATGTTTAACAGTAAGTAGTCACTGCTTTACCAGCTTATTAGAACTCTATTAAATATTAAGCTCTGAACAATGATATCATAGAATGGGAAAGCAATCAGAAATATTTTTTATAATCTAAATTATTTATTTATATCTTTGTAACTTGCATTTACATCTTAAACCATTTTCTGAGATTCTCAACACTTCTAAACTTTCATATCCTCAGAATTATTTTAGACCCATATTTAAAACTTTATGACTTATTTAAACTTTTATATCTTAGAACATTTTCTTAAAAATAAGCTAACAAGCTGGCTATAGCCTTGTAGAAGGATCTGGTTGTCTGATGCTGCCAAGGTGATAAAGTCATAGTTAGCCTAGATATCAATAGTATCAGAGATCTGAGAAGGATAAATTTGAATGCAGACCAAGCAGCTTCCAAATCTATAAAAAACGACAGGGACCAGTCTATACCCAGGTCTCCATAGCATTGGAGGCAGAAGTATCAGAACAGTATCAAACTTTGACCACCAGACTCATAAGAAGAGAGTTTTTCCTGTGGAAGAGAGACATGGGAAAGAATGATCTTAATTGGCTAGGCAAAAAGGGGTGCAATCAATTCTCCAATATTTTGTTGCTTGTCCACAGTCTGGGCAGGGTTCTGGTGGCACAATTTGCATTGGAGTATCTCACCCTATAGTCAGCATTGCCATAGTCCAGGGGGAGTTATTGTGGTGCCCAGCATGTAGTCTTCTTTAGAGACCTTGGGTCACTACTAGGATCTGGGAGTCTGTCTGACATAATAAACTTTTTAATAAACATTTTAAATGGCATATTCTGCAGATCTCTGAAGTATTTGAGGGCTTTCCAGGTATATCTCAATAGACAAACTTGATTTCTAATTATTTGTTTTAGGCTCAATTCTGAAAACATATACAAGGGACTAAGCAAAGCTTATCCCTGTAATTAATTATATCAGTACTTAGTATGACTATAATTAAAGAACTTGATTATTTATAAGATGACTGACTATTTACTTGTGTTCTCTTAAAGTCTACAATAAGTAGCCTTAAAAATGATTTTGAATTAAAGCTCTTCTAGTATCAAATATGGACTCAATAAAGAAACCAAAACAAAATAGTCATATGTTAATGGAGAGGCCATAAGTTCCTTTTGCCAGAGATAAGGAGGATGACTCCCTTTTTAGCAAATAAGAACTTTCTCCAAGCCCCTGAATGGGAGCTTTATCTAAATGCCTGACCTTGGGAAAGGAACTTTGTACTTTTATCTCTGTTAAGTATGAGCCTCAAAAAATGTTTCTCAACTGAAGCTCCAGTTTATCCAAATAGCTTATGTTTAACAAATTTAGAAAAGACAAACAGGCTAGGCATATATTCTTAAGCCTAAATAGACCTTGAGTAAGGAGAAACATTCTCCAAGCCACTGGTTCTCAACTTTCCCAATGCTTTGACCTTTCAATACAGTTCCCCATGTTGTGGTAATCTCCCATTATAAAATTTTTCCTATTGCTCTTTCACAACTGCACTTTTGCCATTGTTATGAATCTCAGTACAAACATCTGACATAGAGGTGGTCCTAGGCTACTCCTGTAAAAAGGTTTTTTTGTTTTTTGTTTTTTTTTCCCTGAGACAGGGTTTCTCTGTGTAGCTTTGCGCCTTTCCTGGAACTCGCTTTGGAGACCAGGCTGGTCTTGAACTCACAAAGATCCTCCTGCCTCTGCCTCCTGAGTGCTGGGATTAAAGGTGTGCACCACCACTGCCCGGCAGAAACATTTTTTAACTTATGGAGTCAAAAGCTGTTCCAAGCCCTTTGCCAGATTGCTTAGGTCATTGTCTTGCTACATCACAAGAAATGAGCATCCCAGTATCTGGTTAGCAGTTGGTGCTTATGGCTGTGACCCTAATTTTCAGCCTTTTATTTTAAGTCCAAATATTAACAATATAGAACATTTTATAAACTTAAAATATCCCATAGCCTTATAAATTTAAACGTTTTAAAAACCATTTTTAAAATGGTTTAAAATCTCTCAAATGTCTTCATGAAATATCAAAAATAAAGTACCCTTTTTTATTTTCAGAGGGACAAAACATGGCATAATCACAATCTGTATAAAGCAAAACCAAGCTCCAGAGTGCAAACAATCACAAAGTTCAATATCTGGGGTTCATTCATAATTATTTTGGTTTTTTACTAAGAGGCTTGGGTCATTTCTTTGGCCCTACCCTTGGCAGTATATACATAGCCTGCCTTCTAGATCTCATCCTGCTCCATTTCATTGTGGCTGGTGCTTCTGGTGACTATCACCTGGCCCTGCCATTTCCAAAAGTGTCAAGGTCCACCATTGCAATAGGACTCTCTTTGGAACTCTAGTCCTGCCATACATTTTCAAACCTCAGCTGTTCCCTGTGATCCCTTCATGTCTTTAAAACCATTATCACCTTATCATCTGGGTTATTCTTAAATTACAAAGTTTAGCTACCAGAGAAAAGTATTTTTATGTATAAAAGCATTGACATGTAGCTTTAATATCTTCATTGATTACCTTATTTATCAAACACATGTTGCCATCTATTTAAATTTTCTAGAAGCTTGCTGTTGAACACTTAGCAAAGATGTAAGTACTTAAGTATAAATCTCTCAGATTTGTTAATCTGAATAGATCATTATAACCTTAGTAGAAGATAGCTGCCTACATCATAGTGAGGTCACCATCCAAGATGGGGGAAAGCCATGTAGTGCTGTTTAAAACAAGTTTTTCTAAACAATAATTACATGCACACATATGCACAGTTGGATCTATGTTATATACATATACATATAGAGTTAAAGCTAGCTTACATTAACACATAGAGTTAAATCCAAGTCACATACATGTTCACATGAACATGTATATATCTCCATTTTTAACATAAACATTTGGCAGTGAAGAATCATTAACTATTTTTCAAATGAAAACCAACCAGAATTTACCTAATATGGTCAAATTTCAAATTCAGTATTTGCAGGTATGAGAAACCATAACAAATATAGTTTATCCCTTCTGGCCTTCTAAAATCTTGTATATACCTTCAGCCCATTCCTCTGATTCCTCAAACATTTATAAATTTCTCTTTCCCTTTACTTCTCTTTATTATTCTAGTCTCCTGCCTTCTCTCTCCCTTTCCAGACAACATAGAAACTTTTTACCAAAGTCTTTCTTGTGGTTTCCCTCAGTAGTCTAGAATATATTGTATGGCTACAATATTTTAAACAAGAACAGAAATACATGTATATGTTATAACAGTAATAGCTCTAAATTTGCATCAACACTGTAGCAAGGTGAAGCATCTGAAACTAATAGTGTTTTTCTTCTTCTATTTTTTAACCAATAATAATTTGTAACCAATTACTCTAAATGATGACAAATATTTATAATCTATTGGATATGAATGATCAAAGCAGCCCTGGCTACAACATTGTAACACAGCTGCCCTAGCTTAGCACCCATAGGCAGTAACAGTCTACTCTACCCTTGGAACCAAACAGGTCATGGGAGCCCCAGCCACTAGCATGGGACAAAACATTGTTATTAACTCTATATTCTCAAGTACATGAGAGGGGCAGCCTGAAAGTGACTCCCTGTCCTAGCTGGGCCCCTCTGGGGCAGTTTTTCACCAGCTCCAAGTCCCACAGTGCACCCTGAGCTCCACCAGGCACCCACTGCTTCTACCTGCTCTGCACTGCAAAGTCTTCACCCCATGGCTCCCTGTTCAGGGGCCTGGCCTTGAACCTGTTGTGTCTAACCCCATAGTACTCATGGCCTTCTGCAGTGCCCAGCCACTTGGTGGTGACCTGAGTCCCTGCGCTGGCCATTTGCTCCAGGTCAGAGAGCAAAGAAGCATTTGGGGTTAGGCTTACTCTTAGTCTGTCCCATTTCAACCAAAGGGACTCTCTGTCCCCTCTGCTGGCCACCTGGCCCCTTCTGCTGGCCACCTGGCCCCAAAGGCTGTCCTTGTACAGTTTCTTATTTGGAGTTACAATATATACATAAGCCTAGGCATAAAACACACATACTTGTGGCTACATTTCTCACATATTCACATATTCATATAGGCAGGACATTTCAACAGAAAGGCAAACAAACTTTTTCCCAAGGAAACACTGTCAGCTGACCAACTCAAAAATTCTGAAATAAAAGTCTACAGTTTTTGTAAGTCAGAAAGATAACAAAATTACAACACACAAGACAAAAACAGCTCTCCTGGGACCTGGAGGCAAAACCCAAAGGAAGACACTGGCCTCATGCCAGTCCTACAAGAGTGACCTGCTGCCCCAGCCAGTGGGTTTCACCTGGGGCGACCCACCTGTGGGAGCGAATGAGAGACAGGGGACATGAGAGACGGACAGCAAGACAAAATTCTGATCAAGCTGCCAATCTTTATTTCTCTCCGCAAGGCTTCTATAGCATAGGAGGGGAAGGGGCAGGAAGGAGGGAAGGGGAAGGGACGTGGAAGGGGTGCAAGACATGGGAGACGTGCAGGTCGTGCAACTGCAAGATGTCTGCTAAGGTGACTGCTCAGGGGCCATTTGTTCTGTTGCTAGGCTACCTGACCATGGAATGCTCTTTACATTCGGTTGCCATGGCACCTGACTGTGGAATGTTCTTATCTTTGGGAGCCTCTGGTTAGTAAACAGGTGTTACTGCTCTGGGAAAGGGCAGTGGGCTTATGACTTGTTCTCTGGCTTAGCTAGTACTTTCCATGGTTCATGTGTGGTTCCTGACATCTTGGTCCCTAACAACCTGCATTGTCTGTACAAACAAATTCAAATAAAAATCAACCAAAGGGATCCAAACCCATCCAAAGAACCTTCTGCAGGTACTTACAAATTTAGAGCTCACTTAGAAAAGGATACTCAACATTTATTCAAAAGGCCAAAAGGCTCTTTTACAAAAGGATATCCAAATGGAAGCAAACACAAAAGACACGAAAGTAAACAGTAAACACAGACACAGAAAACTTACTGGATGGCTTCAGGCTCTACAGGCAGTGGTCGCAGTGGGCTTGTGGGATCCCAGATAAGCCCGGATAAGCTCCCAAATGTTATGCCCAAATTTCATGGATCCCCAGAAGACCACCATGGAGATTAAATCCCACATGTAAAAGTGAAGAGCCTTTATTTGAAGCTTGGAGCTTGGTCTCTCTGTCTGTATGATGCAGTGGTGAGAGCAGAGAGCCCCAGGCCAGGCAGGGTGGGGTTTTTATCATAGCAGAGGCTGAGGTGAGGGGGATCTTCAGGATTCAGGACCCAGATTGGCTGACATTTGTCTAGGGTATAGGGGTGTGTGTGTGTGTGTGTGTGTGTGTGTGTGTGTGTGTGTGTGTTTGGAATGTTTGTTATTTTCCCTTAGATGCAGGCCTTCCCTGGGTAGGGTCAGCTTATGGCTCTTCCTGGATGTTGCCTGCTAGTAAGCCTGTCACAGAAGCTGTGTCTGGGCCTCTAAGCTTGTCATGGCAGCTGTGTGGTCATTCTGCCCTGCCCACCCACATCCACTGCTATAGCCTGGGGTCAAGCAGTGAGTGTAGGGTTGCCTTTGGGTAGGACATCTCCTCCACAAAGTTCCCATGAATAAAGATGAACAAAGATGGTCTTTGCTCTGGAAATGTGTTGGGTGTGGCCTGGCATGGTGTAGAGGGAGATAAAAAGAAGAGTGACCTCCCATGTGGCCTGGGGACTGGGTTTGCCTGGCCAAGAAGGTTCAACTCCTCCCAGGCTTCCAGCACCAAGACAATAGGTTTTTTGTAAAAAACACTATAATACTTTTCTCCACCAAGGCAGTAAGCCCAATCAAGCCAAATAAAAAGTAAAAGACCAGTTTTATTCTGAGCAAAGAAACTCCTGGGTGAGTTCTCCAGCCCCCAGAGATCAAGGTGGAGGAGAAGGGGCAGGAGAAAACACATGGCCAAACTAAAAGGGGTGCTTATGTGCCCTGTAGGTGAGGGATGATGACGTGTCCTTTATAAGCTGGGTTTGTGCCCAATTATAACACTTTAGGTAGGGATTGGGCCACTGGCAACTTCAGGGGAGGAACCGCCATGAATGTGGAACTGGGCTTTTTGGTGGTTTTTCTTTGTTGGAGATTCTCTGAGGGGATGGGGTTTGGAGAGGCAGGAATGGGGCTTTTGCAGGGCAAGCTATTATAGCTGAACATTGTCTTATCACTTTATGCTTACAGCAATTCACTGAATTGAAGATATTCTCTGGGTGTGGTTACAGAGGCAGGGGAAGGCAAGGCAAGGTCACTGAATGAAAAATAAATAAATAAAAGGAATGGACATGACTGCTCCTAAGTATGGTGGAGGAGGAACTTTATTTTAGATAAAAGGGAGAGCAGAGCCCAGAGGCAGTTGCATCTGGGAGGGCTCAGGTTAGTCATGAGCCTAAGCCATGTGAGGAGAGGTCGTGGGGAAGGGAGAAGGGAGAGAAAGGAACCAGATGCAGCACCCAAGAGGGCAAAAGGTAAAGAAAAGGGGCAGGTAACAAAAATGGCTGGATTATATAGGGAAGAGCCTCTGGGAGAAGGGCTGCCCAAACCCTGGGTTGGAGAGTTGGGTAGGAGGTAGAAGATGGGGTATGCCAGCCTTACCCTATAACAGGTAGGGACTGAGGGATGCTGGGAGAACCTGGTGGTCAGGTCTGCTTTGATATGTCAAATAGGAACCTAAGCCATTTGTCCCAGTGTGTGAGACTTAACAGTAACCACCAGGCAATGAGCGAAGGAGCAGCCAGTGTCCTGAGTGAGCCTGAAGAGAATGCTTCTCAAGGAAAGTACCAGTTCTGTGTAAATCCACTGGTAGAACTACTACTTAATATCTAAAAATCCAAGAAAACAGAATCATGACTCGCATGTGTATACTAGACTGTGAGTTTGGCTTCACCTTACTCTAACACAGGTGCCCAGGAGCCAGCACTGCTGGGCCTGCAGCTTTCAGCTCTGCTTCGGTTTCAGGGCCACTAAGTTGGTAGTGTTGATGCCCACCCAGCACTGAGCTTTGCTAAAAACAAGTTACTTTAAGTGACATAGTTTCTGGATTTCAACTTCCTTACAGCCTGGAAAGGGTTAAGTGAGTATCAACGGACACAAGCCAGAGCCATCTGGGAAGAGGCGTTTTCAGTTAAGAAAATGTTTTTATGAGACCAGGCTATTGGTGGGCCTGTGCGGCCTCTTCTCAATTAGTGACTGATGAGGGGTCGCTCCTGGGCTGGTGGTCCTGGATTCTATAAGAAAGTAGATTGAGTGAGCCAGGAGAAGCAAGCCAGTAAGCAGCATCCTCCATGACCTCTGCATTGGTGCCTGCCTCCAGTTTCTGGCCTTTGATAAACTGTGGTATGAAAATGTAAACAAAATAAACCCTTTCCTCCCCAACTTGCTTTTGGCCATGGTATTTCATCAGAACAACAGAAAACCTTGACTAACACACTGTGTTCTAGGATAGCAGAGCCTGTGGTTCTTGTGGAGAGGCCACATGTAGCAAAGATTGCTTTTGTCCACTAGAAATGCATGTTCCCTCTCTGATGATGTGGAGAACTGAGGAAGCTGCCCAGTCAGGCCTTATCCTTCCCCAAAGGGTTTCATCCAAGGGGTTGTGGCCCTGATTCTCATTGGCAGTGTTAATCCAGAGTGTTCTTTGGTTCTGGGGCTGAGGCTATGGAGAATTAGGATTGTTTGGCTGGAACAACCCTCCATCTCACCCAGTCATTACTCTCTCTCCAATCCCTTCCCTCTCAGAACCATTGAAAGCCAAGTTCTGCATTCCTGGTGGTTTCAGCAGCTCCTCCCCAGAAGCTGCCAGCTGCTTGATTTCTGCCTAAAGCATTACAGTTGGGCACAAACCCAGCTTGTGGTTGACACTTCATCACTGTGCCTACAGGGCATTTAAGCTCCCTTCCTTAGACCCTCCGTGTGATTATCTCCTGCCTTGATCTCTGGGTCTGGAGGGTCACTTGGGAGTTGCTTTGCCCAAATAAAACTGTTTTTTTTTTTTTTACTCTTTCAATTCAGCTTTATCTGGCTTACTGCGGAGAAACCTATGATCAGGGAAGAGAAAACCTATTAAGGATATACTTGGGAATTTTCTTTCCTCACATCTGACAGATTTTTGAAACTTAGGGTGACACAGAGACTGTGCCTTGAAGATGGCAGTTTTCATCATGCCTGAAGGTAAATAGCACCCCACTGGGACTAATTAGTAACCTCTTCAATGCCATTTCCCAGCACCAGCCCTGTTACTACCTGAGAAGTAACTTCACCAGAGCCTGGTTCCAGAAGCCAGGCTTTAAAGAACCGCTGTGGGTCAAGTTTGTGACATAACCACTTCACATTGCCTTTTTTCTCACCTTTGTGTAAAGATCTTGGGTGACATGAACACCCAAGATCATTACCGTTTTCTCAGTGGGTTTCTGATATCAGATGTCTACTAGAAGGCCATGGGAAGAGTGGGGGTGGGTGGGAAAGGCCCACAGTAGTAAATTATAGTAAGAAAGGAGTAAGATATTCTAGCATGACATGGTGATGGTAGATAACAAATACACTGTGCATTTTAGAACACTAGAAGAAAGGTTCTCAAGAACCAGGAATGTATAAAGGGGATCTGTTTAACTACACTTAAACATGACATGTGCTGAAACATTTCACAGTACTTCACATTATATACAGTTTTTATTTTATGTATCAGTTACAGATACATTCAAAATGTTTTAACTCCTTCAGGTTTCTGAGTCTCTAAGTAGAGAGTACATATAGATGGTAGTTCTGTCAGGATGGTAAATGTTACTGGAGAGCTGGGATTAAATGAGAACTTGGAAGGACACACCCATGTACATAAATGGTCAGTACTAGTTGGGTTGGGGATTTCTCATTAGAGTTGCAGCATCCTGGAGGTGAGGGAGTCAGAAAGAGGTAGTAGTGTTAAGTATGATCAAAATACTTGCATGTATGACATTTTCAAAGAGTAAAAAATATTGTTTCCAAAAATGCTGAGCATGATGCCATACTTCTTTAACCCCAGCACTCCACAGGCACATACAGAGGCATTCAAATCTCTGTTAGAAAGTTAGGGGCCAGCCTGGCCTATATAGTGAAGTCCAGGGCAGCCAATGCTACTTTTGTTTTTTGTATGAAAGTTCAAGTTTAGACACCAAAACATGAATGAAGAAAGGGTTCAGGTAGAGCGCTTGCCTAGCAAGCACAAGGCCCTGGGTTTGATTCTCAGCTCAAAAAAAAAAAAAAGGGTTCACCATCTGTGATAGAGTATTCTGATCATTGCCTCTTGGAGTTTTCATCCTTCACAGCAAATGAAAGGGGTGTCAAAGTCTGAAATGTTCCATGTGTCAGCAGGTTGGGGTCCTCTCTTTTGTAGTATTTGGTATCGATGCCCTGGACTTGTTCAGTCCAGTTGTTCCTTAGATGGTTAGAAAGCAGTGGAGTTGCACTTACAAGGTGTCTAGTAACTTAAGTGTCCATGCATTTCCACTGAGAAGGGCCCTAGGCTGTTTCTTTGAAAATATGAGTCCTGCTGTGAGCAAAAGAAGCAACGCACCAAGGCACTTTGCAAACTGTAACTGTAACACATTGTACAAATGCAAGGTATTATAGTATAAAAATTACCCCTCCTCCCAGATGTTGGGGAATATAAACTTGTGGGCTCATTGTGTCATAATACAAGAACTGTATTTTATGATTAATTCTTTATGTTCCCTTTGTGCTTTTGTGCTTAAATATACAAAACCTCCCCCCACTAAACACAGACTCTCTCTCTCTCTCTCTCTCTCTCTCTCTCTTTCTCTCTTACACACACACACACACACACACACACACACACACACACACATACACACACACCTCACAACGGTTACTCCTGTTATGATGTCATTAACACAACCTCACACTGTGCTGCCTTCCACTCCTAGCACAGTTACCAGATGAACTCTCATGCTCTTTGGAGATATACATGATGGTTTTCTGCATGGTATAATCTTCAGTAAAAGCCCTGTGCAGCCTCTAGTTTGCATTCTAGAGAACTGCAAGAAATAAGTGAACACACAGCAAATGCTTTAGGTGGAGTAAATGGAATCACTGCCTTGGCAGGAGCAGGCACAAATGACTGCACTGTGTTTCAGGCTTTGGGTGATGGAGACACCCCTTTGCTGACAGGCAGCTGTGGCACCCACTGAACCAACACAATCTGCTCCTTGGGCTGCTGTGGGTGGAGTGAGATGCAAGCACTGCTGTAGTTGAAAATTCCAAGTATTTTGAGGGTTTTGATCTTTTTATTTAAACAAATAGGTTCTTCTGTAGGCGAGAGACCAGATGTTACACTGAGATGTAGCTGTATAGGGCAAATGACAGTGACTGGCTTAATTATGGTGGTTTAGAGATTTTGTAGCATTACATGTGAGCTTCTATTTTTATTTTGAGGATAAAAATGATTAAAACTATGCCTTAATCATCTTTCCATCATTATAATAAAATAGCTGAGATAATCAATTCATGAACAAAAAGGTTATTGTGGTTCACAGATCTTGGAACTTCCATTTCCTTGCTTTCAAGGGGATCCTTTTGTTTCCAACAAGGATATGCACTTGCCTAATCTTGTGGAACACAAAGATTTCAGGGGAGAAGGATATTTCCTTTGCCTTATAGAGTTGCTTTGATTTGGTTCAAATGGCTTATCCAGCTCTTCATCATCTCATGAGTCTGTGGTTGCCAAAGTGTGACCATAGGTTCAAATGTTGGTCTCATCTGTCCGTGAAACAGTCTCTCCAGTAAGTAAAGTGGTTCATGTTTCTGGCAGATCAATGAGAATCTGTACGTCACAGGAACATACATAACAAACATGCATAGGAGCCCTGGGAGCGGAGAAGCCCTGGTTTCCATCTACCTGACAAATATACATGGTGTTCTCATCTTCAAATTGATTTCTTTTTCCTCCTCCTTCTGGAATTTTCTCTGATCCTATGTATGTTTTCCACCCTCATCTAAAAGTGGTCTTTAACTTAAGATTACTGAAATAGAAACACTTTCCTTCTGAAGCCCACAGAGCATGGAACCTGAGCATGGGGGAGGGGGTAGGAAGACAGTATGTTCCTTGATTTTCTTCTTCTCTCTCTTCCACCCTCCAGATTGAAAGTTGGGTAAGGACATGATGTTCTCATTTTCTCAGAGGTTCTTCCTGTCATGATTCACTGTTAATTCCTTACAGTAGCCACAGTGTACGGCCTCCACTCCCTGCACACTGGCAGGTGCCTGAGTTTCCTGCAAGAGTGAATGACCTTAGCATTTTGACTGCTTTTCCTGCCAAACTGAGAGTCTGCCTTCTTTATCCCAAGGCTTCTTCTAGCACAGCCATAAGCAAAATTTGGAGGTTGATATCAGGGGATGAAGCCACATGCCCAAGGAACCCTCTCCATTCTCTTGGGATGGATTCTGGGGCCTGTTCTATAGGCTTCTGGAAAACCTCCAGAAAGATTAAGCTCAATGGCCCCAAACAGTACCATTTCTTGATGGTGTTGGATACTCCATCTACTTCCTCCCTCATTACTCATCTCATTACTTGTCCTCAAGTTCTTTGGGTAGGGTCTGCCCTTAGAAGATCCCATGCTGAGACAGTTATTAAATATTACTAAAGCTAAAAGAGCTTGTCTACAGTCATTGACAACATCTGCATGGTTATGGTGTTTATATTTTGATGGTACTTTCTAATAATGCAAACCTAAGGTTTTGAAGTTTTCTGCTTTATGGTCAACTATGAGCTTTAGTGAGCATATTTAAGTTGCTCACTAGAAGTTACTATTACATACCATTATTTTTACTTTATACATGAGCAAACAGTGTAAGAGAGGGAAAATGACTGATCAAAGTTCAAATGAAGATCTGGACAGAAAGCTCAAGGCTCTTGTTACTGTGTAACTAACTGTATGTCATCTTATCCTACAGTTAGGGCATGTGCCCTTCCACATCAAATTTATGGAAGAGAATTTTTCTAATTTAATTAGATTTTTACCTGCTGCAAAACTGTAATATATCTGTTTCCTATCTTTCCAGTGGTATGCACATGGATGCAAATGAACATTTTTTTAAATTTTTTATTCTTTTATTATACGGTATCTCATTATACAGCATTGGCTGTCCTGGAACTCAGGGTGTAGACCAGGCTGGCCTCAGAATCACAGAAATCCTCCTGCCTCTGCCTCCCAAGTGCTGGGATTGAAGGTGTGTGCCCCATGCCTGGCCACACATGAGCAATTTAATTGTCTAAATGACTTTTATAGTTCATCCCTACATATAATTATGAGTGTATAATTTCTGAAGATTGCTCATTAATTGGTAAATAGGACATTCTTCTACATAGTTGTGTGACAATTCTTTTAATCTTGTTCCCAAAGCAACCTTCTGGAGAGATGGGGATGGGGGTGGAAGGGGTGGGAGCTGGAGAGAAAAATGAATTATGTTTAGCAAAGAAGCAGATCTTGGGTGATTCACTTTGAATGCCTCTGCCCGACCCACACACCTCAATTCGACAACACACCTTTCTGCTCATAAAGAAGAAGAGACAGTTTAGTTTGTTAGGGAGCCAAATATGAGTGATCATGGTCTGGGGACACAGATTCAAATACTGTGTTCCACTGTGGAACTGGCCCTATTGCTATGAGGTAACTCCTTCAGAGAACACTGGGCTCTTGAAGTCAATAGAAAGTCTTTATTCACAGGCCAATGGGCTACACGGGGAACTTATGTAGCCAGGAGTCTTACCAATATTAGCTTTTTGTGTATAAAAACATATCCGTGTAGACAACTTCAATAGCAAGAAAAATTAGCAACAAGCAGGGTTACAGGAGCCAAAAAGCAAGGCTGGGACATTAGGGACTTTCCCAGAATTGTGCACTGTGATTGGATATTTGTTTTTGATTTGGTAGGTATTGGCGGTGTAAGTGCTGAACTCTTAGGTCAGAATGGTGCCTTGGTGCCTCTAACATGGCATCAATAGTGCTAAGGTATGGAGGCCTGTCATTTTATTAGCTACACAGCAAGAAAGTCACAAAAAAGACATTCATCAGTTGCATTCATGGGGAATCTCAATTAGGTGGTCTACAGCAAACCCAGAAAATATGCTATGGGTTTAAGATTATGTCTGATAACATTCTTAGCTTTGGGATTGGTGGAAGTCAGGGCTTTGCTAGTAATGCATCTTACATATTCCGATAGTCACAAGGATCTTAGTTCAGACACAGAAGTGGGCAATGGCTTTCATAGGGATTAAAATTAGCTCAGAATAATTTGGCTGTGGTCTGCAATACCTTAATTCTCCATGAGCACTGAGTCCAGTCAATTGGCCATGTAAATCTTTAATACAGGGCCAACAGTTTTTAGTGCATGCTTCTGGGAACTTCAGTTAGTAGGGAAATCTCTCCTCAATAAATACTTCATCCTTTAATAATACAGAGCATTTCTCTTATGCAAAAGACTAATTCACTTTATCTACAGCTCTTCATGTTGAAGATTTAAGTTAATACATTGAGATTCTCAGTTCCTTCCTAAGGAATTAACAGACACATAGCCAGGGCAGACATGCAACCCACTTGCAGTACCCACGTGCCAGTGCACACGCAATACTAGGAACTATCCTCTCATCTTAAGTGTCCAGCATTGTTACCAAGGCCTGTAAGTTTTTGTGAAGCTGATTTAAGAGTGCTTCAGAAACCCTGTAGAGAATATAGTCACAATGGACAAATTTCTAAAATGGAGGCAAGTTTTCTACCTCAATCTTTAAGTACCTGATTCCTCAGTTTTGCCTTGGAGGTTTTGTCAGGGAATCTGCACAAGAGTAAGGAGTACTCAGGTGTCAATCCCTAGGTCACACAGATGTTGTCTGATACTTGTTGTTCTCTTAGTTCTTGTTAAAACCTTCTCTCTGTGTTTGTTGTTGTTTTGAGGAATTAAGGCTGTAGTAATAAGGACGTTGAGTCCCTTCATTTAGAGAAAGGCTAGTTTAAAATATGCTCCCATTGGAAAACCTGAAGGATAAGGGAACATTTAAATGGAAAACCTAAATCCCCAACCTCCTCTTCTCATAATCTGGAAGCAGTAAACATTTTCAAAAATAGGACTCAACTTGACACATTCAGTTGTGTCTTAAAAGAAAGTTGGAGATTAAAAATGTTTTTTCTCAAAGAATAGAGATTTTACATTCCTACCCCAAATTAACTAAAAAGTTAGTAAAAAGTACCTGTTGTTTTCTTTAAAACTCCTTTTATGGTTAAGATCATTGTTATATAAATTAATGGAGATTTACATGGATACTTGAATCTTGTAGGACAGCTGAAGTTGGGTCACTGAACACGACTGCAATTCCATTCTTTCCAGATTCATCAGGCAAAAATCACTCTCACCTCAGATGGAAGAATGGGCAGCCCATTCATGAGCCAACTATGAGGGACCATGGCCCAGGTTGCCCTTAAATAATATTTAATAATGTTTGGTCAACTTTGATAGTTACAGAATAAAAGGAAGTCATGATTCAAGAACTTTCTCTGGTGCATAGGTGGGTCTATCAGATAGGTGGGTAACAGAAAAGAGGGGAAATGCCCACTGTAGTTTTCAGATGCTGATTAATGGCATTCTTAGTGTTTGTGTGGATGTTAACCTGATAAGTTAATTTATCCAACAGCGTTACCACTGAAAGTCACATTAGGATGTCAGGCCCACCACAGAAGACAGGAATAACTATTAAGAGGACTAAAGACAGTCTAAGATAATTTGGCTCTGTGCCAGCAGCATTCCAACTCTTCATGATTAGGAAGTTCTCTTCAGTCAGTCAGCCATGTAGAATCTTTAGCACAAGCATGGCTCTTGTTCAGTTACACTAACTGAGAAGCCAGGGACCGCAGTGTTTTTGCTCGCTTGACATTCTGTCATGGCATCTAATTTCATTTGTAATACTACTTATTAAACTTTGCTTTTGTAAAAATTCTTCTTTTGCATTTGTGAAAGACAGGCATTTTTATATAATAAAGAAATTTTAAATTTCATCTTCTGGCAGGTAGGAAGTCGTGAAACAAAAGAATTAGCACTTATTTCCAGTGTAAAAGCAAAATGTCTCCAAGGAAGACTCCTGGGAAAATATATTTCAATCAAACTGACTGCTCAGCCAAGGAAGAAGAAAGTGTTCATCATTTACAGTGTTCTGTATTTCTAAGAGGAGCCTCTGAAGACAAGAAAGCTATCATCTGTATGATCCACTTGCATGATAATGATGAAACTGCTTTTCTGTAAATGATACTAAGCTTCCTTCTCTCATCACAGATGGAGAGTTCTGTGTTTCTGGAGAGATGATCAGAACATCCTTGGTTGAAGCACTGATATGAATTTCTGTGTCTCTATTGACACTGACTAGTTCTGTGATAGTAGATGGTGACTTAAGTTTTCTATCTCTGCTCACTAATTATGTAAAATTTGGTCTGATCCTCATGATGCATCACATAGCAAATACCTTGTATTTGTTGTCCATGTGACTTTTGAAATATGACTAAGATAATGCTTCCACAATCTACAAGTGTGGATCCCCTTTAGTGTTTTTCAATGAAGATTTAGAACTATGCATTCAAGTCAGACCTGAGAAATACTGGTAGTAATTTACCAGACACTGAGTGCTTTTGGCCTCCTATTGACTTACTCCACAAGAAAAAGAAGCATATGATCTTAGTGATCTTAACTCTAAAATCTGGACATTAGCCCTCTCTGTTCCTCAAACAGCTCTGCTTCTTCTTGTCGTATACACACACATGATTTTATGCATCTTGCAAATCTAGGTGCCACAAATGAAAGAAGACATGGCATTTGTCTTCCTGAGACTGACTTTGCTAGTTTGAATGAGATGTCCACAAGTTCTCAGGCATCTGAATATTGGTGGTTCAGTTGATGACACTGTTTGGGTAAGTCTGGAGCTGTGGCTTTGCTGGCAGAAGTATGTGACTGGGACCTGCTTTGAGATTTACGATGTAAACTGTTGGGCTGCTGCTCCAGTGGCCATGCTTCCCCATCGTGATGGTGATGGACTCTCCCCTCTGGGATTGTAAGCCCATGCAAACCCTTTCCTCTGTAAGTTGCCTTGGTTGTGTTTTATCAGAGCAATAGAAAAGTGACCAGCACACTGACTTAATTCATTTAATGTTTAGCTGCAGCTGCATCCATTTTAAGGCAAACAACATAACTTCATTCATTTTGCTCCAAAATTTCTTTCATAAATGTACATCTGCACACATGTGCATGTATGTGCTTGTGTGTGTATGCATATACATATATCTTGCATTTTCTTTATGCATTTCTGTTTATAGACACCTAGTTCAGTTCCAGCTTAGTTACTGTGAATAGTACTACAATAATCTTTATGTACAAATATCTCTGAGATATGTTGATTTGGAGTCCTTCAGGTAAATACCCACCATGCTATTTTCTGTGGTAGCTGGACTAGTTCCCATTCCCACTAGCAATGCATAAGAGTTCCTGATCACCCACATACTTTCCAGTATTTGTTATTATTTTTCTTAATGAATACCATTTTGATAGGGGCAAGATGAAATCTCAATGTACATTTAATTCACATTTCTCTAAAGGCTGGTGACATTAGACTTTTTTCATATGTTTATTTGCCATTTGTATTTCTTTTTTTGGAGAACTATCTGTTCACTTTTATGAGTCCATTTATTGATTGGGCTGTTTAGTTCCTTTGTTTTATTTCTTTGTAAAATATAGCTATTAATCTTCTGCATATCTAGAAAAGATTTTTCCTCAGTTTTGTAGCCTGTCTTTCCACTCAATTAACTTCTTCCTTTGCTTTGAAGAAGATTTTTAATTTCATGAGGTTCTATGTGTCAGAGGGGAAAATGTTAATATTGACATTATTTCCTGAGCAACGGGGTCCTGCTGTGTGAGCCCCTGCCTGTGCCTTCACTGTGAAGTGCTCCCCCTACTTTTCCCTCTAAGAGAATTTGATTGTCTGTTAAGCTCTCCAACCCATCTGGAGTTGTTTTTTCTGCAGAATTCATTTGTCTCTCTATGGACATTTGGTTTTCCCAGCACTATTTGTTGAAGAAAATGTCTTTTCTCCTGTGTATTTTGGCACTTTGTCATAACTCAGGTGGCTGTACCTTTATGAGTTTATATGTGGTTGGTCCCTCCATTTTGTTTTACTAATCTACAGGATTGTTTTTCTAGTAACAAGTTACATGTGTTACTATGGTTCTGTGTTATAACTTGGGATCAGGCATGGTGATGTCTCTATTAACTGACATTATGGCTTTTTGAAAAGCTATATGGAAACTTACTACTGTAGAAGCTTCCTAAAACATATACATAGATTAAAAGATTTTAAATGGAACTACCATATAATAGGGGAGAGAATGCCCCAACTTGACATTATTTACTACCAAATAAAATCTCCCATACCCACAAAGTTCATCTCAGAGGCTTAGACTGGCTCTAATCTACATCTACTGCTATCCTTGGTGGTCATTTCATGGTCATGACATCTCCAATATGCTGGAGTTTCTAAACACAACTCCATCACTTCTGGCCTCTGAGGCTGCACCTTCACCAATGGCATCCAATGATACCAAGCTTCAGCTGCTCTCCATGGTCCCTTATGTCTTCAAAATCAACACTGTGTGGGAGACTCTTAGCATATTACCAAGTTCAGCTGCCAGCATGAAAAGCGGCCTTGGCTGGTTCTGGACCACAACTTCTGTGTGCTGATCCTGAGGAAACACTTCCCAGTGATGCTGCTCTTGCTAACCACACCCAATTTCTCAGCCATAGCTGACAAATGATGATTGTCCCGGTAAAGCCAAAGTCATGGATTGGGATCAAACTTGTGTGTGCGGCAGGTAATAAGGGCTAGGAGGAGTCAGAGAAGAGGGTATAATAATCAGAATAAATATTATTATACATGTTTGAAATTATCAAAGATGACTCAATGAAATCTTAAAATGTAGTATTTTTAGTATACTTTATCATTTATGTATGTCATTGCTTTAAAGTTTATAGATTATAAGGAGATATTATATGAATATACTATAAAATAAATAAAATTTCATGACAAAAGTTACTTAAAGAGAAAGAAAGAAAACTAGAAACTTCATTTGGTATAGCTGAACAAAGAAAGGGCACAAATCATATAAAGAAAAGTGAAGTGGTCAGCTGAAATTGGGTTTCAAGTTTGATTACTCAGATTTCCTTTTTTGTAGGCACTTAAATTTTTAATTTTTTCTATAATAAATGTATACTCTTTTTTAAATAATAAAAATAATTAAACATGAGCCATAACTGTTGGCTAGATCAGTAATCCTAATTACTCAGGAGACTGAGGCAAGAGGTTAGCCTACGCATTCAGGGAAATCCTACTCAAATTTAAAACAAAATTAATTAAAAGAGAGTATATCCAGGTGGTGGTGGCACACGCCTTTAATCCTAGCACTTGGGAGGCAGAGCCAGGTGGATCTCTTTGAGTTCGAGGCCAGCCTGGGCTACTAAGTGAGTTCCAGGAAAGGCGCAAAACTACACAGAGAAACCCTGTCTTGAAAAACCAAAGAGAGAGAGAGAGAGAGAGAGAGAATAAGTGTTGTTTTTAAGTAAATTTCAATTGTTTGATTTTGCCAATATAAATTTGGGAGCCAGATGCTGGGGTAAAAGCCTGCCAGCTCAGAAAGGCAGAGAAAGCACTCAGCTGAACTTTTTCCTAAATGATGTCCCTGAAAACCTCCCTTTCTCCTCTGCCATTTCAAACAGAAAACCCCAAATTCAATATCCCCCCCAGCTATTTCCTGTGCATCTCTCTACCCATCCTTCTGACTCCCTCTTAGTCTCTATGGTATTTTCTTGTTCACTTCCTGTCAACTGGTTGCTTGCTTTGCCTCTTGTCCTATGGTTGACTTTATTTAATCCTGTTTACAATATTCAATCAGAAAGCTCTTGGATTAAAAGTGTATGATAGAGCTGAGACACACCACAACTAGAAACAGGTTTTGCCAGTAAAAAATGCAGTCTCACAGATGTTCACAGTGTGGTCAAATACCTAGCAACATGTAAAGACTAGGGATATAGCTTATTGAGATAGAGCACTCACCTAGCATGTGTATGACCCTCAGAACAAAACAAAATCTGATGAAAATTCTTAGAGAATAAAATAAGGTTACATTTATCATGTCATATATTTTATTTCATACATCTGTATCAGTCATATGTTGTAGAATATTATTTTAAAATGTATTACATTTGTTTATGCTGTGGAACATTTGTTTAATGATGCAAAGATGTGTTGCATTCTTTTATGTTGCATTTGTTTAACTCTGTAAAGCTGTGTTACTTTGCCTGTGTAAAATACCTGATGATCTAATAAAGAGCTGAATGGCCAATAGTGAGGCAGGAGAAAGGATAGGTGGGGCTGGCAGGCAGAGAGAATAAATAGAAGGAGAAACCTAGGAGAAAAAGAAGGAGCAAGAGAACAAAGAAAGGAGGATGCCAGGGGCCAGCCACACAGCCACACAGCCAGCCAAGGAAGAAAAGTGAAAGTTAGATATACAGAAGTAAGAAAAGGAAAAAGCCCAGAGGCAAAAAGTAGACAGTATAATTTAAGAAAAGGTGGATAGCAACAAGCCAAGCTAAGCTGGTCTTTTATAATTAAGAATAAGCCTCAGTGTGGGATTTATTCGGGGGCTGGGTGGCAGGCCCCCCAAAAGAGCAAAAACAACCACCTACATTCATACATTATCACAATTTCACTTCCAATAACTTTCAAAACCAAATACTATATTTATGATTTGCAGAATGGAGTTTTTACTTCCCGTGGCCTTCACAATTTTCTTAAAGATTTATTTGTTCATTCTGTATATGAATTTGTGTCTATTTGAAGTTATGTATACTTAAGTGCAGGTGCCTCAAGGCCAGAAGAGGGCATCAGACCCCTGGAGCTAGAGTTACAGGTGGTTATGAGCCAGCTGGCATGGGTTCTGGGAAATGAACTTTGGTCCTCTGCTATAACAATATGCACCATAACTACGAGGCCATCAGTACAATCCCACAGCTGTCATACTTTTGAAAACTATTCACAAATTACTTTTTAATTGTTTATTTACAAGTATGTGCATGTGGAATTTGTATGTGTGTCTCTGTATGGGTATGTGTTCAGGAGTGAAGGAGCTTATAAAGGCCAGACATATTGTGTGCCCTAGCACTGGAGTCACAGGTAATTGTCAACTGCCTGACGGGTGTTGGGAACTGAACTTGGGTTGCCTACAAGGGCAGTGCATACTCATAAGCAGCGAGCAATCTCTCTAGCCCCCTTGACAAGTTATTTTTATTTTAAAAATTGCATGAAGTAAGGGTTTTCATTATAACTTTCCACACATACATGCCATAGGCTTTGCCCACATTCACACCCTTTGTTGCCATTTCCTCTCCCCGTCTTCCTTTCCCTCTGGCATGCCCTCTTACTTTTGTGCTCTCCCACCTCTGACTCTACAGAGAGAGGTAAATATTAGCGACTCACATTTGTGAAACTGCTCCTACTTAACATCATGACGTCTGGTTCCACCTATTTTTCTATAAATGGTATTTCATTTTTCTTTGCTATGATTAAAACACATTTGTGTATATATCCTATATTCTTTATCCATTCACCCATCAATGTATATTAGGCTAATTCATAACAGCTATTATACAGCAAGCAATGTTGGTTGACAGGTATCTCTATGGTAAGATGACTTCTGTTCCTGTGGGTATATGCCCCCAAATCATAGGGCTTCATTGTGCTGAAGTTCTGTTTTTCAATTTTTTGAGGCATCTATATACTGATTAGAAAATATTTTTAGACAATGATGTTCATAATAATTCCACCTGAAAAACAGATAATACAGTAGAAAACCTACTGAGAACTGGTCTTAAAAAGCTATTGTAGCTCTATCAAAGTGATGATAATTCTTACTCCAGTACTATTGAATGAAGTAAGTGTAATTTAGTAAGACCTGAAGTATGAAGAACATAACATTCACTCATACAAAAAAGAACAAAGAATAGGTGTAGGCAGAGCTTTCCTATCCTGGCAGCTGTTCCCAAATAAACAAAGAGAGGCTTAATATTAATTATGTAAGCTTGGCCAACAGCTCAGGATTGTTTCTACCTAACTCTTACAACTTGTTACTCCATGTCTGTTCATCTACATTCTGCCACCTCTCGTCTTGCACCTCCTGTTTCCTCTCTGTTTCTGGCTGGTGACTCCTCTGACTCTGTCCTTTTTCTCAGTCTCCTTAGTCTGGTTCTCCCGCCTAAGCTTATCCTGTCCAGCTATTGGCAGTCAGCTTTGCTATTAAACGAGTCACAGAGACATATAGTCACACAGTGTAAAGGAGTATTCCACAGACTGGTAAGTTGTGGCTTGAAAGAGAAACACTCCCCATATGCTCATGCGTTTGCACACTATGTCTCTGACTGGTGACAGTGTTTGGAAAGGTTATAGGAGATTGCCAGAGGCAACAGGCTTTGAGGGGTTTAACCTTACTCCACTTCTCTCTTTTTGCTTTCTTTGTGCGGATTAAATGTGATTGCTCTGTTTCCTGCCTGCCAAGCGAGCCTCATGTTTCTGCTTCATCCACCTTCCCTCTATTATGAACTAGAACTACAAGCTAAAACAAAACCTCACTTCCTTAATTTCCTTTGGTCATCGTATTTTAATCACAGTGAGAGAAAAGTAACTAATGCCCCCCCCCACACACACACACTACACATACACACAACACACTCACTCTACATTTTCTGCCCTTAAAATACATACAGCTGCCACCACCATCTAAACACAGACACACCTCACATATGGCAGACCAATATTGTTCATAGTGCTAATTAATATCTGCTTGGTAAATACTATAAATAGTTTTGCATTATATCTGTATTGAATTTTCTAAATTATCCACACTGAGTACTTATGAATATTTTAAAAATCCAAGATCACACTTAGCACCTTTAATTCATAGGTTACATCTAATGATATTAAACAGAAAAGCTTAATAATTAGTAAATATATCAATAATTAGCCTATAACTAATTACTAAAATGAATTATAATTAAATAACTATATTTTCTCTACCTCACAGCACCCAAATTAAAAATACAACTGTCATGTGCTGGCTGGCTGCTTTCACCTTATTAATTCTACCATGAGTTATGCTTATAAAAAATAAGTTTCTCATGACTAGTTACATAATTACTCCTCCATGATTATCACCTTACAGAGACTGTACACACATAATTACCAAAGCACCAAGTGAATGGGGCAGACGGCAGTGGCCTCTGGAGTTCTGGAGACCCTGAAAGCCCCCTCTTCCAAGGGACCACAAGCCCACAAACCCCTGTGGTGAGGTGAGTGATGTTTTATTTTTGACTGCAATTTTCATTAATATAGGTATAATGGTATTTCTCAGATGGTTAGTAGTATTGTTAGTTATTAGGGATGTGCAAATTAAAGACTTATTTTTATGTGCATGTTTATCTGTGTAAGGGTGCCAGATTCCTTGGAACTGGAGTTATAGGCAGCTGAGAACTGCCATGGAGGTGTTAGGAGTTGAACCTGGGTCCTCTGGAAGAGTAGCCAGTGCTCTTAACTGCTGAGCTATCTCTCCAGCACCAGAATATACAAATTAAAACTACAGTGAAATGTCATCTTCCACTTGCTAGGGGAATGTCACCTTCCACTTGCTAGGGGAAAGGCAAGGGTGTGGAGAAAGGCAGCCCTTTTCATTGCTGATGAAGTTAGAAGATGGTGCAGTAAGGATGGACATTTCTGTGTAGGTGCTGAAGGAAATTCAAAGTCGAACCATCTTGTGATCCAGCCATCCTGATATAACAAGTGTATACACAAAAGAAATATAATCATCACCTCACAAAGATATCTGTACCCAGGTATACCTGATAGCACTATTCACAATAGCTAAGAAATCAAAACAGTTTCAGCATCTATTGATAGATGAATTAACAAGGAATGTGTAGCATTCTTTATTCAGTTATAAAAAGTAGAAGATCATATAATTACAACACAGATATACCTATAGGCATTATATTAAGTGAGGAAATAGTCCATAGAGAGAAAGGAGAGAATTACATAATGTCACAAACAGAAAATTAAAGAAATTGAATACACAACAACAGAAGCTAGACATTTTATTCCTAGAGATGGAGTGCTGGCAGAGAAAACCAGGTAGTAAAGGCCAAATGCTACAAAACCACAGTTCTACCAGATAAGTAAGCTTAGAGGTCTAATGCACAGCTTGATGACTGCAAATAATGCATTGTCCAATGAAGTTTGTTAGATGAATTTATTGTAGGTGCTGACCCACATAAGTGACTGTGTGAAATAATAGGGGCATTGATTCACTCAGTAGTAGTAACCATAAGAATCTGTGAATCAAAGCAACGTGTTACACATGGTAAGACTTCACAGTTTAAAAACAAATAAATTAATGTTTCAAAGAAAGTTATCATACAAGTGTGCACAATTTCCCCAAGATGATTGTTTTCTTTGTGGTAATGCTGCCTCTGAATCTTTTCTCTTTTCCTTGCATTTGAGGTAAGGATGCCATCTTGATGGAGGCCAGCATTCCATAAAGATTGTGCTGTAATGCCTCCTCATTATGTATTATATTTTCTTTCAAAGTGCTTTTGAATAACTGGTTATTTTATACAAACCAAACTCTCATTTTGTGCATAAAACTTTCCATTTCACTCTTTTATGAGTAAAAATTTTAATCAAATTTTTAAAATATGAATTCTACATTTTCTACAGCAGGTACTATTTTCCACACTACTCCATTAGAACCTGTCCTCATTCATATATTTTAGATTAAATGTGGGGACTACAACTAACTGCACTGCTCCCATGACCCAAAAGTAGGCAAGACTTACATTATGAAAAACATTACTCCACATGACATCCCCTCTTAGAAGGACATGTCAACAGAAAAGAATGGACTTATCACAAACAGTGAGTGCAGCGATTGATACTATCGCTTAATATTAGCTATACACTGTGCACACTTCTCTTTTTTCCAGTTCTGGTTTTTCAAGACAGGGTTTCTCTGTGTAAAAGTCCTGGCTGTCCTGGAGCTCGCTTTGTAGACCAGGCTAACCTCAAACTCACTGAGATCCTCATGCCTCTGCCTCCCAAGTGCTGAGATTAAAGGTATGTGTACCACCACCTGACTCTGGTGCACATTTTCTAAGAACTGTGTATTTATAAGTTATATGTGTGTGTGTGTGTGTGTGTGTGTGTGTGTATCCTGCATAGAAGTAATTAGTGGAGCTGTGTTTCAGTCTCTAAGTTTTTAGATAGCTCTTTTCCAGAGGTGGACTCACTTCCCCATTACTGCCTTGTATAATGTGTATATCTTTTTCTTAGTTTTTTACTGTGTTCAATGTTGAAGCAGAAAAGCATAATAATATAGGACAATAAAAACCACAAGATAGGCACAAATAGCTTACCTGATTGCATTGCCAAATACAGATCAAATGACATGTCTTGAATCAATTCCCTAATGATTTAATGCAATAAAATTTGAAATTCTTGAAAATCCACTTATTAAAAATGACAGCATGTTGACTCTTTGACGGACACTTTGATTAATGAGTTAGTAACTCACAAATGCCAATAGAATAAATAAATAAACAAATATGCTCTTTACACCTTTAGAACAAACAAAAGGAGTAAAAATTAATTACACAGTAATCAGAATCCATTGTTTCTATAGTAAGTACAAGGCTTTTAACATCTGCAGTCTCTAGGACAAACATCTGCTAATATTGTTTTCTGAATCATGAACCTAATTAGTGTCATCAAGAAAAACCAGGAGTCAGCTATTGGGGTAGTAACCTGAAAGACCAGAGGAGCAGAGGAACGGCCACCAGTGACTCTTTACCTCTCTGGTTCCCCTGACCGAAAGGGCTGACATCCTGTCTCTGTCCTGACTTATCACTTCTGTCTCCACCTCCCAAGTGCTGGGATTAAAGGCATAAATACCACTGCCTGGCTTCTATGGTTAACTTGTGGCTAGCTACGCTCTCTGAATTCCAGACAAGCTTTATTTGTCAGAATACAAACAAAATATTACACAACAGTTTTCAACTAGATAAATCATAGAATTGGAAAATGTTAAGAGATTAAGAACTACACAAAATTCCACCCATGACAGGAAGACATGGGTATGTCCTCTGTCCATGCAAGATGAAGTTCTTACCCCACAAGACATAAGGAATACTTTATTCTCAGCCTAATGTGAGGGACTAGCCGAGAACATGCACTCAGGCTGCCTCAGACAACATATTTCAACATGGAAGTGGCTCCATGAACATTTTATAGTTTCATAACAAAATAAAGGGCATTTACCAAGTACTTTGGTGGGAACCACATAGGAAGGTGGCTTACAGCAAAGTGGGGGAATGGGCTACTGGCAGTTCAGGTGTTCCTGATCATGTCCTCAGGTTTGGGCTTGGTGAAAGTTCTCAGTTTTCCTAAGAGTCAAAAACATGGTGGTCAGAATGAGAGCCAATGAGCAATTGTGACTAAGAATGAAGAGAACTCGAGGTAAGTTAGCTAGGTCTCTGCTGTTCCTATTTTCCATACTTATAAAACTCTGATTATCCAGTCAGCCTCAGAATCTTTGACAGAGGTGTGGCATTTTTCTGAGACCTTCAGTTCACAACTAATTTTCTTCTTTTCTTCTGTATCTTTTGCATTAAAATTATAGAGTAAGAACTCAAATGATAATTTTAAATAACATTATTTCAGAAATTTAAATCAAGTCTTGTTTTGTGAGCATTATGCATAAAAGAACCGTTAATACATCCACAGAATAGAAAAGCAGGCTTAGATTTTCTAAAATTCACAGTTCAATTTAATAAAATAAGTGATACTCTAAGTCAAAAGGAAAACAGCTTCCAGTCAATATTACTATAGGTCTAAGTATGTTTTACTTTATGAGAATAAAAAGCCAAGAGACATGCTCAGATCTAGTGTCTGCTCACACGTTGGGTCTGGGGACTCCACGTCGGCACACCTTCAGATGCTCTGCATTCACAGAAGGACTTTCAATGGAGCAGGCAGAAGCCATCCTGGCCTGGCCCGCTACACATGCATCATCCTGACACATGGGGACAAAAAACAGGACTAGTTTAGGACTAGCCTGGGCTACCTAGAACAAAAAAGCACAGGAAGCTTCTCTTACAGCTATGAATGAATGACATAGGAAAACAGTATTCAGTGTTAGATGTGAACCACATATGCAATGGGTGTGGCCTGTTCACAAACCGTTAATTTCTTTTCCAACCACAGAGCACATATCTGGTGCCCAACACAAAAATCACTTTTGTTTTTCATTTTGTATGTTACTAAAATTCTTTAAATATGCTTTACTTTCATAACAGGAAATTCCTACATGCTTTTCTGCTTCATCTTAAATATTTTGTTAACATCAGGGAAAATTGCACATTTTTATGAAACAATGTCTTTCTTAAATTATCCTTGGAAACACATTAGAATTTCATTCTAATTGACTAATAATTATTTTTAGGTATAGGATAGTTGATTATATTGTGTTCTTTGCCTGTGTCATACATATAAAGTATGTGTGCATATCTATGTGTGTATCTCTGTGTGTATCTACATGTATGTGTCTGTGTGGTACTGTGTATGTATGCATGAATATCTGTGTGTGTGTGTGTGTGTGTGTGTGTGTGTGTGTGTGTGTGTGTGTGTGTGTGCACATGAAGGTCAGAGGACAATTTTAGATTTCACTCCTCAGGAACCATCCACTTTGTTATCACTCAGTGGGCTAAACTGTCTGGCTGGTGAGCACCAGGGAAAGGCCCTGCATCTGCCTCCCCAGTGCTGAACACACAAGAGTGCACCACTGAACATGGTAAATTCTAAATATCCAGCATATGTCATCATACATGTGTGGCAAGTACTGTAACAACTGAGCCATCGTTTCAGCCTTTGAACACAGATATATTTTATTATTGCCATTGTACTAGTGACATTTAGGTAATAATACACATTTAGTTTCTATCTTTTACAATGGCTTTTAAAAATTTCCCTTCGAATGGCATGTCTCTAATGAACATTCCTTTTGAAAAAGCATGTGAATATGTAAATCTATCCATACACTTTTTGTTGAAATACTATTTTGTTGAAATATAGGACTTAGAAACATAGAACATATCTAGCAAACTTTCCAAATGCATTTTACTGTCTTGCATTGTTACTTACATAATTTGTAAAAAAGAAAAAAATTAACTAATACTAAATCCAAGGCAGCATAACATCCTCCCAAAAGCCTTTTAGCTGAATGGGTCAGTGGTTTCTGGGCCTGGCTAACCAGCATTCTCTCTTTTCAGGAACACTGTGTAAGTGTCCTGGCCTGCACTGCTACAGAGTAGTTGATCTCCCACCCTTGACTTTTCACTGAACACTTTTCTGTCTAGATGTGCTAGACCATGGGTGTCTGCCGCTGCTCCTCTCCAAGCCACTGTCCTGCTGTGAGGCGGCTACTCTGCAGACTTCACACTGTGTTTGTCTGGCTGTTCCATAGTAGAGTTCCTCATTACTCTGCCCCAGAGTGGACTGTTCTTAAAGTGTGAGCCTGATGTTAGTGTTCAGTTCCTCACAGCCATGGTCCAAGACCCAGAAAATAGCCTTTCTTCTCTCCACATCCTCTGAAGAGATGCAAAAGGGAGCCCCGGAATAGCATAGATATTCCACAATTCAGGAGCCACTTCAGAAAGTGGTGAGCCTTTCCTGACAACTTGCATATGAGATTTTTGTTCTAGTAAAGAAAAAAAAAAAGAATGCATTGCTTGACACCTGAAGGTTGTGGGAACCTGGAATAGGAGAGAGAATTGGCATCAGGGTTAGAAAGGTTTGTTCAAGGAGAACAGTGGCTCTACTGGTCTCCAGTGAAAGGATCATGCCTAGATTTGCATCACTTTCCAAACCATCTGCTAGAGGAAGAAGAGATGGGCCATTTATTTTTATTTATTTATTTATTTATTTTTATCAAAACTAAGAATACTGGAGCAAGAGACGTTTTCACATTGTGTCTCTGGTGCTGAGGTAAGTGACTAGCATATATATATATTCCCCTCTCTCTAGATCTTAGACAGGTTTAGTTTGCATCAAACTGACTCACCAGAAGTCATATTTTACCCCCAAAGTTTCTTTCCTTTTGCTACTTAACTAACTCTTAAAATGACTGAGGGAAAAAAAAAAAGAATAAAATTCTGTATTGTCCACATTTTAATAGAAAAACTTTCAGCCATGTGAACTTGGTTATATGTAGTATGTGGGTAGGAATATACCAGCCCCTCTTTATCCATGAGGGGTACATTCCAGGGGTCCCCAGCAGAAGTCTGCATCCAATGATATACCAAATTATACACATATCATATATCATTATAATGTTCATACATTAGTTACAGGAAGACATTAAAACTAACAACAATTAAAAATTATGATATGCTATCATAAAATTTGAGTACTGGGACCATATAAAGTAAAACAAGACTATAGAACTATTATGTTTCTTCTAAAGTGGAGACTAGTGATATAATATGCTAGGACATAGTGTAACACACTGCACAAAGGATGACTCACATTCCAGATGAGACAGGGCTGAGTACCTGAGACTCCATCATGCCACTTAGAACTGTGCTTAATGTAAAACTCATGAATTATTTATTTTTGGGATTTTCCATATAAAATCTCTGTAATTCAGTTTGAATATAAGTAACTGAAATCATCTACAGAAAAATATGAGAATACAAGGAGACTATTTCAAATGCCTGGCTTGTTGAAAAAAAAATATGATTTAAATAGATTCAAGTGATGTCCAGGCAGGCTCACAAATCCCAGAGTGAAGTGAATATTTGGTATCTGAGATAAATAAAAAATAGTTTTTGACTCTTATCTGTTTGCCTATCAACCCTGCAGATAAACTGGTGACCAAAGAAATAAATATGTGGAATGCAAACTACTTGTCTATCTCACATTTACCTGAATATTGAGATGCTTCCCTTTATCTACACTGTAACAAGTCATAAATTAGTAATTCTGACTAATAAACTCCAGTGTTACTGTTTAAGACAAAACCATGGTGTCTAAGAATAGGTCTCCTCTGTCAATATTTGGCTCAGAAGAGATGAGAAGAGCATATTAGCATCAGTCCACAGAAAGCTATTTTTCAGGTTAAGCAGGCAAGACAATGGATGTTGGGAGTGCAGGCCCTTATTATCAGTGAGATCACTGGATGAGGTACCAGGCTCAGCTGGGAGCTAAGAACAGATGGAGTTGTCAGAGCTGAGGACAGTCTGATGATAGCTACCTGGAGACAATGCTGCACACACACACACACACACACACACACACACACACACACACACACAGACACACACACACGGCGCGCAAGAATTGCTGAAAAGGTGACCAAAATAAGGCAATAAGTGGAGTACTAACCAGTGAGCAGACATAGGCAGTCTCCCACAGTTCAGAGCCAACTGCTGTTATAAATTATGGAAGTCTGTTGTTTTTGAGATGACATGTAGGAACTTTGTGAAACTTCTCTTCCTTTCCCATGGGTGTTTCTAGATGTTTTCCTCATCATAGCAAGTATTCAAAATGAAGTTCTTTTGTGAATTTAACAACACACTTTTATAAAGCTCGTTAAAAAGCCATTTTCCATGAGAAATAAGGGAAATGGTATTTCCCCCATGCTTTGTGGTATTAAGAAATAGCTTAATATATTATATATAAAGTGTTTTATCTGCTTTCTCTTCTCTTCATTAAGAGGGAATTCCTCCCGGCAGCATCTGTAAAAGTTATCTGTTAAATTCTGTGTCCTGGCATTCACCTAGGGAATCTCACTAGAGAACATGTCTGTAGAACCAGTGGGTTTGTCAGGAGAGCTGCTGTCTTAACCACTCACGTTGCTTTAATTTTTGTGATTTGACCTGGGCACGTGAATTTTTTTCTTTGAGTATGCACCTGGTATGACCATCTTGCCTTCCTTAGATTGGGACAGTGCAGGAAATGCATGACCTGAGCAAGGCCAGGTAAAGCTGGTGGTGAGTTGCTTAATTGAGCCAGGGAACAATGGCTCCCAGAACACAGGTCTAGAGCTAGGAGAAGAAAAGGGGTTCACAGATGGAGGATTTACAGCCACAGGTTTGGAACTACTCCTGCAGATGGCATCTGGTTGGGGAAAGAGAAGACAAAGGGAAGAAACTACTTACCCAGGAAAGGTGGTGAGGGTACAAGTTGGATCCAGGGGCTCTGGAACTAAGCCCCATTATCAGGCAGGAGAAACCTCCTTTTGAATGGTTGGTCATGGCAGTTCAAGTGACTCCTAAACAATAGAGATTATTGATACAGGTTCTGGTTGCCTTTTCTGGACTTGAGAGTGGATCCCTGTTGCTGATAACACAACATATATCTTACACAGGACTTAGATGATTTGAGCTGCATTTGACATGAAAGCCTCCTTCCTTTAGCCTATCTTACATTGCTCCAGAAATAATATGCAAGCTGCCAAGGGAGAGAAGAAATTAAACAGTCCCATCCATTTGCAACTTATGAACCACAACAATTACCAGCATGGCAAGATACACACAAAGGTGTAATAAGTGGCACTCACTTATTGCAGAATATTTGTTTAACTATGTAAAAATGTGCTGCATTTGCTTATGTTGTGGAATATTTGTTTAACTATGTAAAGACTAGTTGCACTTGTTTAATTATGTAAAGATGTGTTACTGTTTTATCTTGCCTGCCTAAGGCACCTGAATGGTCTAATAAAAAGTTGAATGGCCAATAGCAAGGGAGGAGGTATAGGAAGAACTTTTGGGCAGGGGGAGTAAGTAGAAGCAGGAATTTAGGCTCAAAGGAAGAAAGAAAAAGAGATGCCAGGGGCCAGCCAAGAGGAAGCAGGAAAGTAGGACATAGAGAATAAAAGGTAAAGATCCCTGAGGCAAAACACAGATGAATAGAAACAGGTTAAGTTAAGTTAAAAGAGCTAATGGGACAATCCTAAGCTAAGGCTGAGCATTCATAATTAATAATAAATCTCCATGTCTTTATTTGGGAACTGGTTGGAGGCCAAAAAAAAAAAAAAGGTCAACTGCACTCACAAGTGTGTGACAGCCAACAATGGTTTAATTGGATGTAAGGCCCACTCAAACAGCAGGAAATCATACCTGGTACTTTAAACCTGGCCAGCTTCCTTGGCCTAGTGGAACCTTAAAAAAGATTTCCCTACCTCTGCTTTGCCAGATCAGCATAATTCCTTACTCGTTTTTAAATCTTATTTTTATACCCACAGATGAGTGTCGCTACCAACCCTCACCAAGAAAGCCTCTTTTTACAGCAAAATGGGAACCATCACAGAAAACCACAACTGGACATAATGCAGAGATCAGCAGATCATGGGTACCCTAGTCCCAATGGATATATCTGCATCACAGCTTCTGCATCTGTGGTCCAGGGGACATCACAGAACAGGGGGTGAAAAGATTTCAAGAGCCAGAATCCAGGAAGTCTGCTGTGCAGCTCTGTCTCCTACAAACGGCTGCAGAGACAAGACCTGAACAGTATCAACAGACATACAAACTCAGAAGAGGGAAGGGATCAACGGGTCTGTTATGTGAATCCATGAGAATGTGTTAAAGGATCTAAAGAATTTATCAAGGTATAAAATGGGGATAATACACTCACTGATACAGAATAAGGAAGGTGCTGCTGCTGATCCAGTAGCCAAGTTTTGCTGTTCTGCCCAGGCGAGCTAAGGATCAACCAGGGTGCTCCATGCTGCCTGAGCTGGTCCTCCCCACCCAGGAGAGCACTCCTCCTCTCAGTGTCACTAGGCAGACAAAGCCACACCCAAGGGCTTGTACCCCAAAGCCATTGGCTGAACAGAACGAATTTCCACAACAGGGGTCCCACCGCTAGATAAAGAAAGAAGTGCAGCAACTATGGCTGCTGGGAGACAGAGTTACCCCTCCCAGAGACCAGTCCCCTTATTGTTTGTCCAGTATGTCAACCCTGAAACCACATAAGTACACACACACTCAAAGGGACTCAGCAGGTTGTGTGTGTGTGTGTGTGTGTGTGTGTGTGTGTGTGTGTGTTTGTGCATACACATGCAAACATATGTAACAATAATAAAGAATCACAGGCTAACAGTTTGAGAGTGGGGGGCTAATGGGAAGAGTTGGTATGTACCTGGGAGGGGCCTAGGGGCAGAAAGGGAGGAAGAAAGTAATATAGTTCTATTTAAATTAAAAACACAATTTTAAAAGTTATCATAAGAACTGCTACTGCTTTGTAGGTTAGCTGGATATGAATTTATGTCTAAGCTCAGGCAACTTAAATATTAAAGATATTCATTCTCAAAGGCTATTTCAAGTAATTTTAGGAAGAATTTAGATTCTGGGTGTGTGGTCTTAATTTTAATTGCAAACTTGGCACAATTTAGAGTTCCCTAGACAAAGAATCCCAGTGCTAGCTATTATGTAGGCAGAGCTGTCAGTGGTCACGTCTGTGAGAGGTAGTCTTGATGCCTTTAACTGAGGTGGGAAGAGCTGTCCATTCTAGGTGGCATCGTTTCCTGCATTGGACCCTGACCTGTGTAAGCACCAAGAAAGCAGCCTGAGCACAGGCATGCACTCTCTCTCTCTGCCCTGGACTGTAGGTGTGAACAGATGCTTCAAGTTTCTGACTCATTTGACTTCTCCACAATGATGGACCATAACTTGGAACTGTGAGCTAAAATAAATATTTCCTCACTTAAGTTTCTTTTGTTGGGCTATTTTATAACAATAACAGGAAATGAGATGAATACAGGGTATAAATCAGTAGAAAAAAACCACCTGTCACCTCCACAAATATCACTAAAATGTTGCCATTGCACATTAGTAGAAAATGTGCGAAATGATAGAGCATACATGTATTCTTCCACAGAATATATATCAGTCCTCTCATAAAATATTATGAGTTGCTGCCTGGGGGACCAGCCTCCAGCAGTGCAGAGCTTGAAGGGAATCCATGGTGTCAGTATATACTAAGACCTTTCTTCTGTGGGGGTTAGGGAAAAAGACACCCACACTCTCTCTTGATGGTTTCCTTCAGACATTTTCTTTATTCCTCTTTTGCATTCTCTAGTCTTTATTTTCCTGGTTATTTCCTTTTCTCATTCCTGATGTTTTCCTTCTAACTCATTTTAACTCTTTCATTCTTGATGTTTTCCTTCTAGTCCATTTTAACTCTCTCTTTAACTCTATCTCTATTCTTTTCCTTATAGCTTATATACCTCAGCAAAATCAGGCAAAATAAAAATTATAATTCTATTACATTTTTTCAAATAAATGATTATAATGGATACAAACAAAAACCAGCATGTTTTCCATATCCCTTACCTAATTAAACATATTATGTATTACAGGTGCAAAACAAATTATTCCAAGAACCCACCTACATTCATACCCAAGCAACTTGTTATAGATTAACCACATAGGCAAGCAAGATTATTTGTCTTAGTCAGGTCTTTTACTGGCAGACTGCATTTTGCCGTTTCAAAGAAAAGGCCAATTACTTTATTACCTATCTTGAAAGGTAATCTTATAAGGAATCTTAAAGAAATCACAAACCTAAACTTTTATATATGAAAAAGAATCAGTCAACTCTTCTTTAAATCTTTAGGATGCATACCCACTCATCAATAGTTTCTTATATCAGGAGATTAAGGGCACAAATGGGTATAAGGAATTAATCATCACCTTTGGTCATCAACCAACCCTAGCAAGAAAGGCACGACAGCTAATGATAATTGGGCTGCTTTGTATTCTTGACTCTAACCTAATGAATCTATAACTCAGTTATGTGTCCTTGTGAGCTTTAGATTGTTTTCTGGGGTTTTTCATCATAAAACTATTATCAAAGCATCTGATTTAACCTCAAGTTATTTTAAGGCTTTGTTTCAGCTAATGATGTGTACCAAAACCTGTGATTGCGTCTTTCAGCATTAAAAGAATTAGAGCCAGCCTGGCTCCTGGGGACTCAGCTGTTTTCTTTAATCATTAACTTGAACTGGGATCTATGCAGTTCCTTAGGTAAAACTCATAGGCCCTAACTGTGTAACATTTCCTTGTATTTACTTTTATTCATCAAAACTCTGTATAAGCTATCATTATTATTATCAAGTAGACAGTACAGCTTTGGGGGGAATCATCTTCATAACAATCCACAGATAAAAATGTCCAGTAGAATGGGAAGTTTCCCTGAGATAAACACACTACATTACAGGAGGTGGGGATCTCCCCATATCCTTTCACACCATACCAGATGCCAGAGAAAGATAGCAGCAGAAACATGTAAAGGCACAGCAGAAGCAAAGATATTCTGGGGTCTGTGGTCCCAGGGCCTTGCCTGTCTGAGATTCACCCATCAGAGAGTTTCATCCTGTGGGCTGACACCTTGAACTTCAATTGCCACCTGCTGCTCCTCTGACACAGCTACTGGCAATTATGTAAATTATACTAAATTGTATAAACACACACATAAACATAGATAAATGTGTGTGTGTATTTAACTAAGCAGGATAGGCAACAAAACTACAGAGAAATCCTGTCTCAGCCACCCCCCAAAAGTAGGAAGTGGTCTTAACCACTGAACTATCTAAGGGTTGGGGATTTAGTTCAGTGGTAGAGTGCTTCCCTAGCAAGCGCAAGACCCTGGGTTTGGTCCTCAGCTCCAGAAAAAAAAAAAAAAGACAAAATAACAAAATAAGATTTGAATATAGATTTCTTTACACATATCTTAATTTTTCAGTGAATTACTTTTACCCCGTTGGAAAATACTATATTTTTTAACTTTCAATCAATTATTTTGTTCATATTCATTCAATCTTCTTACTCTATGTATTGATCCTATGTATTAATCATTTATTCCTGCCATTTAAATCACTTTCAAATGGAATGGCTTTAGTTCATGAACTTAAGAAAGTCTCCGATTCTTTACTTTGAGACTGTCATAACTACACATGGATGGTGCTGGCTTAGGTCTCTCAAGGGTTTCAGAAGACACTTTGAACAGGTGTCTGTCCTCTGAAAGCTTGATTGGATACAAGGAGGCTTCGACAGGGACAGCTGGGGGCAAGGTGTTTTGTCACCTTTTGCTTCCTGAAATTGGCCAGAGACTTTAACTTTTGACCCAAGGTAACCCCATAGGGCTCCTCATGCAATTTTTTGGGGGGAGCAGTGTAGTGAGTAGCCATCCCAGCCTTGGCCTGGAAGTTCCAACCCCCATTGAGGCTTCGGTAATGGTCACGCCCATAAGACAGGGCTGAGGGAAGAAGCTGAAGACCCAGGATCTAGAGGAGAGCTCTCTCTTGGTTCTGGGACCCTGGACGCTGGAGGTAGGCCAAGCAGAGTTCTTCAAAGAACACCGCCAGACTGCGCCATACCTTTGCCAGACCCTCCAACCTATCCCTTCATTTGTAAGTTACCCCACAAAATAAACCTCCCTTTTAACTACGTGGAGTGGCCTTAATAATTTCACCAATAGAGCAGGATTGCCTTTTATGATCTAGATTTCAATGCTTTATACTGTCTTTTAAACTTTGATTATTAGAAGTGAGTCACCAAGCCTGACCCACATACAATGAGAAAGAAATTAGCTCAAAGCTCAGGGACCTTTACTCTAGAGGACACATGGTAGCCATCTTCTACAATCAGCTAAGGTTGTAGGACATGAGAGAAAGCCAGGATTGTGAAATATATAAACTTTAGTGAAAGAAGATGTATTCAAGAGGGGAAAGATTAAGTCATGCAGTTCTTTGAATATTCTATAATGGGAAGTCATTCATGGATTCCACTTCTTTGTCCTGTGAGAATGGAAATTTAAATAATTTTGTACAGGTTAATAAAACAAAATCCACCTGAAATTCATCATAACTTAATGTGAGATGAGGGCTAGAGTTGATACTGGAAGCAGAAGCCAGAACCAGGAAATAAGAAAACATCAGAAATTACTATTTATTTCTATTTTTTAACCTTCATTTTTTTAATTTTATGTGTATGGTATTTTGCTTGCATGTATGTGTCTTCAGTGCCTGTGGAGACCATAAGAGAGCATTGGATCTGCTGGAACTGGAGTTACAGACAGTTGTCAGTTCCCATGTGGGTGCTAGAGATCGAACCCAGGTCCTCTGGAAGAGCAGCAAGTACTCTTAACTGTTAAGCGATCTCTCCCACCCCCAGAAATTATTTTCAAAATACAAATACAAATAATTATCTAGTTGACCTAAAATAGTCTGGTTCCAGTATTCAGTCCAAGACAGAAGTGGAACAGAGGCTGAAAGCTACAAGGTGACTTCTGTAGGACCAGTCTGCCTGATTGAATAGACAGTGTCTGCATTTAGCTTCCTGCTTCCTTCTGGACAATCTAGCATTCTAGCAGGGGATGCTCAGAGCTTTGTGCTATCAAACCACTTAGAGTTTGGTGGAAGGATCCAGAAGCAGTTCTCTAAGAAACCCTTAAGCTGTAAAGTGTTTAGGAGGTCCCCAGGCAGTGGTATCATGACCCATCCCTGGCACATAAGCTGGCTTTTTGGAGCCCAGTGCCTATGGTGAGACACTTTGCGCAGCCTTGGTGCAAGGAGGAGGGGCTTGGACCTGCCTCAACTGTGTGTACCAGGCTCCGTGGACTCCCCATGGGAGACTTTGCCTTGGAAGAGGTAGGAATGGGAGGTGGTTTGGGGGGGAGGATGTTAGGGGGTGGAAGGAGGAAGGAGAGGGGGATCTGTGGTTGGTATATAAAATGAATAGAAAATTTAATAAAATAAAATAAAAAAAGAAACCCTAAGTTGGTTTGGCTTACAGTCTAGAAATGGGCAGTGACTTTGTGTCTAGCCAATGGCAGGAAAGCAGCTTCAGAGCACAGGCTAGCTTCCCTCTCCACTCTCCCCTCGGGACTAGTTAGAGAAAGCACCAGTCTAACTGAACTGAGGTGTGGAGGAGTTTACTTATTGAATACAACCCACTGAGCCTACTTTTGCCTTTTGTGTGATTATGGTTTCAGGGCTAACCACTTTGTAGTAGATAACCAATAAGGGAGCTTATCCCTGGGAGAAATTAATTCTCTCCCTTCCTCCATCTCTTTCTCTCTCTCCTCCTTTCTCAGCAGTCATTCATTGCCAGACTTGTTTGTCTACATTGGGACCTGTAGATGTAACTGGCTTGTTAAATAAGAAACACAGAACCAATTGCAGAGTTAAAAACCACAAGGTCAGAGCAAGAGCGGAAAACCTTACCCTTCACTGCTTCTGCTGTTCTTCCTCTCTGCAAGAGACCTACTTCTGTGTGTCCTGTCTATTTAAAGACTTTCTGTTCTGTTTTCTCATCGGTTGTAAACCTCCTCGTCACTGCCTGTTTGTACAGACCTCCAGGTCTTCTATGGTTGGTATTGAGATTAAAGGTGTGTGTCTGCCATGCTGGCTGTGTCCTTGAACACACAGAGATCTACCTAGCTCTGCCTCCCAAGTGCTGGGATTAAAGGCGTGCACCACTACCGCCCAGCTTCTGCTCTGGCTTGCTCTGACCTCAAGGCAACTTTATTAACATACAAATAAAATCACCTTTCAATACAAATAAAATATCACTATAGGGACCCTTTGATCCCTTCCCTTTTCTGAGTTCGCATGTCTATTGATACTGTTCAGATCTTGTCTCTGTAGCCATTCCTAGGAGACACAGCTGCACAGCAGACTTCCGGGATTCTGGCTCTTAGAATCTTTTCATCCCCTGTTCTGTGATATTTCCTGAGCCACAGTTACAGGAGCTGTGATGTAGAAGATTGGCTGGGGTTTCTCATAATCTGTTGATCTCAGCATTGTAGCCAGTCTTGGATTTCTGTGATGTTCTCCATTTGCTTACAGAGAAGCATCTTTGCTGAAAGGTGATTAAAACATAATACTTAGGTCATGTGATACATCAAATAAACCTAGAAATATGTTATTGGAAATCTACTGCAATTGTACAATTCTAGTAATATCCAGTATTTGAAATCAAAGAAACTGCAAACAGTACTATCATTTATGGTTCTGAAGAATGTATAGACCATTAAGGAACCTCATAATAAAGAATTGAGAGTCTGGGGGTGAAGGGCAAAGAACTTGCCTAGCATGTCCAAGTTCTGGGTACCATTCCTACCACAACAAAATCACCTTGCCCTGGCTGAAAAACCTCTCAAAAGGAGGAAAGAAAGAAGTGGATGCTAGACTGTTTAAACGCAATTTCAAGTTTCCCATGCTCTCATCTGGTACAGCCGGCTTCTCTGCATTGGTGAGTCTTGCCTTGACCTCCTGCCTCTACTTCCCTAGAGGTAGAATTACAGATGCCAGACCTTTTACAATCCAGAAAACAGAGGAAAAGGGGATCATTTTTTCAGCGAAAGTTAGTGCTACAGGAAAATTACTATGTGTATCTTTGTTCAGGTCCTGTTTATTCTTTCACTATGGTTTGAAATATAAAATATTTACTTCATTAGAGTTAGCTCTTAATAATTCATGAAGACCAGAAGATAACTGGTAAATAACTTCTGTCAACATAAAACAGAGAAAATGTGTTTACAGTTGCAACAGAAAATTGTGCACATTTATTTGGTGCCTGTTTTGAGGCATAGAACCTAGTTCTTAATTTTATTTTCCTTTTCCTTTGTATAATGTGAGACAGCATTGGAGGGTAGATGAATCTGGGCTGGAGGAACACATGTCTTTGTGGCTCCTGAGATCAGCTGTGAACTGGCTTAATCACGGAAAGTTCTCTCCCTCATCTCCTGTTCCCTCCCTTCCCCTCCCTTCTTCTATTCTTTTGTGTAGAAGTTAAAATTTACCTGTGCAAAAATGTAGTGGAATCAATATGAGCAAATGTCGCGCCCGCCTCGACCAGCAAGGATGACGCAACAACGGGACTCTTCTTAATACAGTTTATTCAGACCCTTTGTTAGTTGCGTTGTCTCTCTCTGGGGCAAGCCTCTCCCAGCCCCTAAGTAGGTCTGGGCTACCAACCCCAATCAGCCACGTGGGCACTGTCCACAGGTCCACGCATATGCCAGCGGCACATGAATCCAGCCATAGCCAAATAAGGAGCTGTTTACCACAAAGAGTGTTTGCCATCGGGAAGGCAGAGGGTGGAAGCCAGTGCCATCTTTAGGGTGCGGCTACACGCAGCTCTCTACAAGCAAATCCAGGACTTTTATGAAGTATTTTAGACTCAAGACTTTTTAAAGAATTATTTAAGAATTGGTGTCCTGCCCAGTGGAGAATCTATTGGGGTGCTGGTCCCTACCCTGTGTATGAAACAGGGATTACATGCTGCGAATTTTGGGAGGCAGTTTTCTCAATTTAAGAAGAAGTTCAAGTAAAATGGGCCCATGTGTCTCTTCAGGTGTGTAGACAGCACTGTGCAGATTTGATGTCCCTGAGGAATAATTTAATGGCTGCAGAAAGTACAAAGGATAGCTGGAACGACCCAAACAAAGGGTTCTGATTCAGAAGACACTGAGAACAGATGGCATCTGATCTGGGAAGACAAAGCTGTGGGTCAGGTTAAAGGCCATTGGGAGTTCATTCTTAGGAACATAAGGGAAGCTTTGTGTGATGGTTCGTCTCCAGTGTCAGCTTGCTGGGACTGAGAAATGCCTCACATTTTTAAATGGATAATTGATTTAGGATGCTTTCTAATATCCCTTATCCATCCTAACACCACCACATATAACCTTCTCACTTGTCTACCTTCCTTTAAAATTTTTCTATTTCTTTTTTCAATATTTGATGCATTTAATTGGCACATTTCCCAACAGTTATTTTCAATTCCTTCTCTTTTGGAAGTTTCTCCCATCTTCTCAAAACAATATCTATGTTAAAGTTAATTCTTTTAGAAAACATGTGACTGTCCCTATGATTCTTCTCTCATAATTCTCTATGACTTAAAGTTCATGGTGCAATGAATAAAATGTTTATACACAAAAGCCACATGTTAAATTTTGATAGTTCTGTTAACTATTTTACATTTGGGGAATATTCAGTTCCTATTTTCTTTCTTACTCTATATATGACTGACATACTGAAACCAATAATTTTTATAAAGTAAACAAAGTTTCAAATCAAGTCCAATTTATCTTATAAATTATATTTGAATGGAAAATGTAGCACTAAAATTTTGATCAGGCATTGTGCTTTTTCATCCCTTAATTTTCTATTTAATGTTATTCATATGGTTCAGTAAACTTGTTCTGGACATTGCTAGCTCCTTCCAAAAGAGAGTTGAAAACCTGTGGGCAGTGCTCATTAGTTGTCATCTTGTTTCAAACCATTGGGTTTGAAGGGTCTTTTCATTTATCACACAGTGTTGTTCAGATGCAGACAGATAGAGCGCCATCCCAGAGGATACTGGCAGGAAGGGAAGAGTTGGGATCTACAAGTCCCAGCCTATTAAAAGGTTTATCATAAGCAAAGGGAAATGAGAATTGAATGTGGGTGGCATCTGCATACTGTATTTGAGCCCCATAGCACTAGGGAGTAGATTCCATGAAAACCAGGAGAACAGTTTTGCTACGTGCCTACCAATGGCACCTTTTCTGTCATCAGAGACACTGTGGCCCTCTGCCTTGCCGGCACCCTCAGTCCTGTCACTAACAGTGGAGGAACTCACAGAGGAACTGCAGAGTCCTGTAAATACTAATGGATCACCACAGAGTCTGTGAAAAAATCTGTGACTTCTAAGAATTCCAGGGACACCTTGAATCAATTTGAGGTCACATTGTCAGATGGGATGAGAACCACTGACATTAGTGTCGCGCCCGCCTCGACCAGCAAGGAAGACGCGACACCGGGATCCTTCTCATCACAGTTTATTCAGACCTTTGATTAATTGCATTGTGTCTCTCTCGCCGGGGCAAGCCTCTCCCAGCACCTAAGTAGGGCTGGGCTGCCAACCCCAAGCAGCCACGTGGGCACTGTCCACAGGTTCACGCATATGCCAGCAACACACGAATCCAGCCACAGCCAAATAAGGAGCTATTTACCATAAAGAGTGTTTGCCATCGGGAAGGCAGAGGGTAGAAGCCAGCACCATCTTTAGGGTGTGGCTACACGCGGCTCTCTACAGTTTCCCCCTTTTTGTTTTACAAAGCAACAGGCAAGAGTAGAGGTCTGATCTCTGCTAAAATGGAACATGTACTAATGTTTGTCCAGGCGTCATCCACCCAGAGAACACTAGACCCGTCCGATACCCTTTTCACAGAGGTGGGAGTTAGGGTACCAACCCACATGCAATCAGACTTGCTCTTCTTGATGTCAGTGTATCTTAGCCTCAAGTGCAGTGTGCAGGCCTCACATCCTGTGCCTAAATATCTTTTAAAGTAGCCAGCCAGGCTTGGGGGGACTGTCCTGCTTCAGTGGCCATAAAGGCTTGAATAATAATGGCCGCATGGCAACGCTGTGAGATCCTAATGTGACAAATGCACCACAAGCATACTAGGGAGGTAAGCACCAGTAAGCCTACTAGGGCTCCTATTCCCGCCCACTCCTTCATGTGATCCATGGCTGTAGCAATCCAGGAAGACAATCCCTCCACCAGTCCAGTATCCACTCGAGTCGAATTCACCGTGACAATAGCCACTCTCAGCTCGTCCATCAGGTTATCAAACTCTCCAGTCCAATTACCTAAAAGATAACTAGACAACTTTTTAGATAAATTTGCAGCATGACAATTGAAAGAATCCAAATTCAAAAAATTCAGAGTAAATAATGCAAGAGAAAGTCTGTCCTTAGGGGTATGGCCATAGCCTATTCCCCCTTTTTGTTTTTGAAGCAACTCCTTCAAGGAGCGATGAGCACGCTCCACAATGCCTTGACCTTGTGGATTATATGGTAGGCCATGTACAAGTTGCACATTCATCTGTTGACAGAAGGAAGCGAATTTCTGTCCGGTATATGCAGGACCATTATCTGTTTTTAACTGTTGAGGCTTACCTCATGCTGCCCAAGCTTCTAAGCAATGAGCAATAACATGAGAGGCTTTTTCTCCTGCCATTGGGGTGGCATGAATGATTCCAGAACAGGTATCAACAGATACATGTACATATTTGACACGTCCAAATTCAGAGATATGTGTAACATCCATTTGCCATATTTTTAGGGGGAGCAAACCACGAGGGTTAACTCCTAATCTAGAAGGATGATGAAAAATGACACATTGAGAACAATCTAGTACCACCTTTCGTGCCTCTGCACATGAGATAGAAAACTTTTGTTGTAATGTCCTTGCATTAACATGAAATTCTTTGTGGAAAGCATATGCTCGTTGTATGGCAGAAGCCACAAACATCCATTCCTGTCTAGTACACTGATCCACTATATCATTGCCTTTAGCCAATGGACCTGGCAGACTGGTATGTGCACGGATGTGTTGCACAAAAAAGGGATTTTTACGTTGCCAGATCAGTTTCTGTAATTGGCCAAACAATGAGCTAACCGGGCTAGAAGATTTGATGGGCCCTGCACATTCAAGGCTTTTCAAAGCATTAACAACATAACTAGAATCTGACACTAAATTAAATGCAAATGGACAAGCCTTGAAAACTTCAAGAACTATTGAAAGCTCCACCTGTTGAGGTGCACCTGGCAAGAATTGATGCTTTACAGGTTCATTAGAATCCACCATATAAGCACCACAGCCTGTCTTAGACCCATCTGTAAATATAACACTTGCTCCTGGAATGGGCTTTGAAGCAGTTACTTTAGGGAAAACTACAGGATGTTCTTTAAAGAAAGTTAATAATGGATGTTTAGGATAATGGCAATCTATGTGTCCTGGATAGGTACAACGCAGTATTGCCCAATCATCTATGGCAGCACATAATACCTTGACTTGAGTAGAATCATAAGGAACAACTAGCATTTGTGGTGATGTCCCAAAATATTGTAAACATTGCTGAATACCCTGTTGTGCAAGTAAAGCTACAGCAGTAGGATAATACTCAATTGATTTTGTAGGTGAGATTTTAGTATAAATCCATAACAAGGGTCCTTTTTGCCATAAAATTCCCGTAGGTTGTAACTGGGTAGGCAGAATGCACAGGGTAATATTCTCATTATTTTGTACTCTTTGAAGAAAAGCTTTTTGTAGTTTATCTTCTAATTTTGTTAAGGCTTCTCAGGCTGCATTGGTTAATTGCCTCGGTGAATCCAAGGCTGCATCTCCAATTAAAATATCATATAATGGTTTTAACTCATAATTGGCCATTCCTAAACTTCCTCTTATCCAATTTATATCTCCTAATAATTTTTGAAAATCATTCAGTGTGCAAAGATGATCCTTCCTTAACTCCACCTTTTGTGGCATGATATAATGATTAGTTATTTTAGAGCCAAGATAATTGACAACTTTGCTCTGTTGCACCTTCTCAGGGGCAATACAGAGTCCCTTTTGCTTTAGCAATTCTACAAGTGAGCTATATGCTTCTTGAAGAATGCTCTCTTCTTTAACTGCTAACAGTATATCATCCATATAATGGAGGCATTTCAAGCCTGGAAAACGTGCTCTCAAAGGTTCTAAAGCAGTTGCTACAAATAATTGACACATTGTAGGACTGTTGGCCATGCCTTGTGGCAATACAACCCACTGATATCTTTTATCAGGTTCCTCATGATTAGTGGACGGTAAAGTGAAAGCGAATCTCTCACTGTCTTTGCTATTCAGTGGAATGGAAAAGAAGCAGTCCTTAATATCTACCACAATAATAGGCCAATTTTCAGGCAAGGCTGACAGCAATGGAAGACCACGTTGTACAGGTCCCATAATTCTCATTTGTTCATTTATAGCTCTAAGATCATGTAACAATCTCCATTTTCCTGATTTCTTCTTGATGACAAATATGGGTGTATTCCAGGGAGAAAGAGAGGGTTTAATGTGCCCTTTCTCTAATTGCTCTTTCACTAACTGATATGCAGCATGTAATTTCTCAGAGGAAAGTGGCCACTGAGGAACCCAAACTGGCTCCTCCGTTACCCAGGATATGGGAATGCCCTCCTCAGTGGCCCCTAGGAAAAACCCAACCCTTGTTTGGGTTTCCTAGGTACTGTTTGTATTGGCTCCTTTTTGCCTTGTAAAAATTTTCCCAGGCCAAAATCAGGATGACACCCCATGTTTTTCATAATATTTTTAGATTCTTTGGAGTATTCATTACTTAACTGAAAGCCCATGGATTTCATAAGATCCCTCCCCCAGAGGGACACTGGAAGCTCAAGGACGTAGGGTTGCATAACGCCAGAGTGACCTTCTGAATCTTGCCAATTTAACAAATTTGCACTAACATTTGGAACACTGGCATAACCCAGTCCCTGCAATGTTTGTGAGGAAGCCTGTATAGGCCAACCTCAAGGCCAATCTTTGCTAGCTATGATACTGCGATCTGCACCAGTATCCAAATCTAGGTCTCTTCCCAATTTCTCCCAGGAAGGCACTGTGAGGCTTCCTGAAATTGCAAACCAAGAAGCAATTACATCACACTGTTGTAAAAATCGTTCTAAGGTCCGTTTTTTTATTTTCAGTTTCTTAGAGAGAAGCAGCTCGTTAAGAGCCAAAAAAATTGGGTGCAAGGAGGAGGCGCCCATGTTAGTATACTTTTTTCTTTCCTCAATTTGAGAAGTTTCTCGGAGGTTTCTCAGAGCCTCTGCAGAATTGCTCCAGCCCTCCGGTTTCCCTGTTTGTTTTGTCTAATTACCACTTTTATCACGGCTCTAGAATTACCCGTCTGCTTTTATCGCAGCTCTGCTATCCCGCTCTCCCTTCTACAGGTGAGCGTTACCCGCTTTTGTCGCGGATCCCCAGTTTTTTCTGAGGACTTACCTGTATACCGCCTGACTGTAAATGAGTTCTGAATCCGGAGAGAGCCGTGGTAATTGTCCCCGTATGTTCGTTTCTCCGTTTTCCCCGTACGGGCCACCACTTGTCGCGCCCGCCTCGACCAGCAAGGAAGACGCGACACCGGGATCCTTCTCATCACAGTTTATTCAGACCTTTGATTAATTGCATTGTGTCTCTCTCGCCGGGGCAAGCCTCTCCCAGCACCTAAGTAGGGCTGGGCTGCCAACCCCAAGCAGCCACGTGGGCACTGTCCACAGGTTCACGCATATGCCAGCAACACACGAATCCAGCCACAGCCAAATAAGGAGCTGTTTACCATAAAGAGTGTTTGCCATCGGGAAGGCAGAGGGTAGAAGCCAGCACCATCTTTAGGGTGTGGCTACACGCGGCTCTCTACACATTAGGTCATTACATCACTTGTACCCACAGGCTAGTCTTGGGTATTCAAGTTGTATGTATTAACTGCAGCCTTCCCAGTACTGTAAGAGAACTAAAATAGAAAATGAAAGAATGAACATACACACATCCATGTACACACACACATGCACATACATATTTGAGCACACACATATATAAGTGCACACACACACCACATCATGTACATACACAGTGCATACAAACACACATACACATATAAGGCCACATTCACACATGTATATAAGCATGCACACACATACACATCATGCATACACATAGTGCGCATGCACACACACACATACACCACTCAGGTGATATGTTACACTTTTGAGATTTCTTACCCCACTTCAATACTTTCCTTCGTAGTTATCTATACCATGTATGTAAAATACAGGGATTGGAAAATATAGGCTCCAGTTTTCCCAAGAGTCCATGGTCCTTTGCTTGTGCACACCTCTCATCATGTAACTTTTGTTGCCTAGGTGAATGTAGCATGATGCCTTTCTCCACAAGTGCAGCAGAGTATACATGATGTGAGTATACATCACTGAGGCTTAATGTACTTTTGACATTGTTTTTACTCTGGACGAAGTACCTTCACTGAAGTAGGAGCAGGTGGTAAAATTTACAGCCCTGCTCTCTTCTAAGTGCCATCCTAGGTAATTCTGAGCAGACAATTGCTGGCAGTTGGAGGCAATCGATGTTCCACTGAATGGCTTTTACAGCAGCAGAGGCCCCAGAGCCTGTGTAAGATCGGGGGCTGGGGAGCGCTGTCTCTGCTTACTGCTGTTACTGCTACTGAACAAGAGTCATGTTCTCATTCTCGACTTTGAGGATAGTTCTCTTTGGGATTCCTATAAAGAGACAGTTGGTGCTAATGACATAAAAAGTAATAAACATTTCTGAGAACAGAATGTTGATTCTGAAGTAGCTTTTGCACCTGGCATATAGTGGAGGTTGGCATTCAATATTCATGATCCAGACACACTGATTATAGATAGCTAAAGGGATCCAAGAAAGACAGTGGTTAAAATGAAGCAGTTCTTATCAGACTATGATATGCACAGGGAGCCAGGGGAGAGCCTGGCCAGCTGACTTCTAGAAGGTTCTCAGGTTATGCTCCTGCTGATACAAGGACAGTTGAGTAACAAAAGACCAAGGCAGAACTCACATGTAGAACTAGAAGCTTGGGACTGACTCTGTATTGAACACACTACAGTTAAATTTTAAGTTGAGAAATGACACAATCAATTTAACCAGTTGTACAAGAAAAGCATTATGTTTGTGCAATGCAAATAGGAGTCACTTTAACATGTGGCTTCTTTACTGCAGAAGACATGGGATGTTGATCTTATCTGTCCATGGGCTCAAGGACCTTCAGACTGACTTCTAGCCTTGAGTTTCAGGGTTCCAGTTCTGAAGGGCTCCACTGTTTCCCATAGGCCCCAGTTGTGTTCCAGAACCACCATCTGTGTTTGCTTCTGCCTCTTTTACTTTTCCAACTCCAGCAAGATGGCTGGAAAGTAAATCCCTCCCTTGCCAGAGTCCTCCATGCTAAGCTGACTTTCTGGTAAGGCTCAGTTAGGAATTCCAGGAGTTGCAGAATACTGGATTCAAAAGCTAGGAGGTGCCCCTAAAGGGCCCTGCCCCCTGAGTTTTCCTGTCCCATGGAGGACTCCCATCATTTGGTATCATTTGCTTCTCCAACGCTATTCTGGATTCTGTCTGTATTTGAGCTGGGCTTCCAGCTCGAGAAGAAATGTAGATCCATTGAACTCACTTTTGTTAAGGAAAGATCTTGAATGTGGTCAGGCTCTTTTCTTTTCCTTTACCTGTTCTCCAAGTGTGGATTTCAAACTGATAAATCAGCAACAATTGGAACTTGTCAAAATGCTAATTACTGGAGCAGATGCAGACCTGATAAGGAGCCCCAGGTGCTGCAGGAAATGAGGTCCCTAATCTGCAGTTTGAATGATCACTTGGGACCACTCAAGTAGAGGATCAGTATCATCCCATTTCTGATTCCAAAGACAGGGAGGCTTTTGTAGGTCTGAACACCCCACCAAATGCCTGGAGGAAAAGTTTTCCTTTTTCTTGGGCCTTTTTTATGAACAATGCCAACTTCCTCTTTCCACACAAACAGAAATATTTACAAAAAGTTTGAGTTTGAAATCAAAATAACATAGCATAGTAATATCTATGCACAATCACAGCAAATACAATCTGTGAGGATGACATTGTACTGGGGTGGAGGAACATGCTTTGTTGACTCAGCTGAACACATGACTGAGGTAAGGAATTGGCTGCTTACTTTGAAAAGTAATCTTGCACTTCATCGTGCAATGAATTTTTATGGGGACCGTTACATCCAAGTGCACAGCCTTGATGAGATTGATTCCTGAACTGATTCGCCTGCTGTTCAGTCAGCTGTGATTCATTCCTAGAGATACAGCCCACACAGGTTCCAATGTAGCGCCAGGGAAGGAAGCAGTCATGAGGATGTCTGCAGCGGGACCACACTTGAGCAGAACATCATAGACAAGGTGGTTTGCCGCTTCTGTAATGAATGGATATCCAGAAGACATGTGTATATATTCATGAAACAATTCCAAAGGATTTTCTTGAATGTTTAGTATGTGCTGAGCTCTGAGGCTTTAAACATAATAATACCTAGGGCATTTGAATACAGATGTGAAGGTTATTTTTTTTTAATCTTTTTACTAGCAATTGTGTATGTGATTAACAGTTTTACAAAATACCTGATTCATGTTTCCCAAGAATCCTAGGAACTAGATGTCTACCTACCTCTTATGGATGTGGAAATTGAATGATGCTTAGGTCAAACCTTAGTTTATATAAACCACAGCTCCACTCCCATCCTATCTGCAAACTCTCTCTCATTGTTTAGTCTTTCTAAAGCTGAGCATTAGAAAACCTCAGAAATAGGCCTCAAAATGTGAAATCTGTCTGATTTCTTGTCTTCATTTACACTGATCCCCTTCTTGGCTTCAAAGCAAGCCATAGAAACTAGAATTTATATTCTAGAAAATGACTTGAGGGTGGAGGATGTAAAATTCCAAGTGCCTTTTTTGCAAACCAAACAGTAAAGCCTAAAAGTATTATTTCCATTTTTCTTCCATCTTGCTGTGTTAGCACTGACCTTAGAGAGTCTCCACCATAGCTTGTCTGATGTACAGCACTGAAAACTGTGCTTCCAGAGGTCCTGTGCCTCCTACTCACAGGAGAGCAGCATTCCTTACCACGGCCAGGAGCCTGTCAATAGGGAGGAACAGGTGGAACTCGACCGTCACCTCGTCACTGCATGGCACTTTTGTCTCATCACATTTGTAAATGGTGGTCAGTGTTTCACTGAAGCCAGATAGAAAAATGAATAGCCATCTTGAACCTTTGACCTTTGATCTGAAGCTCCTACATCATATAAAACTGTGATCAGGAACTAGGGGGATGGCTCAGAGAGTAAACCCATGGCACAATCATGAGGGCCAGAGTTCAACTCCTCACACCCCGAGAAAAGGCCAGGCATGTGCTTCTGTCATTCAGCAGCTAAGGTGAGACAGGAAGATCATGGTCCTCACTGGCCTGTCGGCCCTGCCTTCTGAATCAGTGAGCTCTGTGTGCAGTGAAAGACCCTATCTCAGAGAAATAAAATGGAGAATGACGGAGGCAGACACCCAGTGTTGACCTTTGACATGCACACACATGTACACACGCCCACATGAACGCATACACACAGACATATGCCATACACACAGACATAGAGATTACTATCAAATACATTTGTTATGTTTATTTCTTGTCAGCCTGTGGCTTGTTGTTAATGTAAGGATGTTAGCTGTGACCTTCTGTGATGGCCAGGAAATGTGCCATAACCCTCATGCCATCCTCTATAACATGTCCAGGCTCTTCACCCATGGTGATCCTTGAAGCATCTTAAAATTTCCATTGCTTTTATGTTTGCCAAACAGTTTCATCAATTCATTACAAAATAATAATTTTTTCCTCCTTGATAACTCTAATCCTTTTCATCTTTAATTTTTAGTTTCCTGATAGCAAATGATCTCCACCTGAAACCTCCTCTATTAAAACATTTGCTTGTGAAAGCGACCCAAAAGGAGTGACTGAAATGATGAGTGGGAGATTAGCATTCATGTGGCCAGCAGATGGAAAAGCAAAAGCCAGAGGCAGTGACTTACCTTGTACTTTGACATTACTTCTCATTTAAAATTGGAGTCACTCCATAATTAATTTGTAAAGTGAGTCTATAGCTCATTAAGAATACTGTTTTTCATAAAAGGACAGTTTATAAATGATGCAGAATGGACAAAGTGCTCTTTGTGGCATTGGACTTTGCCTGTGATATGGTCACACTACAGGAGTCACGAACCTCCAGACATCATTCCACTCCTGCAGGTCTTCAGTTCCTGGAGCTGTAGGAATGAAGTCTGTTCCTCTCTTCAAAGGCTGGAATCATAGTGTGTTCCCTTTCATATCAGTTTAGCTGAAAATCACAGGTCAGCACAAAGCCTTCTCAGTGAACCTATCTTGTGCATATTTTCATCATTACATTTTGTTTATTCACTACAAGATGAAATAGAAGCAAAATCAGGTCAAATTTTCAGAGGCAAACTGCCTTTGTACAGTGTATTATGTTACATAATCACAAGTTCACCGCAAGAAGTGGATGCAGGCTGACATTTTCAATGCACTTTTAGCAAATCAGCTTTGGAAGTATGCATTGGATGTTTCAAACCTAAAAGCAGGTTTACAACTTGGCAAATCCCTTGATTCATACTGTTCAGACACACCAAGGATGAGGCTTGGAACAAGTTTTCTAAGGAGAAAATAAGCAACTGTGGTGACTGGATGTCCCCTGCTTTTTAGAACTGAAGGAAAATTGTCCATAAACCACACAAGGTGGGCTTTCTTATTACTTACATAGAAACATTTCAGAATGGGGCATCCAGCACTTCTAAACAGATGTGTGGCCTAGCAATCTGAGGGTGGATCCCTGACAGCATGTCTAATCAACATTTTTCTGGAAATGGGATTTGCTGTTGTGTGTTTTTAGAGAGGTTATACAGCTGGGAGAATTTCTCAGATGTTTCCAACAATAATCTCATCTCATTCTTCTTTTTTAAATAGAATTTTACTTGGTTATTTTATGAGTCAAGGAGCATAGAGGTCATAGGACAACTTGTGAGAGTCAATTTTGTCTTTCCAACATGTGTGTCCTAGGGATAAAACTCAGGCTGTCAGAGTTAGCAGCAAACACCTTAATATTCTCAGCCATCTCCTAGCCTTCACATCATTATTCTTGTAGTTTTAAGAAATTCAGAAGTTTCTTGAATCTGTTAAAAGAAAAATAGAAAAGTAAGTTTTGATTTTTATTCTGTGCTTGAAACTTCTTAATCAGAACCACTTGACCAGCCGAGATTTTGAATAGCTTTTCTTATAAGAACTGTTGAAACTGCATTGTCTCCCTCAAGATGACAATGAGTCAGAGCTCCTTTCTGTCATCTCCAGTTGATGAGAATTTTTTCAGTTCTCTGTTAAACTTGACAAAACTGCACTGCAGAGGTAACTCCAGGCAATTCTCTGAGTAAGACAGAGTAATTTCTAGCTGGACACCAAGGAGAAAGGTGAGTAGAAAGTCACTCTATGAAAAACCAATGAACAAGATATGGGATCTAAATAGAATTTCTGCTCACATTTTAATATATTGCTGCTAACACTGAAGCTGTGTGTGTTGTAGAAAGATCATGAATAACAGTTTAGTTTTATTCTGCCTTGATTTAAGGGAAGGTCATCTGAAGTTGTAGCTGGAGTTCACTGCACCTCAATGGAATAAGCATTAAAGCTGTCAGGAGTCCTTTAGTGGGGCAAAGTGGAGTTATCAAGGGCTAATACCAAATAGGGTCAGACATGCTTCCACTGGAAATTAACTAAAGTAGACAAAGACTGAGCACAAGAAAGATTCATCCCAAATGGACAGCTCCAGGAAGCCATAACTCAACTGAAATGGATTAAGGACTTACATATATAACTTGAAACTATAAGATGACTAGAACACAGAGAAGAAAGACTTTTAGAACACAGAGAAGAAAGTGACTTTTTAGGTAAGAGCTTAGGGGCATGAACATGCCAAAACCAAAACATGGTAGACTAGACTATGTCAAAGTACAAAGCTTCTGTATAGCAGAACAAAACAGTCAATAGAAGCTCCAGAGATGGAAAAGTATTTGCAAACAATATACTTAGCAAGAGATAGTAAATACCCAAAACATAAGGAACACAGCTTGTTGGCAAGAAAACAAATGTACTGTTTTAAATGAGCAAAGACTTTTCCTGGAATAAAATATAAAAGGCCAACAAGCTGCTGAACATCACTAATCACTAGGAACCTACAAATTAAAGCCACAATGAGACTCCCCACTTCAGTTAGAGACGACATTATCAAAATAGTAAATTATGGGGGATGGGGATTTAACTCAGTGGTGGAGCACTTACCTAGCAAGTGCAAGATCCTGGGTTCGGTCCTCAGCTCTGGCAAAAAAAAAAAAAAAAAAAAAAAAATAGAAATGATGATGATTTACCATAATGTAACACTTGTAAACTCTCTGGGATTGTAAATTAATACATACATTAGGGAAATACAATGTAAGTTCCTCAAAAACCTAAAAATAGAACTAACATACGTTCCAATTATTCTACTTCTGTTTGTGTATCCAAAGGAAATGAAGTCAATGTGTGCAGTTCCAGCATCTCACTTTCATTAGAGCACACTGTTGAAAATAGTGTTAATACAGAATCATCAACCCAAGTCCTCATTAGTGGATGAATGATTAAAAATAAGATATAATCTCTATCCATATTAAATGAAGGTGAACCTGTCATGTGTGATGGCATAAATGGAAATGAAAGATTTTTTGCTAAGTGGAAATATACCAGACATAGAAAGATAACTGCTATGTGATCTCACTTACATAGAGAGTCTAAAAAACTGATGTGTGTGGGTACAATGGTGATTGTGAGGTGTTGAAAATGAGGCAGTAGGTGAGAGGGAATGGGAAAATGTACAAAACTCCAGATGCACAGGTATAAAATGGTTGAGGTATACAGCACAGGTTAAGGTAGTAGGGAAGGCAATTTCATATGCTTCATAGCAGAAATGACAAGTGATAGGATAGATGCTCATTAGCTTAATAACCAGTCCACATCAGATACATATACCAGCCTGCACCCCTTAAATATATGTAATTGTCTTGACAATAAAAATAAAATTAAAAAGAGAGACTTTGTGGTGAAATGTTTTATACAATATATTTTGATCATGTTTTCACCTCTCTCAACTTCTCCCAGATCCTCCCCACATCCTTATCCATCCAACTTCATGTTCTTTTTCTCTCAAAAAAAAAAAAAAAAGAAAGAAAAAGAAAACAAACAAGTCAAAAAAGGTAATATGACAAAACATGTCAAAACAAACAAAAAGCCCTCTCCTAACATTGAATTTGTTTTATGTTGGCCAACTACTCCTGGGACCTTTCCTGGAGTACAGTTGATATACCCAGTGAGACTCCATTGTAGACAACTGATGTTTTCCCTTTGCCAGCAGGTATTAATTACAAATAGATTTTTGGTAATGGATGAGGCTTTATGTCCACTTCCCCTTTTAGGTGTTGAGATTTTGTCTGGCTTGAACCTGTGCAGGACCTGTTTGTGCTGCTCCAGTCTCCATGAGGTCATATGTACATCACTTCTGCGGTATCTGGAAGACACTGTTTCCTTGGAGTCATCCATCACCAATGGCCTTATAGTCTTTTTTGCATGTAATTCTAAGCCTTACATAAGCCAACATACCCTAGCTAGGGAATGATGCTACCCACCGTGGCTAAATCTTCCACTGCAATAATCAAAATAATTCTCTATAAGCATGCTTACAGGCCAACAATCTAGATAATCCCTCACTGAGGTTTTGTAGGTGATTCTAGATTGTGCCAGGTTGACAATTTAAACCAAACATCACATGGTTAAACTTTATAGTAGAATCTTTTTATTGTTTTCTTGAGGCTTTTTTTGTATTTTTGAGACAGAGTTTCTCTGTGTAGTTTTGGTGCCTGTCCTGGATCTCGCTCTGTAGACCAGGCTGGCCTCGAACTCTGCCTCCCAAGTGCTGGGATTAAAGGTGTGTGCCACTGCTGCCCAGCTTCTTGAGGCTGTTTGTAATGACCCTTGAACATGAAAAGCTGTTTAGTCTCGTAAAGGAAACAGACATGTGGCACTAGTCTCAGTGCTTTCTGGCTTTGGCCAAAGGATGATGGTTTTGTGAGCCTTGGTTTCTAACCATTTTTTTCCAATAAGCATATGCAAGCTTTATTGTAAATTTTTTGCATTGTATGTCTATAAATGAAATTTGTCAAGCATAGTTCTACTTCATTTTTACCTTTAATCATATATAACGTAAGTTGTTGACAAAAGACTGAGAAAATGTATATATTGTAAGTGATCTAATTCTCTAACATTATGTGAGTGACAAATAGGTCACAGGGGTTGGAATCAACATTGTGAATAGACAACTTTTCCACAGGTAACAATCATATTCAGTTGTTTCATAATTGTCTCATGTCTGTCCATGTGAGCACATATTAAAAGACGAAAATATGATTTAATATTTTTAAAATATAGTAATGAAGATATAAAAAGCTGTTATATTTACATCATGTTGTAAATGCTTGTTTGTATATGAAACTTTGAAGCAGTAAGTTTTAACTCATGTAATTCTCATAGTGCTGTGAATCATCAGTACCTATTGAAAATGGGAATTTTGTAACAAAACTGAAATCTCATGTACATGCAACATGGATTCCTTGAATATCTGAAATCTTTAATGCACCAAAATTGGAAGTATTTAAGTACAGTCAAACTGGTAAATTTACATTAATGTTCTTGTATGTCATAGTCACAGTGTGGCTAAACAATCATTTTAATAAAATTACCTTCAGTTATTTGTGTAAGGTAAACAAGAAATTAATCTTATATGCAGATTAAGTCCTATCCCTAAACATATCTAGTTTATATTTCTATACAGAACTTTTAGCCACTTCTGTCCATAAGCATTTGAGACAAGGTTTACATTTATTCAAAAGGTGTGCATTTATTCAAAAAGTTTCTCATATAATAGGATAAAAAGATCATTACCTTTTCTTTTATTAAAAATATCTTTTCATGTAGTATATCTTGATCACCATTCCCCTCCCTCTACCCCTTCCAACTCCCCTCACCTCCCTCCCCCCCCGAGCCCCCCCCCCCATAAGCCTCTCATTAGAAAACAAGCAGGTGGATGGGGAGAGAGAGGAAGGTGGAAATGGGGAGCATATGTATATATGTAGGAATGTCCCCCCCCCAAAAAAAAAAAAAAACTAAAGGAAAAACTATCCAGGAAAATATTTTGGTTCCTATTAAAATAGTTCAGCAAGTTCTTGATTGTTTAATGGATTTTCAGAAACGTGTGAAGGCAAGTCTACCAATAAGGTCATGGTTTTATCCTAAGCCTTTGTGTGCAGGTTAGTCTCCTATGTAGATTTTCAGTAAAGAATGAGAAATTTAGGCATTAACTTTATAAATAACTCTTGCTAGGAATCAGGTTACCTTTAATTTGAACCCCCAAAATGAGATCATAATTCCTTATTAGGAACATGCACTGAAGTCATTAAATAAAGGTCAGAATACCAACATACTTCAAATTTCTTAAAAGTATATGAAGTAGCCAATGGTCATAACTCTCCTTACAGATGATGTTTTGATATGATGCATGTTGGGCAATACTATGTGCCACATTTGGTACTTATGCTCTGTGTATCTTTAGCAACACAGCTAAATACATTTCATTTTGGTGTTCTCTTTCTGACATGTGATTGACTAGCTCTTTATTCCTTTCTATGTCCGTCTCCTCTTCTGGTTCCTTCCATCTGAACTGCCTGTACTCTGTTTAAATGTACTCTTAGTTATTCATAGCTGTCACCTTATGAGTCACTGCAGAGTATGCCTCAGACATGGTGCAATCAAAGATGATTGACTTTGGGTAGAGAAAGTGAAGCTAAGGGGAAGTTGAACTACGAGCCGTCACAAAATGTGGAGACAAGTTCTTACCTAAGTTAGAGCACACATGCCTACTTAGCAGACCTTGCAAAGTTCTTAATTGAGCATGCAGTCTTACAAATCTTAATTCTATTTTTTTTCACTACTTAGTCAGCTGATGTTTAAATTATATGGAAGAACTGTGGTGCAATTCTATGAAATCAGAGTAAAAACAAATAGTACATTAGCAAACATCACAATATATCAACAGTTCACTTTAAGTCAAATTTCACACATCTGTGAATATAGATGGTTATATTATTACTATGTACTAAATGTATGCCTTACAGGACAATGTGAGGCATAGATTCTGACTGAAGGAGTTTTAGCCCCAATTAGAATGTAATGCCAGGGTATAACTGGGGCACAGACAGATCTTTTGATAAGAGGGTAGAATCACTCCACAGGCTCAGAATGTTTAAATATAGGATGATTTCAAAGTAATTTTCCAAAAGTACTTTTATTCACTTTTTATGTTTTTCTTTTTGGTGACTTTAGCATTGGAGTGACTCAGGTAACTCTGCTTGCTCTGACAACAGTGAGCTCCAGGAAGCCTGCTTCTCAGAGCTTCTCTGGGTAGCCATGATGTTCCATATGTGATCTGTGGACCTCCTTTGGGTGGGTCAAGGACGTTGAAGATTGTTGTTGAATCATTATATGTAGAATTGTGTGGGATGCACATATGCAAATTCTTCTATATGTATATCTGTTACTTTCATTAAAAGATTGCTATCCCTCCAACTTAAGGATCTCTTTCATTGAAACATATGAGACTATACAAACCTTGTTTCTGAGGCCAAATTCCTTTAGTACAAGGGCTAGATTCCTATGTGATATAGACGTCACAGAGAATGGTTTGTAAATACTAATTTAAACATCAGATACAATGGAAGAAACAACTACATTTGAGGTCCCATTTAATTCAAGCTTGACATGAGGGACTCTAATTTGCTCACTGAATTCTCAGAGTTTTGCATACCAATAAAGGACAGAGCAAAGAGGAAACAATGGGTTTCAGGGAGCAGGATCACAGGTAAGTCAGGCAAATGAGGACCACCTGAGTAGCTACAACACACACTGATAAACAGCTGCTCTTCAAGAAGGGAGGGAGGCTGTTTGCTTCCTCAGCCTCAGAGTTTAGTGCAGGTCTGTGGGATATACTGATTCATTCCAAGGGATTGGGTTTTGTAAGTTCTCTGAAAATAATCACAATGTCAAAGTTTGAAGAACCCTAAAAAAGCTCACAGTTTTGTATATGTGTGTGTGAGATTGAATCTAGACTCTCATACTTGTGCAAGAAGCACTTTTCCTACTGAGCTATGGTCCTAAACTCAAATTTACAGTTTTTAATTTAAAATATGGCAAGCAAGAATGGTGTTATCTATCTATCTATCTATCTATCTATCTATCTATCTATCTATCTATCTATCTATCTATCTATACCTGTGTGTGTGCATGTTTAAAGCTGCTCTACAGTCACAACACTTGAAAGAAGTGAATACATTATGAAAAATGCTTTATTAGACAATGTCATTAAGTATAACTATAGCATAGTTACACAAACCTGGATGGAAGAACAGGGTATACATGCAGACATTATATAATATTCCATTGTATCTATAATAACTGACTGACTGACAACCTAAGATTACATAAAATCCAAGAGAAAAATTATGCAATGCAGACACTGGGTAAGCTGGGGTGTGGCTTGTTGGTAGAATGATTAGTGTGCTGAGGGACCCAGGTTTGATTCTGGGAATGTCGAGGAGGATGAATAGAGTCAAACATAAGATATATGAGGCTGCTGTCCAAACAACACAACCTACTATTTTACAGTAAATGGTGTTATTAATAAATAGTTCATTCTAAATTAACATTAAGCAAACATGATTCAGTAAATACAAAAACCAATAGCACAGTTATTGTTATCATTTGCTAGTAGTATCAAGTTATATGTACTGTGAATACTTGTAAATGTGCTACTTTTTTGTGCCTGGCAGCACATGAGGATGGCTGAAACCTTATGAATGATGCTTTATGCTGTAGAATGAAGAAAGCTATGGTATGCTAAGAAATTTTTATTTCCATTGTTCTTTTATATGACCTTCACTGTCATGTACATGGCTGCTTGTTTTCTGTGGTGAAATTATGATAAGTTTTCTCCCACTTTCATTTTCTAGCATTGTTATGACAGTTACAATACTTCATTTTTATAATACCCATTCTGTATTATCACAGGTTAGCAAACTTACATGTCCATGGTTGTGCTGGCTCACTTTATGTCAGCTTGACACAAGCTAGAATAGATGGAGAAGAGGGAGCCTTGACTGAGAAAATGCCTCCATGAGATTAGGCATCTTAATCAATAATTGCTGGGAAAGGGCCCAGGCCACTATGGCTGATACCATCCCCTAAGCTGTTGAATCTGCATTTTATAGGAAGATAGGATGAGCAAGCCATGAGGAACAAGCCAGTAAGCAGCATCCTCCATGGCCTCCACATCAGCTACTGCCTCCAGGATCCAACCCTGTTTGAGTTCCTGCCCTGACTGTCTTGCATGATGAACAGTGATGTGGAGCATAAGCTAAATATACCTTTTCCTCCCCAGCTTGCTTTTGGTCATGGTGCTTCATCACACAGTAATAATGCTAAGTAAGACAATGGACAAGGTTGGAGCCTCTCTACTGATCTTGTTGCTATGCCTACAGCTCAAATCATCTCCAGCGTTAATGCTGTTCATCGTGGATATCTGTCTATTTAATTGTTATTTATTATTTATTTAGAGGTCTCCAATATTGCCTGTTAATTGAAACTCCAGGCTCTGACCACCTTTCAACCATATTTTTGAAAATGAATGTAGAGGCAGCATCATAGACATAGACATAAGCTCCAAAAAGATTAAAGGGTAAAGATGGAGTTTTCCACTATATTTGTGATTATTGTAAAATTATAAAGCTTATGATATATATTTAACTTATGGTTTGGAAAATGAGGAATATTCCTAGTCTCTTCTAGTTCTTTCTGTGTCCAATAGTGAACAGAATTTGCAGGGAAGACTGTGTCCCACTCTCCGCGGATTCCCACTGGATCACTTTGTGTTGCCTTCATAGCACATATCCCTTGAATTAGCATTTAATTTGTTTCTAATATGTACATAGTCCTACAGTTCATTAATTTCTGTGGGCTCATGTTACCAAATGGTTGATTATGTGTCCCTATGGAACTAGCTCTCCTCAGGGAACAGCAGAGTGCCTCCTTTCTGTGGGTGATTCCCTTTTATTATGAAGCAAATAACTTTAAGATCTGAAATTCATATCCAGTTTTATTAGCCTTGCAAAATAGTGTTAAAAATATTTTAAATGACTATTAAAAGGTAAGTGCAGACCTCAGATCTTTAGGGATTTTATTTAGTCTGCATAGTAAATGATAATGGATATACCTTTGTCTTCCCTTTTTATTAAATTTCTAGTGCCACCGTTGAAATACACATGAGGTTACTTAGAGAGCAGAATATTGTTGCTCTTCCAGTGCAGATGCTTGAAGTCCAAGTTACCCTGTTGTTATTTTCTGGTGGTTCTTCCTGAGGGATGAAGAACCTGTTCCCAGTCTGTCCCTTGTAGTTCTCTGTGCCTGTCACGTCCAAGCTTCCATCATAATGATCTATAATCTTGCTTTTTAATTCAGTTACCACTTTGAAAGCTCCAAGTACAGATATAGTTACGTTTTGAAGTGCTAGGAGTTGGTGCTTCAGTGGGAAAAATTTTAAGGAGACAAAATTCAGTCTACAGCAGTCTCTAAAGTCTAAAGAGGTTTATTCTTCTTAAAAACATACAACCAGGATTAGAACAAAATTTCTACTGGTGATCTTTCTTCCACAAAGTTTGGTTTGATTAGTGGGACTGAATCTGCCTCTTCAAAGGAGGACAAAAAGCTGGAATTGGTATGGTTTAGTGTGCCAAGGACAGGGGCTATGACAAATGAAGCAACATGGCTGACAGTTAGGATCAGCAAGGCCTGAGAAGTACATGAGGAGCTGGGTGAGTTATGAGGTCCAGTTACAAGGTGAAATAATGGAAGATGTAGTGTTATGTATTTTTGTGGGAAATGCAAGCACTCTTTACACTTTCAAACAGTTGTTCTGGATCTCTATGAAGAGTGGGCCTTGTATTGGGAGTGGGTGGGAAGGATGTGTTGTGAGTGACTGTCCTCTGAACCAAGCAACCATCATCTCGGGGAAGAACATCCCAGTTAGGTATATTGACTGATGGCATCCCCTCATAGAAGGACAGAGAGAGTCACCAAGATTCTCCTTATCTAAGTATCCAGTGATTCTATCACATGTTATATGTAATCCTGTCTTAATTGCCTGTAGCCTCAGGTAGGTAATAGAGTACTATGTATGTTAGGGAGGATGAGGGGATGGCTTGGGGGCTCCATGTATGCATCTGCAGGAAAATCTTCATCTGTGTTGGGTCAAGGCTTTCCAGGTGCAGCCAGTTGTGGGAAGAAGTGCCCACACTTGTGTGTAGGAACCCTCCACCTATGCTTTGTAAGGGAGTCAATAACTCATTTGTAGGAACCCTCCACCTATGCTCTGTAAGGGAGTCAATAATTCAGTTGTTCTCCGGAGTGAACTCTGCATGGAATATTGGGACCACAAGAGGAGGGTTCATTGCTTAGGACTCCCCCTGAGAAGGAAGTTTAGCAACAAGGTGATAGCAGGAACCTAGTTAGTATCCTTCATTCACATAATCAGTAAGAATGCGGCACCTTTCCTTCTTCCCAGTGTCATTTTATGGGGTTTAATTTCTTGTCAATCATGATTCAAAGACACCAAACATAAAATTCTAAAATAACTTGTGATTTTATGTTATATCTGAATAGCATGATAAAATGCCATTGTGTCCCTCCTCACCAAGGTTGTGAATTTCCCTTTTGTAGAGTATCCTCTGTATATACCACACCATCCACTAGATACTGTGTGGCCATTATGATCATCAGACTGTCAGAGCATCAATCCGTGGTGTCAGGGCCATGGACTCCTTTTTGTGTGACATAGAATCAAGTCTGCGATTGAGAGAAAATTAAGTGAATCATCAAAGTGAGAGACGTTGAGGATATCCTGCCTCTGAACTTATGGAGTGTGCTTAGGAACAAGCTAGCTTCTGAGTTTGGAAAGAGGGTAGAGGCATGAAGACTGGTGTTTGCCGCCAGCTAACGGAGACAATGCTGCCATTACATTCATTCCAAGACAGGCTTCTGATGACTGAATCTAGCACCAACTCTGCTGCAGCTCAACCAGAGTACCCTGTTTGTCTACTCAGTGAGAATTGCTTGTAGTTTCTAGACAGCCCCAGCTGCCTCTGTAGCTCAATTCTTTTAAGCCTGAACACCAATTTCCACAGCACAAGAGTCAGGAAATGTTGGCTCCCTACACTGTGAGAGCCAAGGAGTAAGAACCCTGACAAGGTTGGCTTGTAGTGGCTCACGTGGATTTAGGCTTCCTGAGCAAGATTCCTACAGCCTGAGTATATATTTTGTTTCTTCATGAAATAACATTCTAGAACACTGCTTCTCTTTAGCTCTCTCCTAAGCAAGCAGTAGTTACTGGTGAATCAATGTATATACTTTGTAAGTGTATACTTTCGTAAGCTGTTCTCTTATTGGTGGAGTTTTTAAAATACCCCCCAAACAGTAGCATATGTGCTGTTTTTGACATGGGTGTCAACCTGAGCCTTTAAGGTACTGTCACAAAAATGTCTCTGGGTTTCTGGACATGTTGATAGAAAAAGTTTTTAAGTTTTACATGTTACTTATCTTCTTCTTTTTTGTGTTAAGCACAAATCAAAATGAAATGAAAGACTTTGGCTGTTTTAGGAATACATTTATCTATTCGTGAGGAATTAGTATCACACTTACAGTCTTAGATTATGAGAAGGGAAGAAAGTAACCCCACAAGCAATGTATTATACTCAAGGCCAATATTTCTCTTTCAAAATAAGAACATAATCAATTTCAAAAATTGCTTTGAGAGAGGATTGTTCACAGTGGGGAGACCTTCAATTGCATTATATGACACCCAAATCAATTCTTTTTCTTCCTGTTTACTGAGTAACTTTTGTAATTTTGTTATTCATAAAACACATTTTATTTAAAAAACAGTTGAGCTGCTTTAGAATTCATGTACTTTGATATTTTCAGATAAACTAAAACAAATCTAGATATTCATTATAAGTAGAATACTCAGTCCATGTGAGAAGCAAGAGGCTTGGAATATTCCTGAAGGCTTGACAGTGGAGGGAAAACCCTTCAGAAGAAGGGGATGCAGTTTTTAGAGCTCTGGTTTAGATGTGAGACACAAGAAAAGGAGTGAAGATATATGCACCAAATATTAACTATGTGGTATGGATCTAGCTCTAAGGATGAAGGTGATGGCTTAAACAGGACATGCCATAATGACTCCTTGCATTGATTCCAGATAGGTGTATTGGTGAAATTATTAAGGCCACTCCATGTAGTTAAAAGGGAGGTTTATTTTGTGGGGTAACTTACAAATGAAGGGGTAGGTTGCAGGGTCTGGCAAAGGTATAGGGCAATCTGGCGGTGTTCTCTGGAGAACTCTGCTCGGTCTCTTCCTGCGTCCCGTGTCCCGGAACCAAGAGAGCCACCTCCTCCTGCTCCTGGGTCTTCCGCTCCCTCCTCTGCCCCGCCTTGTGGGCGTGATCATTACTGAAGCCTCAATGGGGGTTGGAACTTCCAGGCCAATGCTGGGATGGCTACCCACTACATAGGTGCTGCATTTTCCTTCTTTCCTTGATAGGCACCAGGTATTGTAAGAGTCAGCCTGTGATCTCAGCATACATCCATGTTTCCAGGTGTCATAATTGGAAGCAAGCTAATGAGAGCTGAAGGCAGCCCTGCTTGCAAATGTTTCCTAGCTGCCAAATAGTAAAGGTGAATCATTGGCTCAGACCAGATTCTAGGGCTATCCAGAATGTGGCCCAGAGTAAGTATTCCATGTTCCATGACAGCTTTTCATGCAGTGTCTTTACCAGATTATGAGACCTTTGCTTTGAGTTCGAGATGCAATGTGGTTTCAGGGAGGAGGCTTCAGGCATCCATCCACACCCAAGTGCCAAGTTTATACACACAGACCCAAACCCAGGAGACATTAATCACCTGTCATGGCAACCTTTCCTCTGAGTCCAGATGCAACTTCCAGATCCTTCTTAACAAGGAACTCTAGGCAGCCAATACCAATTGTGTAAAAGCAAGCAGGCATGTGCTGTCCCTGACAGTGTCTGTACATGCTTCCCAAGCTCCCAGTGCAATCCTTGTTGGTGAGGGAGCACGCAGACAGTTGGGCACAGAGTATTTCTGTGGAGTTGTGCTTAGCAAGAGAGCAATAACAACCGTGAAAGATCAAGCTGAAGTCTTCCAGCTTGCAACTTTGATTTGGGTCTTAAGAGTAAGTTTTTTGTAAAATGCCAGGAAGCTCCATTTTTGTGAGGTATTAATCACATAATTAAATGTGAGGTATTAATCACATAATTAAATGTAGACAGAGAAGCTATGCTGAGTAATATCAACAAGAATGGAAGCAACAATAATATCACTTTTATTTACCAAACACCTACTTTGTAGTGGGCATGGTGGACATTTTTACATTATCTCTGATTCGCTCACCTATCCTGCAAAGTAAGCTCCCCAAAGATGAGAGAATGAAACAAAGGCCAGTGGATGGAAGCAAGCAAGTTCATTTTTGAATGATCAAAGGTCCTGCTTTTTCCAATTCTCATATTTGCAAATAACACAAGGGAGTGTCTCAGGCAGCCACAAAGCCACAGAATGGTGTGATCATTTGAATCATGGTTGTGAGCTAAGAGTAAACTAATCATTTTAAAGGTGCAGGGCACTACCATTCCTCTAAGATGCAGGGGTTTGCAGCATATTAACCTTCCCACTGGAGAAATTTTACCTCCACTAAGAGCAAATATTTTTTTTAAATCCAACAAGACTACCAAGTAGATATGAAGTGCCAGGGCTAAAGTGGGGGGGAGGGATGACTTTATTCCTGAGCTGCCAGTGTGGCAATCAGGTAAAGGCTGTTACAAAGGGCTGACTCCTTATCTCTCCCAGAACTGAAAAAGGAGCCAACAAGTCGACTCTATCAGGGTATTCAGTTTTAATATGTTTGCTCAAAACTTACCCAGTAGGAAGGGAAAGATTTAGTTTATAGCAACTATGAAGTCTATGTTTTATATTAATATTTAAAATAGAAAATGGTTTCTGGACCTGAGCACTATGCTGCATTCTGTATGAAGTTTTAGTTCATATCTTTTTCCATTACTATAATTAGACAGTATTGTATCGACTCACTATTGGGAATAATTCACAGAGTCTATTTAATGAACAAAGGAATTTATTTGGGGGTAAACTCACAACCACAGGAGATTTATTGTAGGGTCAGAGAAAGCTGAGCTATGTCTCATGCTGAACAGCTTAGTCCAAGATCTCAGCATCCAGAACCAGGAGGTAGCCAAGAGGAGGGGGCATCCCTGATCTTAAGGGTCCTACATGGTCCTGCCCCATGGGCAGGTACCTCAAGGTGATAGGTAGGTGTAACAGCTACAGCTACCTCACTAGAGGCAGTGCTTCAGGGCATGGCTCAAACACTACATCTAACATAACACAAAACTACATACAATAGGAATAATTATCAAGGAGAACTAAAGGGTAATGACATAAACAAATGGAACTACAACCAGCAAGAACAATATCAAACAAGAGACACATACTGAAATCCAGAGAAGTCTGGAACATAGGTAAATGGCATGATACAGAGATCATTCAAAAGGTGTCCTATCCTGAAGAATGAGAATCTAGTACTTAGTATGTTCTAGATAAGATACGAGAAGATTGTAACTGTAACTGTCAGTCTTCAACCCCATCAAAACCTGAGAAGGAAAATAATAACACCTGAGAAAATGGGAAATGCACACAAGTAACTTTTGGGAATCTTTTGAGAATAGACAGAGACAGCTGGCAGCCTGGAGAGTCATCTAAAGTTTCTCAGCACCATTGGGGAATCCATTTTGGCTACAGGCCTAGAATATCTGACAGACTATTTTTAGAAACAGAAATATTGAAAGACCATCTTACTCTGTCTTGGCAAAGTTTAGTAGTTGCTTTTCCTTGTGTCCCCGCTGTCCAGAAAGGACAACAATTGTACTGTCAGCAGTCGAGGTAAGGGCAGTTCTTTGTCCAGAAGGCCATTATGCACCAGGAAGAAGACAAACTTCCAAACAGAGTGTCTTAAAAGCCCAGCATTCTCTCAGGATCAGATCAGTGCTGCCAGGAGCAATCATGTCTCACATCAGCAGAATTTTAAGTTATTTAAATGCCATATTCTCTAGGTCTATGAAGTGTTTGAAAATTACCTGTCCATCTGATGTATGTATCTGTAAATCTAGACAACCTAACTAACAAAACTATGGAGATGACAAGCATAGGTGACTATAAATCTGTAAGTCTCATCTACCTAAATAACCTAAGTACTAAGGCTTCATATAAACAAGGTAAACAGTCTGTAAACAAATATGCAGTAAAAGGATAATGACCTCAAAATTGTGACAATACACAAAATATCTTAAGCAGAGGAAGAAATGTATAGTGCAATATGATAACAATTCTAAATATGTATCAATATATAAAATATCCTAAACAGAGGTAGAACATATATTACAGTATGACAAATATAATTTTACATTTGTATCAATATACAAAATATTTCAAATAGTAGAAATATATTTACATTACAAAAAATATAGTACTGTATTTGTATCAATATACAATTTATCCTAATAGGAATATAATAGTTTACATTGATCCAAGAATCCATAACAATGCCAATTATCTAAGGCTGATATTTTACTAAATTAGTTTACTAGTAAATACAATAATATACCTTAATATCCTATCCATTCCACCCTTTTTTTTTTCTTAAGGAGAATATTGAGTTTAATACTTTCTTCCACCCCCAACCCTATAACCATCATCTATAACTCTAAGAAACATGAAATGTTTGGGAGAAAGGGCATTGATTTCTTAGATTTGCTTCCTGTTGTTTAGCAGGCAACAGTATCTCTGTGGGGTCCTGTAAGAAAGCTTAGATAGTTAGTTCTCAACTAGACTAACTGTAGATTCTGCAGCCAGTCTCAAAGTAATGGGTAAAGTTGTCTGAGATTCTGGATATAAGTGTAGTATGATGGACCATCTCATCTTAGAACTGTCCTGAAGAATGTTCAGTCCAAGGTTGATCATGAGTACCATGGCATCATTTTGGATTGGGTAGAGTCATTGTTGTGGGGACCCATCTTTCTTCTGGAGATTGCTATTGGAAAAACTTATTTTTTATTATGGAAAAATTGAACATTTTTGATATCAAAATGCAAAGTTTAGGTTTATTCTGGATAGAAAAAGAATTATTTGAAAGCAAGAACAAGCATGGGAAGAAATGGATTCTAGATGACAATGGTCCCTAGATTATTGTTTTTCTTCTGTCTCACATCAGGTGGCTCTTCTGGTATGAGACAGAATCTCCTGATTTTTCTTTTAGCAACATGCTTGGGTTTAGAAAAGGAGAGAGACACATTCCAACTTCAAAGTCAGCTTGGTTTATAATTGAATTGGGACAACTTTTGTAGAGTTAAAGAGATATAGATGTTAGGCAGTGAGATATTACCCTGTGTAGATTGGTACCAATAGATTCTTCCCTTCTGCTGTAGAATTCTTGGTATCTAAAGCTTTAAGATCTCTGGAAGATGAGTATTTCTATTATCCTATAAAGACAGAAAATAAACCCTGCCCCAACCCTTGTTTGTTAAGTTTTTCTTATAACTTGTAGAGATGTCATATTGGTGGATGAGTTATTATTTCTCCTCATCAAGGGCTTTCTCCTGTTTGAATTGAATTTTTACTAATTTTGCTGATATCTATAGCTTTTCTTCTCCTGCAAAACCAAAAGCAAAACCTCTTCCCCAATGTAGGATGTATCCTAGTTTCCATTCTGAGGTTGACACATCTTTGAAATGAACTGGTTAGTTTAGCTCAGAAGTTTTTTTTCTGTCATCCAATGTCTCATCACAGCTGTTGTCCCTTTCTCATCAGCATTGAGAAAATTCAAAGTTAATAAAGCATTATGTAATCTATTTCTAGGAGTCATTGTTACATTTTTCTGTTAATTTAGCATATCCTCTAAAGTTTGATTAGATCTTTCTATGACTGTAGGATTGTGTGGTATACCTGTAATACCCTTTATATTATAATACACACAAAAAAAAACTGTCTCATTTTTATTTGAGATGTATACTGGGGCATTGTCAGTCTTAATTTATACAGGTATTGTCTTGATGGCCATAACTTCTAATAGGTGTGTATCACAGAATCAGCCTTTTCAGAACTCAAAGCAATTGACCATCGAAATCCTGAATAGGTGTCAATGGTATAGTGTACATATTTTAATCTTCCAAATTCTGTGAAATGAAACACATCTATCTGCCAAATTTTATTTCTTTATATACCTTCTGGATTGCTTCCTGCAGGTAATGGAGTTTGGTTATAAAAGGAACAAGTAGGACATTTTGTTTTTACAATTTCCTTGACTTGTTGCCAAGTGATAGAGAAAATCCTTCTTCAAACTCTTGCTATTTATACAGTGTTCCTTATAAAATTCTGAGGCTTCTAGTAGCTGACTAATCTCATCATTATCTTGTGCTAGAGGACCAGGAAGACCCATATGGGATCTGATGTGTGATATATATCCCTATTTCTGATGATTTCCTGTAATTGCATAAATAATGAAGTTAATTCATTATTATGTGGAATAAATTCAGCAGTTTCAATATGTAAAACAACTCTCTTTGCATATTGAGAGTCAGTAACAATACTGAGGGGTTCTGTGAAGTCCATTAGTACCATAAGATTGGCATACAGTTCTGACTTAGTATGGAATTATATTGGCTTTGAACCACTTTACTTAAGTCTCCTGATTTATACCCTGCCTTTTCTGATTTATTTGCATCAGTATAGAATGTGGGGACTCTAGAAATTGGCTTTTGCCATACAATGTGAGGAAGGACAAATTCAGTTCTTTTTATGAATTCTATTTTCTTGCTTTTGAGATAATAATTGTTAATCTCTCCCAAAAAATTACTGCAGGCTCTTTGCCAGTATTCATTATCTTTTTATAAAGAGGAAATCTCCTCATTAGTTAAAGGTACTACAATTTCTGCTGAGTCCATTCCTGTCAATTGACGAAGTCTTAACTTTCATTTTAGAATCAAATCAGAGATCTTTTCCACATAAGTTTTAAATTTCTTACTTGGTTTACATCATAGAAATAGCCATTCCAATATAATATCTTCCTTCTGCATCAAAATCCCTGTGGGGGATTGTCTAGAGGGGAATATGACAAGAACGGAGTTCGATTCTGGATTCACACTATCCACATGTGCGTCTCATATTTTCTTTTCTACTAGAGGTAATTTCCTTTTCAACTTTAGCTGATAATTCTCTTGGACTATTTAAGTCCTTGCTCCCTTTTAAGGTATTCCAATGATAGCCTGTAAGTTGGAAATGCTTCCTAACAATTTTTGAAAATCATTAAGAGTCAGCAATCAGTCTTTCCTGAGCTGTACTTTTTGGTGTCTATTGTTTTTGGAGATCTACCTTATACCCTAAATAATTAATAGAATTTTCTCTTTTTATCTTTTCAGAAGTAATTTGTAGTTCCCAGAAAGTCAAAACTTTCTTTACTTCTTCAAACATGCTCTCTAAAGTACCTATCTTTGAATAAGCTAATAAGATATCATCCATATAATGATAAATTATAAATTGTTGAAATTTCACGTGAATTATTTCCAATGGTTTTTCCACAAAATATTGGTGCAGAGTAGGGCTATTTAACATTCCCTATGGGAAGACCTTCCATTGATATTTCTTGATTGGCTGGGAATTATTATAATTAGGTACTATGAAGGCAAATTTTTCTCTATCCACTTCTTATAAAGGTATGGTAAAGAAACAGCCTTTTAAGTCAATAACTATAATAGGCCATTCTTTGGGCAACAGAGAGGGCAAGCACATCCCATTCTGTAGGGAGCCCATGGACTGGATTACTTTATTAATGGCTCTCAGGTCAGTCAGCATTCTCCAATTACCAGACTTCTTTCTAATAATAAATATAGGAGAATTCCAAGGGCTGGTAGATTCTTCAATGTGTTGAACATTTAACTGCTCTTGAACCAGCTGTTCTAAAGCTTATAGTTTCTCTTTTGTCAGAGGCCATTGTCCAACCCAGACAGGTTTATCAGTTAGCCACTTTAAAGGTAGGGCTGTTGGTACTTCTCATAGTTAAACAGTAGTTTTGCCTTGTTTATGTACAGCCTGAATGGTTGGTGGCTGTTTTTTATAGTATCTTATATCGTTATTCCTAGAAACATGAATTGGTCTGTATTCCATATCTGAGATTGTAGGAATTTTATTCTGGGTATTCCACTGTTGCAACAGATCTCGGCTCCAAAGATTCAAAACTACATTTGCCACATATGGCTTCAACCTTCCTCTCTATCCTTCTGGCCCTATGCATTCAACCCATCTTGAACTCTGTTTTATCTGAAATAGGGTTCCAAATCCCTAGAAATTGAGCATATATCTCTTGAAGAGGGCAATTTGGATGCCATGATTTTGGTGTAATTATAGTTTCATCTGCACCTATGTCTACCAGGCCCTCCAGAATAATGCCATTAATTTGTACTCTAACCTTTGGTCTTTGTTCATTTATGGAAGTCTGCCAAAATATTGATTTTATGATTTTTTTGGAATTTTTGATCCATCTATCAGAGCTATTCTATCATCTAGTGCAGTATCATTTATTACCGTAGACACTGGGTTATTTTGTTGTCCTGGAGAGGAATTTCCTCCTTAGTGGCTGGCAATGTTTGGACTGCATTCAATTTGGGGGCCTGCAAGAGGCCCCCTGAGGCATTTCTCACTGGTAAAGGTTTGCCTTGTATATCTATTGTTGATTGCATTCATTGGTCCAATGTTGGCCTTTGCCACATCTTCTGCATAATCCAGAATGTTGGGGTCTCTAATTTGGGTTATTTCTAGAAGGAGTATTGTTTCTAGGAGCATCCTGTATACAATTTCTTCTCATATGACCTGGTGTACCACAGTTAAGTCATTTGGTACCTTGAGACTTTCTTCCGCCTCTGGAAATTGCCTTTCCTATCCAAGTCTTATTACCATAGTTAAGAGACTCAAAACCATTCATATAATGAATGCATTCCTCCAAAAGTACTGACCTGACCTTTAATGGTATTCTTTTGCATTCTGCATTACCATCATTAAACACCAAGGACTTGGTTAATATTTGTCTTAGCCCTTGGTCTGATGCTGCTTTTTTTGTGTTTTGTTTTTTGTTTTTGTTTTTTAAATAGATGTGGTCAACCTTTGTAAAAAAAAAAAAAAATCAATACATAATTCTTATTACCCCCGGGGAATTTTTGTACATAGCTCAGTTGGTTCCCCTGGTTCTTGATGTTTTCCCCAATCGTTTAAAGCTGCTGTATGATGTAGGGATATTGCATGCTCATCAAAAGTAACTTGTACATTTCTATCCACAAAATGGTCTTCATCAAGAATTTGATCTTGGGAGATCTCAAAACCTCTCATCTTACCTTGCTGTTCCAGGATCCTAGCTTCCTCTATCAACCAGCTTTTCCATGTAACTGCTGGATATATTCTAGAACAGCTGGATTAATTGGTTCCAGTCATCTAGTATGATTCTATTTGTAGAAGACCATGTATTTACCATCTGTTTTACATATGTTGAGTGTATACCATAGGTGACCACTGCTTCCTTGATGTTTTTTAAATCTCTCATAGGAATAGTTTGCAAAATATATTCCATATATGGCTCAGGATATCTATCATCTGCTGGCTTCTCACCAATGATGACAGGATAGGACATTGTATGAGAACCATGTGGTGATGTTATGACTTGTATGATCTTGCCCTTCTGCTTATTAGTTCCTTTGTCATCTTTACTGAGAGATTCTTCCCAAGCTTGCATCTGAGCACCTAAGGTCTGCTGCAACTATTGAACTTCTGTTGTAAAAGAATCTAGAAATTTCATGGAATCATGCAAACTTTTATGTTCTTCTCAAACACATGATTCCATAGACCTTAGTTTATCAATTAATAGTAATCTTTCTTCCTTGTAAATTATCTGAATAGTGGTAACATTGCTCTGTAGAGTTATTGATTTATCCATTAAGTATTCATATTTGTTATCAATTGAATTAATTCTGGTTATACACTTATTATTAATGGACTGAATTCTTGTGATAAGTTGGAAGATTCCAAAGAAATAATCCTTCTACTTAAATCTTCATTGCTACCCTGCAAAGCTCAGTTGATACAGCATGCTCCATGTTGGGTGCCCAATATTGGGAATAATCAATAGAGTCTATTTAATGATCAAAGTAATTTATTTGGGGTAAACTCACAACCATGGGGGATTTATCATAGGGTCCAGGAAAACTGAGCTATATCCCACACTGAATGGCTTGATCCAAGATCTCAGCATCCAGAACCACAAGGTAGTTAAGAGGAGGGTTTATACATGCATCCTAAATCTTAAAGATCCTCAGTGGCCCCACCACAGGGGCAGGTACCTCAAGGTCATAGGCAGCTGTGACAGTTACAGCTGCCTGAATAGGGATGCTGCTTCAGGGCATGGCTCAAACAGCTACCTACTACAACTCACCAAAGTTCAGAGGTAGTCTACATAGACATTATTGCAAACCATTATTTGAAATATGACTGTTAGTATGAATTTTCATTACTATAAAATATTTTTATTATTCTCTTCAATTTGCAGTTGTTATTTTCTGAATCAAAAATCTTCTGGGAAATGTATAGAAGGTTTGAGTTCTAAGTGGGGTTTTTTTTTCATAAAGTGATTTGTTATTTAGTATTTGATGTCTGCACTGGCTGATATTAGGTGACAGATGTTCTCAGAGAGGTTTGTGGGACTCTTATTCTATTGGCCAACTTGAGTTTTCTGGTCCTATGGCAAAATATTTACTCAAGTACTTTTTTCTACTTGAGTACGAAGCTGCATATTTCAATTATCTAAGGAGCCAATACAGCACTCTGACTCATAGTGACACATGCCATTGGTTCCAATGAGATTTTAGGTGTCCCTTATGGATCTGTGCCCTAGGCAGCTGCAGACTTATCCACAGCTATTTTGGGTCTAAATAAAGAGAAGTCCATCTGAATCTTGGAACATTTGCCACTAGAACTTTTATGGCTTTAAATACATCTCAATCTTTCTCCATTACTCATACTTCAGAGTTTCAATGAAAGGGAAATAAGTGAATGCATGGGAAAGTCAAGCGTAGGTTCTCCACATACGGCTTGAATTACAGGGACGACTGTGAACCTTGGCAACAGAACCAGCTACACTTCCCTCATCCAAGATTAAGGGGAAATAGCATAAATGGAGAATATTTTTGTTGTAGTCAAGCTTTAAGTGGAGGTCCATGGCCTAGGATATGCCTTATTGCTTTCCCAGTCTCTGTGAAATATGTGCAGACTTTTAAACTTAGAGACACTTCCAAAGGAGCATACCACCCAGGCAATACCATGCCATTAACCCTGAAGAACCACACTGGTAAGCACACAAGAATGAGGACTGAGAACAATCTGAGCAGGAACACTGGACACTGCATTAGACTTCATACAGACTTTTAGCAATTTCTTTTCTTGTAATTTTCGAGATCAAAATTCATACTATGAAGACAATGTCTGAAGAAAACTAGACATGGACTACTTGTCCTGTTTACAATTTAAAGCTCAAATATAGATGCAATGTTTTACACTTGGGCCATTTGGCTTTGTCTCTTCCTTACCATGAGTTATTGTTATATGTAAATAGGGTAATCATATAGCACTCATAATTTCCATTTATCCATGATTACTCCTATGTACATTGCTAGACACTTATTACAGTACTGATATGTTCAGTACAGTACATAACTCATTTGAAAGTATGTAAATGAATTAGCACTTTTGTATGGAAACAATCCTGCCAGCCTATGTGTAAAGCAAAACTGTTCATGAAAGGTCAGCATGGTCAGTCTACTTATGAACTTACAAGTGAGTGAGTGGTTTTATTCCTACTGGTTTTGTGGTGAATTCACCTTTGATAGAAACATGAATTTGGTATGTGAAAAGAGGTCAGTGATATGTCACTGCAGCTGTACACAGCATGGCCCTCTTTATTCTGTAAGAGTCCCAGTCAACTGAACATTCAGACTCAAGCTGTGACTGTAACCAGTGGAGATGCTATCTGAAGCACATACATCTATATGCACAATCTATTACAGAGTTTAATTAAGTAGCTACACCTTGATTTCACTGAAGGTTTGTGGCTAGCTACAGCCCTGGTGTATGACAAAACATTTCCTGGTGGGGGGAATGTAACACATGTGTCTATTTACCCTGAATAGAGAGTTCACAAAAGACCAAAAAGTATGAATACCACCAAAGTCCAGCTGGATGAACCAGTGAGTTTTATAGGGATTACTTATAGGAATATGGGTGAGGATTTACTTGCAGGAATACAGATGAGGGGTTACTTACAAGAACAGAAATTACTCAAAGTCAGCTGCATCACCAAAGCCCAACTCAGTGTGTGTGATGGCTCACAAAGCTGGGGACCTGGAGCACACTGCACAGCCTGTAGGCAGCTCAATGAGTTGGAGAGTGTCTTTTCCAAGTGACTCTGGTCTAAACATTTTCTAGATGGCTCAACTGGTCTCTGCTTCTTCCAGGCAGCTGGTCTGGTCTTCTTTGGAGTCTGGCTTATCTGAGAGAAAGAGAAGACTCATCTTCTTTGCAGCTCAGCCTTGGTTCCTCTGAGAAGGACTCTCAGCTTTTATTGCTTACTCTGGCCAGAAGAGGCCTTGTGAATCTTGTCAGTTTCAGAGACTTCCTGAAGCTATTTTGAATTGTTAATCTTCCTGCTTTAGGAGTTTCCTTATAGGGTAGAATATTTTTTAAAGGAAACTTATACAACAACCCTTCTCCCTGCTGACCTGTTGATATTCTCTACCCAGGAAGATCACAAAACACATGTTTAAGATCTGCTATAGAATTATGTATAAGATCTGGTACTCTGCCTGCACCCTTTCATCTTCTCTACCAGTCTTGATGGTCAATCATCTGTGCTGCTTAGTTTTTCCTTCTTCAATTTGACACATGGCAAGTGGGAACCTCAACTGAGAAAATGCTTCCTGATTGTCCTGCAGTCAAATAGGGTGTTTACTTGATTGATTACTTAATTATGTGAGAGGATCTAGTTCACTGTGGTCAGCCTGCTGCTGGGCAGGTTGTCCTGGGGTGTATTAAAATCAGGCTGGTCAAGCCATGGGAAACAGCATCCCTCTGTGGTCTGTGTTTTAGTTCTGGCCTCCAAGTTTCTCTATGTGAATTCCTATTCTGACTTCTTTCAGGGACAGAATATGATGTGAATGTGTAAGCCAATTAATCCCTTTCCTCTCTAATTTGCTTTGGTCATGGCGTTTCAAAGAAGCTTCCCTTCTATGTTAGACTGTTACCTGAAAATATGAGTTAAATAACCCATCTCCTACATTGCTTCATCTGTCAAGAGTATTTTGTCACAGCAATGGAGATGGAACCAGGACAGAAAGTAGTACCAAGGAAGTGGGACTGTTGCTCAAATAGAGTTGACCATGTGGATTTCATGCTTTCTTTGTGGGAAGAATGTGGAAATATTTGTTTAGGCTCTTCCAGCATTGGAAAAGCCATTGAATTCAGGAAGCAGAGCTTCCTGGACCACTCTAGTGAGACCTTGAAAAATGAGAATGACAAGAGAAACATGGATAGCTCTGGCCTGGCTTCCAAGGCTGCATCTAAAACAGAGGAGGAGCTATTTGTGTGATGTTTTGGATACGAATCTGTATGTGCTGATCAGGCTGGGGCAAAAACAGATTGTTAAAGAGCTCAACACTATTGAGAGGAAACATCCTATGTTTCAGTGGAACAGAAGGAAAATGTTTCCTGAGGGTCATGACACAGAGGCTATGATCTAAGGGGCCACACTATGTCTGAAGCTGGCAACAAAACTTGGCAATCTTTTTGGTATAGGTTTAGAAAGCATGAAAACTGCAAGGTTGAAGGGGTTCTGCATAGCAGCTGAGGCCTGGTACTATTGGCAGGGTTTTAGATCCCAGTGGAGAGGCTCAGACACGGAGCTATGAAGGGACAACCTCGGTTGTCATGGACACTTGAGGATATTAGAGATTCCATGGTTATGAGATGTTCACCAAGGTGAGCTCTGTGTTGTGTGGAGTCAGCTGAAGCCTAAGAGACATATGTGAACTGCAGGGACTGGAGACATGTGGCTCCTAAAGCTCTTTGGAGTCCATATGATGAGTCCCAGATGCTGGGCATTGAGATAGGATTGTATGTTTGCTTTGCTAGATTTTGGTTTTGTTTTGATTGTATTGTTCCTTTTGATGCCCTGACTCTTCCCTCCTGAAATAAGGATACTACTCTATGCCATCAGGGTTGGAAGTATATAAATTGTTTATAATTTTATAGGACATCTTGGACTGGTAACTGCTAACCTCACTGCTATGTGCCCAGTTTGCCCATGACTGCTTTGAGGCCCAGATTTCAACATACCTCTTTCAAAATGCTGTCTCCAATGAGGCATACCATGAAAACCATGATGCTTACATTTCACAAATTTGGAGTATAAATGACTACTTAAGGAGCATCAGACAGTGCTCATAGAAAAGGAATTCCCTGCATTTTTGGAAAATCAAAAGGGCCATCTGGATATGGCCAAAATAATGAAGGACCTTGACCAGTACTGAGGTGGCACCATGGGCTTCTGTGATGTTTTATCCCTAGGTGTAGGACTCATCTGTAGCACACATGAAGCAGAAGGAAAAGGAGCAGGGTGAATCAAGCACTAATGCTCCATGCCCACCCTGATGAATGTTTTCCTACAGGAAAAATGTTTTCATGAGAAGCCCCACTGCTTCTCATGAAAAGATCAGGACCCTTAGGAAATGTGTGAATAACATTAAACTTCAATTTGACAAGCAGAGAAAGGAAAGTTTACTCAATGACTGCTGTGGGATAATCCTTTTGTATGCTATGAATATGTATTACTCTCATTGGTTAATAAAAAAAGTTGATTGACCTATAGCAAGAGAGAATAAGTCTAGGTGGGAAAGCCAAACTAAAAATGCTGAGGTGAAGAAGGGCACAGAGAGAGAGAGAGGGAGAGATATTCCAGCCAGTCACCAGGGAAGCAAGTTGCTAGAGGACAGGTAAAGCTCCAAGCAACAGCAATACACAGATTAATAGAAATTGGTTAATTTAAATGTAAGAGCTAGTTAGTAATAAGCCTGAGCTATTGGCTGAGTATTTATATTCATATTCAGCCTCTGTGTGTTTATTTGGGACTGGGTGTTTGGGATGGGAGAACTCCATTTAAATATGGTACCCAAAATGGGGTACATACATCCACATAAAGCCTGAGAAAGCTTAAAAAGGGAGGGAGAGTTCTAGACACACAGAAATGGAATCAGATTAAGCTTCATGGTAGCTGCATTTTCTCGAATGGGCTTTGTTTGTGGGTGGCCAGTGGAGGCATGGCTCCTTTTAAGAGACAGCTCTTTCAAATGAGATGCTTTGTGTGTCAGGGTATTTATCACATCAACAGAAATGAAGCTAAGACAGCTAAAAGAGCTAAGCTGTGTATCTTCTCCAGTTCTCCACCTTTCGGTCTGTGAGTCTTTAATACTACATTAGTCCATTCCTTCCAACAGATCCTCTCTTTCTCTCTCTCCTCTCCCTCCATCATCACTTTCCATGTATGCATATACACACATATACATATAAGCATACATATCTTAAATGGTTTTAGTTCTCTAGATAGTCCTGACCAATGTAGCATCTGTACTTTAGAATGGTTTTTACATAGCAATAGATGAACCTGAGTCCACAGTAATCAATTCTTTTTGCTTTCTTATATGTGCCTGGGCTTTGGGTATTTTGTATTCCTGTGTGTTCACATTCTTCTGTATTCTGTTGGCATAAATCCCTGCCTAGGATACTGCATGCCTTCCTCTAGTCACACTTTATAAATACTCTGCCAAGACACTGATGAGTTATCAGATGCCCAGAGGCTGCACAAGTATGTGGAGAACCCACAGCTGAGGTTAAGGGCTTTAAATACCACCATGTCTAGGCCTTTTCTGTGCCACTCACCACAATTGGCACCAATACTCCATAGCTACCACTCATGCTGATGATCTTCACATCTGGAGATCTCAGGTCTCTCATCTAGTGAATCAGAAACAGAGTTCCAGGCCAGCCAACACTGAATATAAAAACTCTCAAACAATTAAAATTAATAAGTAATTATTAATTAATCATAGGCCTCTGTTGCAAATAAATTCTTATCTTTTTTTTTTTTTTTCAGAACTGAGAACCAAACCCAGGGCCTTGGGCAAGTGCTCTAACACTGAGCTAAATCCCCAACCCTAAATTAATATCTTTAAAAGAAAATTATATTAAAAGCAGAGTTTTGAAAGCTCTTAGAATTCAAATGATTTTACAAAACACTTTGGATGTACATGTACTGTCAGCTGAAGATTTTCTTCTTCAGCAGACGATTTTTTAAAAGGCATACACAAAATGAACTGGAATTCTCTTTGATGTCTGTTGAGTGTCCGTGAAGGAGCAGGTTGCCTCAGAACCAAGAGACATAGTTCAAATAAATGGGCTCACTAGGTTAGATCACAGATAGGTCACATGCTATTGTGGTATTTCTCTAGCCTGTGGCACTATTAAGAGTTGGTAGAACTTGTAGAGGATGAGGACTGGCAGAAGGAATTTGGGTCTTTGGGAACATGTTTTTGAAGGGGATATTGGAATTCCAATGCCTCCTTGTCTTCTGTTTTCTTGTTCCTAGATGAGCAGACCTATTACATCATGTGTTCCTGCCACGATGTGCTGTGTTGTTACAGGCCCAAACCAACAAAGCCAGTGGCCATGGGCAGGGACCTTTATAAGCACAATGCAAGTACACCTTTCCTACTTTTAAGCTGATTTAATCTCAAGTACTTTATCACAATGGCATAAAGCGGATTAACACAAAAGTATATATTTTTTTAAACTTATGGCAAATTGGTCACGTTGACTGTGCTCTTCAGTTAAGTGTATGAAGGATTACTTCACTGCTGGAAATAACTCTATTATATCTTTGTTGGCAAGGTTGACTCATAGTCAATGCACACTGCATTTCTGTTGGATCACAAATGTGCAGGAAAAACTTACTAAGTTTTTTACTGTTCCCAAGAAAGAATTTACTGACTCTAGCCATGAGCGCTTACACAGAGGTGTCACGTTGACTACTGCAAATGATACAGTTATGAAACCCGAATTTTCTAAAACCATTCTACTTAGTGGAGGCAGGAGATGGCAGCACTTGTTCCTGTACCTCCTGAGGTGAAAGTACTCATATTTAATGTATTCATCTTTCATATTCAAGATTTGCTTCCTATGTGCCTTAAGACACACTGTATTTCTAAGATATTCAATCAAGTGAAAGAAGATGAAATGTGTGCGTGATGGCAGGGTATTATACCTTTTATCAGCAACAGCTTTCCCATGTTTCTATAATATAAACAAGAAAGAATGGCTTTTTTCTGCTACTGCCTATCATAAAAATAAAAATTATGCAAGAAACAAAGTTTTCAGATTAATTAACCATGGCAAAAGATTTCCAATTACTTTTTAAAAGGGAACAGATAAGCTAAATTACTTCATTTGTATTCCTGATGATTTAAGGAAACTTAATGCTTAGCATGACATATACATGAATCTTGTGGGTTCATTTTACCTTTCCATACTTCCAGTTCTCATGGGCTCAAGTTTCTTTGAAAACATCTCCTCTAACCAAACACACTGGAGTGCTTGCTTTCATATGGGAAAGAGCATTTCTGTGTGGTGGCATTGTGAAATAAGCTCTGTGTAAGGTTTTTCTGGGGAGTTGAACTTAGTAAGATATGGGGATTCTACCATGTATAGCAACCTTAGGCCTTTAAATACTGTGCACTTCAGTACTTGTCATCATACTTGTCATCACTGGCAAGGATAGCAGCTCTCCTGGAGGGTGAATCATCCCTTGTGAGAATGAAACGTATTACACACAGTCACAGGGGAGTAGGGAGATGGAGAGACATACACACAGAGGGAAGGAAGAGGTAAACGAGACAAACACATAGAGACATACACACAGACACACAGACAAACACAGATGGGAAGGATGGAGGACACCAGACACAAAGACATACACAGACACACACACAGAGGGAAGGAGAAGGTAAAAAAACAAAACACATAGAGACACACACAGATGCAAACACACAGATGGGGAGGATGGAGGAGACACACATATGCACGTGCAGAGACATACACACAGATACACATACACAGGGGGAGCGAGTTGGGAGGAGAGAAAAACACACAGAGACAGCACACAAAGGCATATACAGAGACACACATGAAGAGAGATACAGACACACAGTAACACACACACACACACACACACACACACACACACACACACACACGAGTGCCACTCATAAGTCAGCCTATAGGCTAAGAGAAAGCAAGGTCCTGTGACTTCTGCTATGGGAGCCAGTTCAAAAGTCCCAAGTAGAAGCAATGCACTCCCCTAAGACACACATATCCACACTGCCTCTCCTTCTCCAGAGATGAACGGAGTGTGTGAATGTGAATGCCCATGTCATAGCCTTAACCACAGTGACCACTTGTAGAGTGCCTTGCAAGGAAGCCGTCAAATTTATCATAGGGAACTAGATGAAAGACAGTAAGAGATTCCAGGGTGTGCTAAACACAACTGGAAATTGTGTTCACTCCATAGCACTGTTGTTGCAAAGTAGCAGAGACAGTTGGTTCAGGACAACAGGGACTGACATCTTTACAATTCAGTGGACTGGGAATTCTGAATCAGGCAGCATTTGAGTTCTCTGGGGATATCAAGGGAGAATCCATCCCGTGCCTCTCTCCTGGCTTCTCACTGCATCTGGTACTCCTTGCTGGCCTTGTAAGGACATTGCTCTAGGTTCAGCCTCTGAGCTCACCAAGTTTTCTTCTTGAAGTGTGAGTCTGTTCAGTTCTCTCTTCTTACAAGGGCATCAGTCATTTTGGCATTTAGAACCTACCTTATTCCAGTGTGGCTTCAACTTCATTTGATTGTACATCCAGAGACCTATTTCCAAGTAAGGCTCCATTCACAGCTGCTGCATTCCTGTGGTTTTGGAGGCAGAGACTGTTTCACTTTTCATGGATGTTGGTACAGTGCCCACTATCAGCACTACATACTGCTGCTTGAGGATATGCAGGATCATGCCCATGTAAAAGGCTGAGGCACCGATAAAGTTTGTCTTATGCTTTATTAATTCTTGTTGTATTTTAGAAATTGTACTTTATCATCTTACATAATTACTTTGGTTTAATATATTCTTACTTGACTCTATTGCAGGACTGAGTTGTCCTCCTGAGAGAACATCTATTATGAGAAATAAATAAGTCTTCAATAAATTAACTTATTGAAGAAATTCTAGATGTATCAAAGTTTAGATGGGTCTTATTTTCCAGTTAATTATAACAATATCTACATTACCCAGTAATGTGAGTATCTGCAGATTTTCAGAATTCCTATTGTTCCTGGGGGGTTGTATGCTTGACATACACATGCAAGGAATTCAAAGCTTTGTATAGTCTTCCTATTCTTCTTTATATTGTCAGTTTAGAGGTTAAACTAAAGTCACCAGATTTGTGTTGTAATGTCTTTAATTACTGTATCAGAATATGTTTTTAAATCTTCCTTATTGATAATAGTAACGCATCAATTTATGTCTCAAGACTGAACTTTGAAAAAAAGTTGGAATTGGGGAAACCTCGGTAAGGATTCCCAGAGTCAGTCTACTCATACACCTATCAGCCACCCTACTTATTGTGATGCTCCCAAACTGCAAGTAGTCCTGAGATCAGGAACCCCAGATCCATTGGCCACCTAGCATGCCCAGTGCTTAGACTAAAGACCATGTGGCATGCATGCCCTGTGAACCTCAGGTGTTTAAATGCAACTCCTGAGCCAGTACAACAGCCCACTTACACAATGCTCCAGGATATTCTATTCCTCTCACTCAAGATAGTGACTCCAGATCCTGTCCTCTATCATCTGAAGAGAATGTAGTATCCTGTACCTCATCCCTAAGATGCATTATCCACTCCCTCAGGTGTTTAAATGCAACTCCTGAGCCAGTACAACAGCCCACTTACACAATGCTCCAGGATATTCTATTCCTCTCACTCAAGATAGTGACTCCAGATCCTGTCCTCTATCATCTGAAGAGAATGTAGTATCCTGTACCTCATCCCTAAGATGCATTATCCACTCCCATTGTGTCTCTAGTCACTGCCACCCTACAAATAACACATTGTGTAGAACCAGATGAACGCTACACAGACTTTTGAGGGTCAGCAGTGAGAATCAAAATTGTACCTATCCCTATCTGAACTGAAACCACCTCTGACACCCAGTTCTTGCATTAAACAAGAATGGTCCCAAAACTGAATACCAAACACCATGCAGCTGGCCCATCACCTGACAAGTTGGGTAACATCAAATATCCAAATACCAACGACACACACACAACACCAAATAGCCATATGGTGTTGACTAGTTTTTATGTCAACTCAATACAAGGTAGAGTTACCAGAGAGAAAGGAGCTTCAATTAAGAAAAATATCTCCATAAGATAGGTAAGCCTATAGAGTATTTTCTTAATTAGTGGTTGATGTGAGAGGCCATTGTGGGTGGTGCCTTCCCTGGACTGGTGGTTCTCAGATCAATAAGTAGGCTGAGCAAGCCATAAGAGCAAGACAGTAAGTAGCATTCCTCCATGGACCCTGCACCAGCTACTGCTTTCAGGTTCTTACCCTGTTTGACTTCCTGTCCTGATTTCCTTCACTTATGGACTATAATGTGGAAGTGTAAGCCAAATAAGTCCTTTTCTCCCTAAGTGGCTTTTGATCATGGTTTTTCATCTTAGTAATGATAACTCTAAGATACATAAGAAATACCAACAACAACATAATTCCAGATGTCAAATTTCCATCACAAAACCACAAACAACATTAATAACCAAGACAATATGTCTCCTCCTGAATTTATTACCACATCATAATGTTCCTTGAGAAAAACAACATACCTGATGCTCAAGACAAAGATTTCTGAAGAATGGTTATAGATATGTTCAAGGAAATCAAAGAAATGCTTGAATGGGAATTGCAAAATTTTAAACATTGGAATGAAATAGTGAAAACAATTCAATATATAATTCAATAAAGAGGTGGAATCTCTGAAGAAAAGTTAAACTGAAATAAAACTTGAATGGAAGAACTCAGGAAGTCAAAGGAAAGCAAACAGGAAAGCCTCACCTAATAAACAGGATCTAGGAGAAGAGAGAATATCCATGTCTAAGATAAAGTAGAGGAACTGGATCACATATTAAATCTAAAAATGTACAATGATGAACAGAAAATACAATGACTCTAGAAGACCAAATTTGTGACTCATAGGTATAGAAGAAAAAGAAGAGACCCAGGTCAAAAACACAGATAATATTTTCAATAAAATCATAGAAAAAAAATATCCTAACTCATATGAAAGAGATGCTTATCTTGGGTCAAGAGACATAAAGAACACCAAGTAGACAAGACCTGAGAAGAAACTCATCATATCACATGATAATCAAAACACTAAATGTGGAGCTCAGTGGTTAAGAGAATTTCTTGCTTTTGCAGAAGACCTGAGTTCAATTTCCAGCAGCCACATGGTGTCTTATAACCACTTGTAATTCCAGAGGATCTGTGGACTTCTTCCAACCTCCACAGGTATCAGGCATGCATGTTGTATACATACCAGACAAACATTCTTAAGCATAAAGTAAAATTTAAAGACAAAAAGAAACACCATCAACAAAACAGAACAACAACAAAGATATTGAAAATGAGAAGAGAAAATGATCAAATTATATTTAAAGACAGGCCCACCAGAATAACATCTGATCTCTCAATGAAGACTGTGAAAGCCAGAATGTGGTGATATATTGTGTCCCCAATATATTGTGTACTGTAACAAAACTTATTTGGGGTCAGAGAACAGAACAGCTACTAGATTAGATAGACATAGAGGCCAGACAGTGGTGGCACACACCTTTAATCCTATCACTTAGGAGGCAGAGATCCCTCTGGATCTCTGTGAGTTCAAGGCCACACTGGAAACAGAGCCAAAGGTGGTGGCATACACCTTCAGTCCCAGCACTTGAGATCTCATGTCGTTGCTTGGGAAGGACACACACCTTTTATCCCAGGAGGTGATGGCAGGAAGCAGAAAGGTATATAAAGCATGTGGACCAGGAACTAGAGGCTGTTTAGCAGCAGTTCAGCTGAGATCCATTCCAGTGAGGACTCAAAGGCATTCAGTCTGAGGAAACAGGATCAGCTGAGGAATTAGCCAGGTGAGGTTGGCTGTGGCTTGTTCTGTCTCTCTGATCTTTCAGAATTTATCCCAATATCTGGCTCCAGGTTTTTTATTAATGAGACCATTTAGCAATTTGTCTTACACCAGAAATGTCTTTCGACAGTGTTTGAAAGACCAAAGATAACAGGCAAACTGTCAGCCATAATTAAAGGATGGGAAAACTTACCATGATAAAAATGGATTTAAGAAATTTATGTCCACTAAGCCAGCTCCATGAAGGGTACAAAAAGTAATACTCTTGTCTGAAGAGATTAAATGCATCCAAGAGGTCATAAGAGAAAAAGCAAACAATTCCAGACCAGTTGATCAAAAGAGGTCTATTAACTATGCCACAACAAGACAACAAGAATTAATAAACATTATTCAAAAATAACTCCCAATATTAATGGTCTCAATTCCTCAATAAGAAGACACAACTAGCATATTAGATTAGGAAATAGGATCCATCTTCTTGATGTGAAACACACCTCACCATTAAGAACAGATATCACGTTAGATAAAAAGGATTTGTTTATTATATGAAGATATGTCACTCTGAATGGTTTAATAAAGAGCTGAGTGGCTAATAGCTAGGCAGGAGAGAATAGGCAGGACTTCCAGGCAAAGAGAGGAATTTGGGATGTGCAAGAGATGCCAACAAGACACAGAAGTACCTAAACATAATAAAGGCAATTTACAGCAAGCCAACAGCCAACATCAAATTAAATGGAGAGAAACTCAAAGTGATTCCACTAAAATCAGGAACAAGGCAAGGCTGTCTGCTCTCCCCATCATTATTCAATATAGTACTTGAAGTTCCAGCCAAAGCAATAAGACAACATAAGGAGATTAAGTGGATACAAATTGGAAAAGAAGAAGTCAAGCTTTCACTATTTGCAATGACATGATAGCATACATAAGTGACCAAAAAAAATTCGACCAAGGAACTCATACAGCTTATAACACCTTCAGCAACAGATCAGGATACAAGATCAACTAAAAAAAAATCAGTAGCTCTCCTATATACAATAGACAAACAGGCTGAGAAGGAAATCAGACATCACCCTTTACAATAGCCACAAATGATATAAAATACCTCGGGGTAACTCTAACAAAGCAAGTGAAGGACCTATAAGACAAGAATTTTAAGTCCCTAAAAAAAGAAATTGAAGATGTCAGAAAATGGAAAGATCTCCCATGCTCATGGACAGGCAGGATTAACATAGTAAAAATGGTGATCTTACCAAAAACAATCTACAGATTCAATGCAATCCCCATCAAAATACCAACACAGTTCTTCACAGACCTGGAAAGAACAATAATCAACTTCATATGGAAAAACAAAAAACCCAGGATAGCCAAAAGAATCCTGTACAGTAAAACAACCTCTGGAGGCATTACAATCCCTAACCTCAACCTCTATTATAGAGCTACAGTAATAAAAACAGCTTGGTACTAGCATAAAAACCAACATGTGGACCAATGGAATTGAATTGAAGACCCTGACATTAACCCGCATACCTATGAACATATAATTTTTGACAAAGAAGCCAAAAATGTACAATGGAAAAAAGAAAGCCTCTTCAACAAATAGTGCTGTCATAAATGGATGTCAACATGTAGAAGGCTGCAAATAGATCCATATCTGTTACCATGCACAAAACTTAAGTCCCAGTGGTTCAAAGACCTCAACATAAATCCAGTTACTCTGAACCTGATAGAAGAGAAAGTAGGAAGTAGTCTTGAACGTATTGGCATAGGAGATCACCTTCCTAAATATAACACCAGTAGCACAGACACTGAGAGAAACAATCAATCAATGGGTCCTGTTGAAACTGAGAAGCTTTTGTAGAGCAAAGGATGCGGTCAAAAAAGCAACAGTCTACAGAATGGGAAAAGGTCTTCACCAACCCCACATCTGACAGAGGGCTGATATCCAGAATATATAAAGAACTCAAGAAATTAGACATCAAAATGCCCAACAGTCCAATTAAGAAATGGGCTATAGAGCTAAATGAGAATTCTCAACAGAGGAAGCACAAATGGCTGAAAGACATTTAAGGAATTGATCAACACCCCTAATCATCAGGGAAATGCAAATCAAAACGACTCTGAGATACCACCTTACACCTGTCAGAATGGCTAAGATCAAAAACACTGAGGACAGCTTATCCTAGAGAGGATGTAAAGCAAGGGGAACTCTCCTCCACTGCTGATGGGAATGAAAGCTTGTATAGCCACTTTGGAAATCAATATGACGCTTTCTTGGAAAATTGGAAATCAATCTCCCCAAAGACCCAGCTATACCATTCTTGGGCATATACCCAAGGAATGCTCAATCATACCACAAGGGCACATGCTCAGCTATGTTCATAGCAGCATTGTTTGTAATAGCTAGAACTTGTAAACAACCTAGATGCCCTTCAACTGAAGAATGTATAAATAAAATGTGGTACATATACACAATGGAGTACTACTCAGCAGAGAAAAACAATGACATCATGAAGTTTGCAGGCAAATGGATGGATCTAGAAAAAAATAATCCTGAGTGAGGTAACCCAGACTCAGAAGGATAAACATGGTATGTACTCACTCATAGGAGGATACTAGATGTAAAACAAAGCATAACTAGACTGTTACAACTCCAGGGAGGCTACCTAGAAAACGGGACCCTAAGAAAGACACAGGGATCACCCAATGACAGAGAAATGGATGAGATCTACATGAACAACCTGGATGTGAGAGGGAGAACAAGGAAAAAGAGACCATGATAAATGAAGACACCATGGGAATAGGAAGAAGCAAAGTGCTAGAGAGGTCCCCAGAAATCCACAAAGATACCTCCATAATAGGCTACTGGCAATGGTCAAGAGAAAGCCCTAACTTACCTACTCTGGTGATCCGGATGGCCAAACACCCTAACTATCGTGCTAGAACTCTCATCCAATGACTGATGGAAGCACATGCAGAGATCCACAGACAGGTCCCAGGTGGAGCTCCAGGAGTCCAATGCGGGAGAAAGAGAAGGGATTGTTGAGACCATGACTGGAAAAAGCACAGGGACAAATAGCCAAACTAGTGGAAACACATGAATTATGAACCAATAGCTGAGGAGCCCCCAACTGGATCAGGCCCTCTGGATAAGTGAGACAGTTGATTAGCTTGAACTGTTTGGGAGGCATCCAGGCAGTGGGACCCGGACCTGTCCTTAGTGCATGAGCTGGCTGTTTGGAACCTGCGGCCTATGCAGGGACACTTTGCTCAGCCTGGGAGGAGGGGACTGAACCTGCCTGGACTGAATCTACCAGGTTGAGCTGAATCCTCAGGGGAGTCCTTGCCCTGGAGGAGATGGAAATAGGGGATGGGCTGGGGGGAGGAGGGAGTGGCAGGAGGGAGAACAGGGGAATTTGTGGCTGATGTGTAAAATTAAATTAAACTATAAAATTTAAAGAAAAAAAAAGATAGGGTAGTCGTGACTCTCTGATCTCTTTGGCTATTTACCTCTGTATTTGGCTCTGTGTTTCTGATTTGCTAAGACTGTTTAGAATTTCGTCAACACAAGTCTGTATTTTATATGTCTCTTTTGTGCTTCGTTTTTTTCCCTTTTTAAAACTTTTTTATTCTTTGCTCTTCAGTTTTAATTAAATAAATAGAAGGAAAAACAGAGTATAAAAAAAGACACAGAAGTAGTTGTACACAAGGTGCAGAGGACAGGTAACTGAATCACATGGCAGAATATAGATTAATAGAAACAAGTCAATTTGAGTTATAAGAGCTAGTTGAAGAAAAGCCCAAGCTAAGGCCAAACTTTCATAATTAATAACAACTCTCTGTGTCATTATTTGTGAGCTTGGCAGACCAAAGGAAAGTCCAACTACTCCTGAAGACTTTGGAAAAAGAAGAACAAACAAAACCCCAAAATAGTAGATGAAAGGAGATAATCAAAATCAGAGCTGAAATCAATGAAATAGAAATGAAAGACAATACAAGAAATGAAATAAAGAGTTGAATTTTTTGAAAAGAATAACAAGACTAGAAAAGCTTTAGCTTAGCCACAAAAAGAGAGAACCAAAATAAATAAAATCAGAGATTAAAATTGAAAGATTACAACATATACTGAGGAAATCCAGAGGTTCACAAGGGTATATTAATCTATACTCTGTTAAACTGTAACATCTAAAATAAATGGCTGATTTTTAGTTATATATGACCTACCCCAATGAAATCAAGATAAGTAAATAATTTGAATAGACCCATAATATCCAGTGAAATAGGAACAGTAATTAAAAATCTCCCAACTACAAAAAACACAGCACAGAATTCTACGAGAGCTAACACATCAATTCTCTTCAAATTATTCTGTAAAATAGAAAATAAGGAATGCTTTAAGATTTTTTGTGAATTCACTATATCAAAACTAAACAAAGATTAAACAACAACAAAAATAAGAAAATTATAAGTCATTCTCTGCTGAACATAGATGCAGGATTTCTCAATAAAATACTAAATTCAAGAATACAATAGAAGGATATGTAACGAGAACCTCAATGGTATATATATATATATATATATATATATATATATATATATATATATATGTATATAAATTTATTAGGTGGTTCTTTGGGAAAAAAAAAGACTTACTAATACAGGATAAGGTAAATTCAGTTGCAGAGTCCTTGGAAAGCTGTGGACTGATCACACACTGCTTCATGCCACCTAATCTGGTCTTCACCACCCAAGATAGCGTGAGCCTTTTTCTCCTTCATTTTAAGCAATCACATACTGTAAGCAGATAAGAAGCACCACCTCTATCAGGCCAAATAGCCCAAGATCATGGGAGGAGCAAATTTCCTCTACAAGGGTATCCACCACAATTAACTCAGCTTTATCCAAGAAATGCAGGGGTAATTCACCATATATAAATCAGTAAATGTAGTTAACCACATCAACAAACTTAAAGATAAAATCCACAGGATCATCTCATTAGATACACAAAATCCAACATCCCTTCATAACAATTACCCTGGAGAATCTGGGAATATGGTGGACATATGTCAACATATCAAATGTAACATACAGTAAGCCCACAACTAAAGCATACTAATCAAAGAAAAACTCAAAGCATTTCCACTAAAATCAGGAATAAGAAAAGGATATACAGTTTATTCATTCTTCTTCAATGTAATATCTTCAGTCCAGCTTTAAAGGTTGAACCAATAGGAGCTCTTGGAATATTCCTGACTGTCTAGAGGCAGTACGGGAAACAAAAAGACCACTGCAAATGCTTCAGTTTGAGTTTAGAATGGAGCTGACATAAAGGCTGGCTCCAAAATAGCTGCTGCCAATGGTGATGGCTTTACATACTAATGATGACTATGAGCCCAGGCACAACCTCATCTGGTCTGCTGAACTGTCCACTCGCCTATGGTCCAAAGAGGAGGCAGTGTTGAGGAATGGCAGACGTAGGCCAAGTTAGGGATTTAGGAAGCAGAGAACCTTGATTTCACTCTTCTTATGAGCAATCCCCTGTCAACAGGCCATGGATCATCAGCTGCTCCCTGGGGTTCAGAAGTGACTCTCACAGCAGTCTTGCAGGGCCTGTTCTTGGCCCTGTGGTTACCAATTAGGAGAGAAATGAGCTTGTAATAGCTCCTACTGGTTACTTCTCACAGAAACAGTGGGAGCTCTCTGCCCTGTAGCCAGCAGGGCAGCAGCAGCAGGAGAGAGTGTCCAATTATGGTTTTGAGAGGTAAAGAATATTATTTCTATCTTCATGAGAAAGCAGCACTTTAGGAGTAGGTATAATTGAGGAATTGTTTTACGTAGACACAAAGCAATTTAATTCTCATAAAGTATTAAAGTAAGACATCAAGGAAATGAAAACGTACTTTACCAGCAGTACAGACTTTGGTACACTGTGGCCCTCAGTGTTCTGTCTCTGCTTAGGATGTACTTTGAGTTACTCACTTCCTTTAAAACACAGGTTTCCTCTAACAACTTGGAGGGACTTTACCTCCATTCTCCAGCCAACATCAGTGTTTTAATATCTTTAGAAACTAAATGGTAGCTTTCTTAAGGTTAACACATGCAAGATGTTTCTCAGGACAACAGAGCAATATTCTTATGCAATGTAACAACAGCAAGTCATGACTTATTTGTTCACTACACACACACACACACACACACACACACACACACACACACACACACTTCCATCATTTAATAAGCTATAGGTATTGTACTTAGCCCTGAGGATATCCCCGGCTGATATATCAGCTGAAATACAAAATAAAATTTTAGTAAATGTGAGTTGGCAAATGTATCAGCCTTTTTTTTCAGTTATAATAAAATGCCCAAGGCTGGGTAATTTATCAAGAGATTTATTTTGGTGGCAGTTGTGGAGGACAAAGGCTCAAGATTAGGTAACCTCACTGTTGCCAGCCTCTTGGGTGTGTTACAGCATGGCAGATTGTGGGAGTGGCTAGCACGCAGGAGCCAAGCCAGACTCAGTGTCCAGGTTTTCTTTGCTGTTGCTCTGGAACGAGTTAGTTTTTCCTTCTAATTTTATTTCTTTTCTTAATTTATTCACTTTATAGAGGGATTTCTCCATTGTTGGCTTCGGCACCACTTCCTTGGATCCCTATTCATTGATGACACAGGAAAGATTCCAGAACTGCGTTCCAGGTGCTAAGAGCTCCATCTCAAAGCCACAGTGGAGAAAGCCTTGGCTTGTATCCTACTGAATGCAGCAGTGCACCGTGGAGTCCCTGAAGCGCAACCTAGACCTGGTCCGCATCTTGGGTCGATACTGTCCCAAGAAAAGCAGCTGCTTGGTGTTGAACGCGCCCCTTCGTTTCTGTCGGATAAAGTGAACTGCGTCTTCGTTCTTCATGCCACATTCGATCAAGGCAAGCGCCACCAGCACAGGAGCCCTTCCCAGCCCTGCCATACAGTGCACTGCCACGCAGGAACCCGGCTCCTCACGGAAATTGCTTTTTAACAGGTGCAGCCAATCATCCACTATGTTATCAGGGGGTGGGGCTCCGTCGTTGTAGGGCAGGTCTAGAACGCGGATGCCACGGTTTTCAACTAGAGCTTTATCATACGTGGCATCGCAAACTCTGACCAGGGTTGTCACTCCGTAGTTCTTAAGTTCCTCTGTGAACTTGTGCATCGTAGCACTGGTGGGGTTGTGAGTTATTAGAAACCGCATGTTGTCATAGCAGATCTCCACTGGGGCTGTATGATTCATTATAGCAAATGAGAGTGTGCCTGCATGTGTGATGGGAAAGCGAAAACATTAAGATCATCAAAAGGTCTATTGTCGTTCTTTATTTTCTTTATTTGTTTTGTTTACTCTGTATGAAGCGTCTCCAAGAAAGGCAGAAGTATTTAAATTCATTCGAATTCAACCTGGGCCTTAGTGTCTGCAGATGGATACCTTCAGACTTCAGAAACAGCCAGCTACATACCGAACTCACCTACTCGGCCTACATTTAGACACTACTGAGACAGCAGTGAAGGTTGTCTTCCGCCTTTGTTTACTTGATGTTCGATTTTACCAGAGTCATTAAACGAAATATACTTGCAGTTACTTTTGACGACAGTCTCGTGTCCAGAGTCTTCACGGTACAGTTGAATATGGCACACAGAATCCCCAAGGTCACTTGTCAGGGAAAGTGCTGTGCTGAGCCTGGCAGAAATTGACTCTCAAATTCGGAATCGCCATAAATGTGCAATGTGTTTTTCACCAGAGTCCTGCTGTGATTGAGAAGCTGCAATCTCCCTGCCTGCCTATGCCCTACACACTCCGCCAGGCCCGCTGGCGGCAAGCGACCCTGAGACCATCCTGCCTCTCTGGCTGCCGCTGCGTCTCTGCCACCACCACGCGGATGTCTAGAGGGCCTCGACTTGCTCTGAGCTGGACAAAGCCCCTACCCCAGCTGCTAGCCATGGACACTGCATCCCAGCTAATCGGACCACTGCCACCCCACTCTTAATTTATTTATTATGGTTTGCTTGCAAAACAATGAGTTTCATTATGATGTCTTCACACATATATCATGTGTTTGCTCATGGCTGTTGTCCACTCGCCTATGTAGTTCTCGACCCTCTTCCTCACCCCTCCCTTTTCCCAGACAGTCCTTCTTCTGCTTTCACGTCCTACAGTTAAGTGAAATACATGTATTTAAATCTATATTCTGGCTTGTAATGGAAAATCGGATACTTATCTTTCAAATACTTATTGGCCATTAATTAGTATTTCAGGCAGAAGTCTCCAGCTCTTTAGTCTATGGATAGATGACTTGGGAGTTGGGGTGTTTAGGTTTCAGAGCTCTTTATCCGACATCGGCCCTTGTCAGAGGATTGCTGGTTAAGAATTCTTCCTGTTCTTCTATCTCCTTTGCTGTGTAGAATCTTTTAAATTTCATGTGATTCCATTTGTTAATTTCCCCCAATTATTTCCTGAGCTACTGGATTCCTTTTCTGAAGTCTTTCACGTATGCCTGTATCTTGGAAGTGTTTCTCTCGTTTTCCTCTAGCAAGTCCAAGGTTTCAGGTCCTAAATTAAAGGCTGTGAAATATTTAGAATTTTGTTGTTGTTGTTCAGTGTGAGAAATAAGCTCACTCTTCTTTACATGGATATCTAGTTTTCCCAGAGCAATGTCATGAAGAGGTGGTCACTTCTCCGAGGGGCTGTAGCTGTGTGGATTTATTTCTGCATTCTCTATGCTATTTCACAAGTCTGTCTGGGGCTTAGTACCAGTTCATTTTGTTACTATGGCACTGTAGCATAATTTGAGATGGCTCATTGTATACTTACAACACTGTTCATTGGCTAAGGATTATTTGAGATATTCAAAGTCTTTTGTATTTTTATACAAATTTTAGGGTTTTTTTTCTATTTCTGTGAAATTTTGATGAGGACTGCATTAAATTGGTAAGAAGCTTTCACTATTTCATTCACTTTTACAGTCCATGAGTATGGGAGGTCTTTCCACCTTTGGATATCATATTCATTCTTTAGTCTTTTGGGAGATTTATTACTTTTCTTTTTTTAAAAAGCTGTTACAAATAGGATTTTTTCTTCTTTCTTTACAAATTTATAAGTGTATAGGAAAAGTACTGATTTTAGATGTTGATTTTGTGATCTATTTTTTTTTAAGTGTTTGTCAGGTCTAAGAATTTTTCAGTAGAATTTTTAGAGTCCTTTAAATATAGGAGCATGCCATAGACAAATAGAGATAGTTCAACTTCTTCCTTTACTACTTAAAGAAAATTATCTTGACTATTGCTTATCTATTGAATAAGGGCACAAACACTGAATACCTTTGTCTCATTCCTCATTTTAGAGAAAATGCTTTCTTCTGTCTATTTGAATTTGATTATAGATTTGTCTCATATAGCCCTTAATTAAGTTGTATGATGTTCCTTCTAATCCCTGTATCTTCAGGGCTTTTATCAAGAAAGGGTATTGAACTTGGTCAAAGGTCTTATCAGTATAAATTGAGATGATCTTCTGACCATCTATCATTGTCTATTTATATCCTGTAATTACACCCACTGATTTACATATGTTTAACTTTATGTTTTCATTCCAAAATGAAAATAAAAAGTCAGCTTTTAGTATGAATTTTAAAATTTATACATGAATGCAATGCATTTTGGTTGTCAGGACCCCCAGACTTTTCTCTTTAACTCCTCTTACATCTAACGTCATCTTCCTCACTCTCTCCAATTTCATGTGCATTTGGTTTTTATCACTCACCAAATCAAATTCATGCTGCCCATGATGATGTATGGAACCACTCACAGAGCATGATTAACCTACCAGTGGCTACATCCTTAAAGAAAAGGGAGTTTCCTTTCCTCAGAGGTCATCACTATAAATTGTTCCTCAATTAGGGGCTGAAACTCCAAGTGCCTTCCCATTCCATGCTAGAATGTTCACTGGTTTGATCTTGTACAGACAAACACAGCTGCTGTGAGCTTGTGAATGTGGCCATCTTGTCATGTCCAGGAGACGCTGTTTTGCTTGAGTCCTTTCTAACCTTGTCCACAGTGGCCCCTGAGCCTTGGAGGGAAGGGAGTATACAGGTATCTGTCTCATTCTTGGCTGAGAACTCCAGACCCTTATTTTCTGCACATTGACTAGTGAGTTTCTGAGTCAACCATATCTTCTGAACAAAGAAACTTATCTGATAAGGTCTCCTGAGTTGTGTTTATCATTCTATTCATACTAAAGTGATCCTTCTAGTGTTCTTTGAAGGAATGGCTTAGGGGTCATGATTTTTTTAGCTGCTTTTATCATAAGAGATTTTTCTTTCACTATCAACTATGACTGGAGTATTACGGAATATATTAGACTGATCTGGGAGCTGTACTCTTTCAGATTTTGAAAGATCCAAGCCCAAGCCCTCTTTGTGTTCATAGTTTGAAAAGTTCACTGTAGTTGTTTTGTTTATTCTTTTGGCTCTTGGGGGGGCGGGCACCACCCAGCTCCCCCGACCCAGCTCCCAAGCAAGTACATGGAGGCTTATTCTTTCTTATGAATGTCGGCCTTAGTTTGGCTAATTTCTAGCCAGCTTTCCTTAAATTATCTCATCTATCTTTTCCTCTGGGCTTTTATCTTGCTCTATTTCTATATACCTTACTTTGCTTCTTTCTCTATGACTTACTGTGTAGCTGGGTGGCTGGCCCCTAGAGTCTTCCTCTCCTCCTCTATCCTGCTTCTCACTTCCCCATCCCTCTTCCCAGATTCCCCCTCCTATTTATTCTCTCTGCCTGTCAGCCCTGCCTATCCTTTCTCCTGCCTTGCTATTCTTTCTTTATTAGACCAATCAGGTGTTTTGGACAGGCACAGCAACACAACTTCACAGAGTTAAATAAATGTAACATTAAAAAATGGAATATATCTTTGCATTATTAACAAATGTTTCACATTTTAAACAAACCTTAAAATAATATGCCACAACAGTTAGCAGTTATTCTGATGAGACTGCCTTTGGATATGAGTAGGTCCTTCTGTTTTGCAACTTTCAATATATTGTCTTTGTTTTGTAAATTTTTATTTCGATTACTATGTCCAGTCTGCTGGCCATGTTCACTCTGCTTATTTCTCTCTCTGCTCTGGACTCTTCCGGATGCCTCTTGTCATTCTCTGTCTCATATCTTCAATAAAAATCTTCCCTTTAAACATACCACAGAGCAGTCATGTTGCCAATTTATACAAATATAGCTTAATATATTTATTTATTTCCCCAAATCAGTGTTGTATTACACAAAATTTGTTTCTAGTTGTAAGCATGTAACCTAGGTTCATGAGGTGCTATAGTCAAGTAATTTAACCACTGAATGACACCCATGCCGCTCATTCTTTAGGCAATTTTGCATCAGTTTACAAGCATGCTGTCACATCTCTAAGCTTTCCTATTTGTATCTGGTAAGTGTGTGAAAAAGTAGAGTTGGGACACAAAACTGACAACTGAGCAAATGGTGGAAATAGAGAATTTCAGGGCAGAGTCCCAGTGAGCTCCTGCTGTAAAGGCAGATTCAAGCAGATGATTCATCTGACCTTGAGTTGTCCACTGTCATTGGCCCTCACTCCACTGAAAATGCTCTGGAAAATTTCCTACATGTTGCTAGATCTGATGATGACTCTTGATTCTTATCTTTGATTTCCCAACATCATTTCAGATTACAATACTCCCTTTTCTTGACATCACCCACCTGATTTGTGGGCTGTAACATTCTACTGGTTTCCATTCTGCCTACTCAGCTAGCTGTTTCTTGTTCCCCCAACATCTACATTTTGGTTCATGTAAACCATCAACGAAAAGTCAGCCTACATAGAATGAGAAGTTAAATGCTTGCAAAGAATTCATTGAAACATGTGGCCAGGCCTTCAAGGAATGGGAAATCCCTACCCCCTCTATTAAGGGTGGGAATTTCTAGTCACCCTCAGCCTGATGGGAAGGGCAGTTAATGGAACTGATTGATAACATAACTGTAAGGAAAAGGGTTGACTGGAGCTTTGGAGTTTAGTGCTGGAATTTCACTAAGACCCTGCAAGGAGGCAACCTGAGCATCAGTCCTTAGCTTCTGTTTCCCCTGCGTTCTGCACTGTGTTATGCCTCTCAACATCTGAGTGCAGTGGAAGAGAAAGAGTAGGGGAGACAAAAAACGCAGAGGAAGGAAGCTTCTCGGGCCCTGGGCTGAAGGAAGAAGGCTCAGTAGGACTGAGTGGAAGAGATTTGGTGCTGAATGTTTCAAAGTGGCTCCACCTTATCCTCCTCCCCACTCTTCTCATTCCCTCCATCTCAGGGTGTTTTGTTTCATTTGTTCTCTGATGTTCTACAGCACTGTGTCTACCTCCAGCATTTTCTTACTTTTTTTTTTTCATCCAATGGGCTACAGTCAATCTCTGCAATGCCAAATTACTTCTTGAAATCATTCTTTGCTTTATAGTCAAGGTTATAAATTAATAAACATGGTTGACATTAAGTGTCTTCCCAAGTCTTCAAAATGTTCAACATGAAACCCTGGCACTCATGATAAAAAATATGACTGAGTATCAGACTTGTCTTTTATAAACTGTAAAACTTGCTATAAAAGCATGTCAAACTTAAATTCCATTACCTTACTGTGAGATCCTAACCCTGAAGCCTTTCTACCAAAACTTCTGTGTAGCCTTTGGGGAGAACTTCTTAGATTATTACAGGGCAAAGGCCCATGTCAATACATAACAGCCTTTTTTTCCTATCAGCTTTTAAAATCAACACCAACACCTATTTCTCACCACCAATGACCTCTTGACCTCCAAGTAGAGTCACTGTCTTCTACTACCACCTTCAGTAAGTATTTCCTCTCCTCTCCAAAATGCAATATAAACCTTTTATGCCTATGGTTCTACAACCACATGACAGATCAGGAATGCCAAACAGCTCCTTACTCTCCCCATACATTCCTGCTGTGGGATGTTCTGTTTGTCAAATATGTTGCTCTGATTGGTTAAAATAAATAAAGTACTGATTGGCCAGTAGCCAGGCAGGAAGAATAGGGTAGGCGGGACAAGGAGGAGGAAAAGAATTCTGGGAAATGAAGGCTGAGACAAAAAGACACTGCCAGCTGCCACCATGACAAGAAAGATATAAGGTACTGGAAATCCACAAGCCACGTGGCAAAGTATAGATTAATAGAAATGGGCTAAATATAAGAGTAGGAGCTAGACAATGATAGGCCTGAGCTAATGGCCAAGCAGTTTAAGTAATATAAATGTCTGTAAGTTTATTTTATAAGTGGGCTACTGGACCGTGGGGGCTTAGTGGGACCTGGAGAGAAGCTCTCCAACTACAAATAGCACCCAACGTATTGGCAAGAGTTTCCACCTGAAACCTGAGAAAAAAGATTCTAAAATGGAGCTAAAAACAGCTTCCTAGTTGTCTCTCTCAAGTTAGTGGTTGAGCTACTATGGTGGGTTCCTGGCGTGTGTGTCTGACCTGCAGTGTGGCGGGAATGAGGAATCTACAAGAGGCACTTTACTCTGCTGCATGGTGCATTTAGCCTTTACTAGTTAAAAACAAAGGAGGGGGGTCCTGGGCTATGCACTGCTTTGATAGAACTGCTTCTGATAGTTGATAGTACACTTGGCTCAAGACCCAGAGCTGGCGGTAAACTGTACCACCCCCATGTTGGGAAGCTGAGGTGGGCGGAACCAGCAGCCACAGTGGTGTTTCAATCTTACAAAGATGGATATTACACAGAGAATCTGGTTTATGTTGTCTTTGGGATTTTTAACTACAGAAAAAGATTTGATTGTAAAAGCTGTTGAGTTAAACAAATATGTAAATTTTAAAGGTACCTTGACTTCAAAATTTGGATATAAGGATATGTTGCTTTGGAAAAGAGTCTATGCTTTTGTTTCCACATAAAGCCAGAGGCTATGGATTTGTTCCAGATTAAGATACATCAGGTTTGATCAGCCAAGACCCCCTGAAAGGTCTCTGATGACACCATGGCCCAGATGATCCAACATCCAGAATGGTTTCAAGTCAACTGGCTCAGAGGTTTACCCTCACAGACTACTCTATAATCCTAAAATTTTCTTTGTATCCCCATAAGATATAGCGCCCCCCTCTAGCAGGAAGTAGTAAGAGAAACTATGCCCAATTTCCCAAAATTATCAAGCTGGCTTTGGAGATGGAATTGGCTCACTCCTTCTCTAAACCCAGTCATATTGCTAAAAGAAAAGATTAAGAGATTCCTATGTCCCAAATCAGAAGAGCCCTCTGATGTGGGACAGAAAAACCAATATTTTTATTTAAAGCAGGTTGATTATAAATATGATCTCTTTCTAAAGAAAAAAAAGGGCATATGATATAGATATAATAGGATGAAAGGGTAGATTAATGAACTTACTTTTAAAGAACAACAACTTGTTTAAAATGTCTTATATTGGTATAGATTTTAGTCTATTGTAACAAACTTGAAGTTAATTTTGTTATACTGTATATATATTGTAGTTAGAGTTTTCCTGCCTGGCCCAGTCAGGACAAATCTCTCTTACCCGCCAGTCCCACAGTCGCTCAGACCCAACCAAGAAAGCATACAGAAACTTATATTGCTTATAAACTGTATGGCCGTGGCAGGCTGCTTGTTATCTACTTTTTCTATCTTAAATTAACCCATTTTTGTTAATCTGTACTTTGCCACATGGCTTGTTGCTTACCAGTGTCTTTACATGTTGTTTCTCATGGCGGCGGCTGGCGGTGTCTTCCCCCAGCCTTTTACTTCCCAGAATTCTCTTCTCTCTTGTCCCGCCTATCCTTCCTGCCTGGCCACTGGCCAATCAGAACTTTATTTACACAGAGCAATATCCACAGCACTTCCCCTTTTCTTTTCTTTTTAAGGACGGTTTTAACTTTTACATAGTAAAATTACATATAACAAAACAATTGTCAAGCAAGAATTACAGTTACAATATTAAAGAAGATTTCCTATCTATCTTATATTTGTGAGTCTAAGGTTTTATATCTATCTTATCTTTTATCATAACTGAGGAAATTATAACTATCTAGTCTTCAACCACATCAAAGACCTCAGAAGGATATAATATTACCTGAGAACCAGGAGAAGGATGTAAGCATTTTTCAGGAGTCTTGAAAGAGTAGACAGAGACAGCTGGCAGCCTGGACAGTTACCTAATGTTCCTTTGTAAAGTTGGGGCATTTGTCTTCAGCACACAGGGCTAGAGTCTCTGGGTCACTTCTCTCAGTGTCCTGTAGAATGTCTGGCAGTTTCCTCTGCGAAGCAGGAACCTGAAGGACCATTTTGTCAAGCAAAGTTCAGTGGTCACCTTTTTATGGGTCCTGCATGTCCACTTGATCAAGCAGTCCAGGCAAGACCAGTTTCTTGCCCAAATGGCTATTTTTGCCAAGGTGAAGATAAATTCTACATTAAGTGTCTTTAATGCCCATCTTCCTCTCTGAAGTAAATTGGTGCTGCCAGGACAGATATGTCTCACTGTCTAGAAAGTCTAAATTTTAAAAATATTTTACATGCCATATTCTGTAGGTCTTTGAAGTATTTGAAGATTGCCTATCTATCTGAGATACCTCTATGTATATTTAGAAGACTTAACTAACATGGCTATGAGTATGATTATCATAGATGACTAATTATTAATCTATTTTTAATTATCCATTACAATTTAAAATGAGCTATACAAACATAATTACCTTAAACACAAGTAGAAATATACATACAGTATAACAAAATTTACTTTAAGTTTGTATCAATAGACTAAAGTCTATACCAATATAAAACATTTTAAATGAGTTGTTGCGCTTTAGAAGTAAGTTCCTTAATCTACCCTTTCTTCCTATTATATCTATATCATATCCCCTTTTCTTCTTTAGAAAGAGATCACATTTATAATCAACCTGATTTAAATAAAAATATTGTTTTTTTTCTGTCCCACACCAGAGGGCTCTTCTGATTTGGGACACAAAAATCTCTTAACCTTTTTTTTAGCAATATGTCTGGGTTTAGAGAAGGAGTGAGCCAATTCCATCTCCAAAGCCAGCTTGATAATTTTGGGAATGTGGGCGTAGTTTCTCTTACTACTTCCTGCTGGAGGGGGGTGCTGTATCTTATTGGGACATAAAGAAAATTTTAGGATTATGGAGTGGTCCTTTAGGGTAAACCTCTGAGCCAGTATACTGTATATATATTTCTACTCTCACTTGAGGTATTATGCTTATGCAACTCATTTTAAATTGTAATGGATAATTAAAAATAGATTAATAATTAGTCATCTATGATAATCATACTCATAGCCATGTTAGTTAAGTCTTCTAAATATACATAGAGGTATCTCAGATAGATAGGCAATCTTCAAATACTTCAAAGACCTACAGAATATGGCATGTAAAATACTTTTAAAATTTAGACTTTCTAGACAGTGAGACATATCTGTTCCTGACAGCACCAATTTACTTCAGAGAGGAGGATGGGCATTGAAGACACTTCATATGGAGTTTATCTTCACCTTGGCAAAAATAGCCATTAGGGCAAGAAACTGTTCTTGCCTGGACTGCTTGATCAAGTGGACATGCAGGACCCATAAAAAGGTGACCATTGAACTTTGCTTGACAAAATTGTCCTTCAGGTTTCTGCTTTGTAGAGGAAACTGCCAGACATCCTACAGGACACTGAGAGAAGTGACCAAGAGACTCTAGCCCAGTGGGCTGAAGACAAATGCCCCAACTTTACAAAGGAACACTAGGTGACTATCAAGGCTGCCAGATGTCTTTGTCTACCCTACAAGACTCCCGAAAGTTGCTTGCATCCTTCTCCTGGTTCTCAGATAATATTATATCCTTCTGAGGTCTTTGATGTGGTTGAAGACTAGATAGTTATAATTTTCTCAGTTATGATAAAAGATAAGTTAGATATAAAACCTTAGACTCACAAATATAAGATAGATAGGATATCTTCTTTAATATTGTAACTGCAATTCTTGCTTAATAATTGTTTTGTTATTTGAAATTTTACTATATAAAAGTTAAAACCTTGCTTTTTGAAAAGAAGAAAAGGGGAAGTGCTGTGGGATGTTCTGTATGTCAAATATGTTGCTCTGATTGGTTAAAATAAATAAAGCTCTCCAACTACATATTCCCATTCCATTTCAAAGCAGTTGCAGAACAAAAACAATTTCCATTCCTTGTCATTGATTTGATGTTACCAATCCATCAGAGGATAAATGTACAGACAAAAAGACCAAATGCAAGATTAGACATCTCCTGCCCTTTACAATCAGACCCTAAGTGCTTGGTGCCAGCATACCCAGTGACCTGTGATATCTTCTCCTAACAACCCATGGTGCCTCAGCCCAAATGGACAGTTTTAACAAGAATAAACAGATAAACTATAAAGCTTACTACTTAACAAGATAATGACATACCCACATATTATATATTTAAATGTGATCCCACACAAATGTCACACATTAAAAGACTAAATGACTTCAACTGTTAAAAATGACCCCACTTCGGGTTGGGGATTTAGCTCAGTGGTAGAGCATTTGCCTAGCAAGTGCAAGGCCTTGGGTTCAATCCTCAGCTCAAAAAAAAAAAAAAAAAAAAAGACCCACTTCTTTTCAGAGGTGTGATTCTCTCTCTGAGAATTCACCCTGTCTTTCTTGAAACATAGATGTTCTTCATTAAAACTTTCATCTTGATTCTAGGCTAGTAAATACTTCTATCCCTCTGTCTTGGGTTTTATATTACTGTCATGTCAGTAAGATATCATTGGACTTTCTCTGGACTGCCAGTTCCCAAATAATGACATGGAGACTTTTTATTAAGTATGAAACCTTGGCCTTAGTTTAGGCTTGTTCCCAACTAGCTCTTATAACTTAAATTAACCTGTTTATATCAATCTACACTCTGCCAAGTTGCTAGTTCCCTCTCCTCCATACTGTAAGTCCGACTTCCACATGTCTTACTGGCAAATCCTGCTTCTCTCCTATACAGAATTCCTATCTCCTCCCAGAAGCTCTGCTGACCCCTTCCTGCCTAGGTATTGGCCATTTAGCTCCTTTATTAAACTGATCAGAAGATGACTTGGCAGAGACACATTTTCACAGTATACAAAAAGATTACCTCACAACAGTAAGTAATGTCATAGGACTCTGACATAATGAGTGGGTTACTCCTATGATGGAGTCATAATACGATCTCATTGTGGGACCTCACAGTGTGTGTCCTGGGTGGCTACATACTGCTATGACCTCTCCCTGTGTTCTCTCCACTTTCTGTCTGTCCTGAGAGGAACAGCTTTCTTGACAAGGTTCCATCATTATGCTCTGTGTCTTCCCACAATCCCACAATCAATGGAGACAAGGATTGTGGGTTGAATCTCTGCATTTACAAGCCTCTCTCCCTTGAGTTGTGTCTGTCAGGCATTTTGAGCACAACAATGAGGATTCTCACTAACAAAAGGACAGTACAAGAACATTCTGTGCCGTTTCTATAAACAGGATGTGTACTTCACCCCATCCCACTCATCTTTAAACTATCATGTCTTATACAGAAGGAATAGACCTCTTGATTAAAGAGGAAATACTTTGTATTTTCTAATATTATGAACTCTTACTTGACATCAATGCTTTTTTATTTATTCCTTCACCCTCAAGTTATTTGCTTTACCTCTAGGCATCCAAACAATAACATCATAGTTGAGCTAAGTAATTGTCTAAGATAATTACACTTAAGTAGTAATTAACTATCTGGATTGGCATATGATTGTAAACAATTGTTAAAATTATTAACTGATCATGATGTTGCTGTGGCTTTTCTCCCATAGGAGGCAACAAAAATTTCATGGTGAAAAGATGGCCCAGAGACAAAGGAAGCTTTTTTTTTTTTTTCCAAAGGAAGCTTTTAAGAGAGAACAACAGTCAGGTGTTTCCCACTGTTGTCTGATAGTTTACCCCAAGTGTTCCTTAATCCTTTATATTTTTATATAAAAATAAATTATATGAATATAAATTTGTACATGTCTATACTTAGACACATAATTTTAATAAGAATCTAGCAAATATCATTGTACCAGATGGGTCTGAGATATAAAAATTAATGATCTTTACTATAAGACTCTGACTTCACTGGTTAAGTTACAAGTCTCCCTCAAACACACATATTCTATTCAGAGACTGAAGGAGGAAATTGTCAGTGTTGTGCAAGTGATAGAATAATTGTAAGAGATTCATGACAACTTAATCCCTTTCATTTGGACAGACATTTTCTGGCATGCTTTAAATGAAGGACCAGGATTAGCCACATCTGTTGAGTTTCTTTTTGACTTCTGATGATCATCAAGTAGGCTGTCTCACTAGAACTTAAGACAAATGTAATAGCCAGATAATGTCCTATTGGACTTTAGTTCTCATGTCTGGTTTTCAAAAGAACTTTGGGATAATGTGATGAAGGGCTAATACAAAGGAAGAAATTGTCATGTATCTATCTATCTGTCTTAGAGTTTCTATTGCTGTGAAGACACTGTGACTCTTATAAACGAAAATATTTAATTGGGGTGGCTTACAGTTTCAGAGATTTAGTCCTTTATCATCATCAGGGCAGGACACGGCAGCATGCAGACATGGGACAGTGCTGGAAAAGGCGCTGAGAGTTCTACATCTTGATCCACAGGCAACAGGAAGTTTCTGTCACTGGGTGTAGCTTCAGCAAAGGAGACTCAAAGCCCACTCCTACAGTCACACACTGCCTCCAACAAGGATATACCTCCTTCAACAAGGCTACACCTTCTATTAGTGCCACTCCCCATGGGGAACATTTTCTTTTAAACCACCACACTATCTAACACAAAGCTGCATGTACTAGGTGTATCTTCACTTCTGCACAAACAGAATCAGGCAGATTTCCCAGGGCTTGTTCTTATGCAAATGGAACATCAGGTACCTCTGTCACGGTGCTTTATTGTAGTGGGTAGAGGGAAAAGAAACTAGAAAATATGTCCTCATCTGACACAGCAACATAACCAGCAAACTGGTGAAATTCCTACAGCCGCTCCATAGTCATGGACAAAGGCACCATCGTTCTGTAGTTAAGAGGCTATTGTACAGTTTTGTTTCACAATCTGAGGAGTAACAGAGTACCTAAAGATAAGGGTTTGTTCATGGATGAAAATTGTGATGGGAAATCTTGGTTGGCAGTTTGACTGGATCTAGAAGCAACTAGGAGTAAAGGTCCTAGGCAAACCATGAGAGACATTTCTTGAGTTGTTTATTTGAAATGGGAAGGCCCACCCTAAATGTGGCTCGACTCTCGCAGATAGAAGAGGTTTTGCCCTTTACCTCCTTTCTGGCAAGTGTTGCTGCTGCTCTTGCTCTTCTTGCTCCTGCTGCTTAGGTTACTGCATTCCTTTTCTGCCATCAGCATCTGGCTGCTTCAGAGTGTGGTGCTTCAGGAAGCCTCTAGGCCTCCAGCAACAGACTAACACTGCCGAGGTGCCCAGTCCTATGGCTAGATCAGCTACTGAATTCACAATTCCTTCAGTGTGAAGAAGCCATTGTTAGGCTTCCTAGATCATACTATGCAGGCCAATCTAATAACTATCCATTTAAAAATATTCATTATAGTGGGGTGGTAGTGGAGCATGTCTCTAATCCCAGCACTCAGAAGGCAGTAGGATCTCTGTGAATTTGAGACCAGCCTAGTCTACAGAGCAAGTTCCAGGACAGCCAGAGAAATCCTGTCTTGAGAAAAACAAAAACAAACAAAAAATCATTATTGTGATTCTTTTCCTCTGGAGAACTGGCTAATAGCATGTCTAAGTCCCTCAAAGGAGTCTAATTCTCTTCCTGCTTTGAGCTAATGTCAATGTCCCCAAATCCACTAAACCTACACAAATATAGAGATACTGCAAATGTGTAATAACCTATGAGTGTCTCCCGGAGCCCAGCCATGTGGCCCCAGACAAATTGTTTTACCAATAAAATCACTGGTTCTTTCAATTAACTGAATAAATGAACAAAGCAAGTGTCAGAAAAGTCTTGAATGATTGTCAAAGACTCCAAAGAGGGGTCAGTGACAACACCCTTTTACTCTAGTTTAGATTCATATTATTTAAAAGCATTTTAATCACTCTCTTTCTTGCTACTGAACTCTATGCCCCTATTTCACAAGCTTCTTCTAGTGCTGACTTTAAGCAATTTTCTTCTTGGTGCACGCAGTAAAAGACTGTATTCCTGTCTGATTTATATGGAAGCACATGAGAAGAGAGTCTTGGCTTACAGTGGGTGAATCATGAAGTCACCTAAGCCTGCTCTTTCTTCTTTGGTTAAAATGAGTTCCATTTTTCTCCTTTTCAAGCTGCAATATTTCTTTCTTCTTATATGTCAAATTAAACTCTGCCCTTAGAATTATGACCACCCAGAGGAAACTTAACTGGTTTGGTAAAGGATTTGTCGGAGTAAACAAAACATCTGTTTTCTTTGACATTCTATTCTGTGGCTGGCTTGAGTGTGCTGATCCTTTACAACTACAAAAACAACTTCTGCCTCCATTTGGGGATATGCCATTAATAGGGAGAGCTCAGGGTCTCAATTCACAAAGAATAGCTCCAGTTAACTAAATGGCCTTACTTAGGGAAGATTCCATATAAACAAAATGAAGTTTAGTATGTTTGGAGTATTAGTTAGAACCTTTGCACACTGAATTATACAATTCTATTGTGAAGCTTAGTGAACACCAGTGGTGTCAGCCTTTGCTAAGTCTATTGCTAATTTTCACTTGAGAGATTGGCCAGTATTTCTTTTTCTTGACCAGTGCTTAGAAACCCAGCTTCAGCCATTTCCCTTCAGAATTTTCCAAAATAATGAGTCTATTTTATTTGAAGAAGTTTGGATGCTGGTCCATTTTTTTCCTTTTTCTTTAATCCTGTAACAAAATAGCTCTCACAATGATGTGAAAATAACAGAAATGTAAAGTAACTAAGTAACTAAAATAAGTCAAGTTCTCTCCTCATATCTTACTCCATCAGGAACCTTTCCCAACCCACTCTTCAATGCACAAACTTTTGAAAACAGTTTTTAATTAATCAGACATACTCCTGGAGCTTTGCTTTTATTTCCCCATTTGCTTTAATCTCTGCTGCTAATATTTCTCATTTCAATATTTACACCTTTGAAAAGGTTACAAGTCGGGGCTGGAGAGATGGCTCAGAGGTTAAGAGCACCGACTGCTCTCCCAGAGGTCCTGAGTTCAATTCCCAGCACCCACATGGTGGCTCACAACCACCTGTAATGAGATCTGGCACCCTCTTCTGTATACATAATAAATAAATAAATCTTTAAAAAGGTTACAAGTCATAAATGTAGCCACATCACATTGCCTACTCTCCCTCATGTGTTCTAGAATGAAAGGATGGATGGGTAAGGAAATGCAGTCATTTTCCTATGCCTGCCACTGTCTGCTGTTTAAAATATGTACTTACTGTAAGCAAGTCCATATCTGCATGCATTTATGTCACTTCTAATTTTTATTTTTAATTTATAAATAATAATTATATAGATTTACAAGTTAAAGGTGGCTCTAGGGTGTAAATACACATTTTTCTTGAAGATTTTTATTCTTGGTTTTATTATAAGCTTAACCAAACTGCATTCTAATAGGATATCCTAATTCATACTCTCATGAGCAATGCAGTGCAGATATCTGTTTTCTCATTTTCTTGCCAACACCAGATATTATTAGTCTTTAAAAATTTGTCAATCTAGTAGAGAAAGATTGTAATCTTGCTGTGTTTAAAATTGCACTTGGGCTTAGCAGTGACAGCAATATTTTACATGTTCATGAGACATTTCATCTCCTTTTTATTAATTACCTACCCATAACTTGTATTCAATTTTCTACTTTGCATCATACAGTCATAAATCTCATAGCAATGTTCCAGTCAGTGATAGACACATGAAGATAGAGACTCTACCAGATTAAAATGGAGTTCGCAATTTTCTTTTGCTAGTGACATAGTACCATCAGAACATCATGGTGCAATTTATTATTGTCATAATCATCATGATGCTAGTGTCAACAATCTATTGTGCTGCAAGGTATGTAAAAGTATAGCAAATACAGCTATACACAGCACACAGTGATAATCAATGAGTATTGCTGATTTTATATTAAATAAAATTTTAGATAGTACTTTTCCTATTAGGGTTCTCTTTAGGCTGTGTAGGACTGGCAGGTGTGTATCTCATGTGTACAGCACACACTGTGTCTGTGGACTGCTTCAGGCCCACATTGAGCTATTGACTCACACCATTTGGGTTTGTGTACGAACACCCTATAATGCTGATATATGATATCTCTTAGTGAATTTCTCAGAGTGTATCCCTGTTGTGAGGTATGATAGTGATATATATGAATTAAAGGTATTTATGGAGCATATTCTTTCAGTTCATTAGCTTTTATGTTTGTTCATTATATCTTGTAGAACATGATTTACAGTCAGTCATTTCCAAAGTAGATATTTGTCTTAATACATTTTTCTCCCTTCTAAATTGTTATTTCTAATTTTTTATATTTTATTCTTATTAGTATCTGTGAGTTTTATTTCTTGTATATGTAATGACCTAACTATCAAAACTTATTTCTCTCCAAGGATAGTTGGTTATAAGATATTTTTATGAATAATCAATAGTTTACTCACAGATTTAAAATGAAAAATTAACAAATACCTAGATTGGACAGTTAGGCAAATCCATTTCTTGATTTTCTTCTACTTAAAACTGAATTTTAATCATTCACTTTTAACTAATAATACATTAGTTAAATAATACATTCACTTTTAACTAATGTAATTTTGAGTTTGATATATTTCAAAATATTCTTTGTAATATTCACAGTTTTTTTTCTCTTCATAAGGCTGCGAATTTAGCATATCATATTTTATAAGGCAATATTGAGGGGTGGGATTAGCTGTGATTCTGTAAATAAAGCTAATCTGGGAGCATCCATTGCCTTTAAAATTTAGATTAATAAATTATATGTGTTAATTTTATATAATAACTGTTAAAATGAAGTTTTATGTTATTCTTTTAACAGACCTTATATATTTCTTAACATTTTGCATAGATATCTTTAGAAACTTGTTTTTGTAACAGAAAGTTTATTTATATTGTTTTTATGTATTAATTATACTGATATGAGAAATGACACTGATCTTAAAAATACAATAAACAAAAATCATACTTTGGTGTCAAGCAGGATTCTGAGTCACTGCAGATGCTGAAGAGATTTGCTGACACTTTTTCTGTCATGTGCTGATTTCTTAAGGGTAATGGAACCAGATTAAGAATGAGGTTTGCAGGAGGTTTGTCTTGGTCTGTCCTCAAGCATGACAATAATACTTTTTCTTTTTCTTTTCTTTTTTTCTCTTTTTTTGGGTTTTTTGAGACAGGGTTTCTCTGTGTAGCTTTGCTCCATTCCTGGATCTCACTCTGTACACCAGGCTGGCCTCGAACTCACAAAGATTCATCTGCCTCTGCCTCCCAAAAGGCATGCACCACCTCTGCCTGGCCAATAAAGCTTTTTCTAATTTTCTGTTGTTTACTCTTTCTCATATATTTCATACAAATATACCTTATCAGTTTATAAAGTATTTCCATATACTTATTAGCAAAGAGGTTAGGATTATTCCTGTAGAAAGTGATCTTTTGTATTTGCTAAGGTACACATGTTTTCTTTATAATGGTATAATTAATAGTGTTAGTTGATTACACTTGCTTGATTCATTCTTGTATTTATTCTTCAGCAATGTCTCAATCATTGAAGTGTATCATTCTATTAAACTATAGTTACTTTTTTTTGGTTGTTGTTTTTTTCTTTTTTTTGAGACAGGGGACAGGGTTTCTCTGTGTAGTTTTGGTGCTTTTCCTGGATCTCGCTCTGTAGACCAGGCTGGCCTCAAACTCACAGAGATCTGCTAGGTTCTTGCTCCTGAGTGCTGGGATTAAAGGCGTGTGCCACAACTGCCCGGCAACTTTAGCTACTTTTTTTTTTATTTTAATTTTTTTTTTGAAATTGAAATAACTTTTATTTTTATAAGATCACAGTATAAAAAATACAAAATAGAACAGAAATAAAGTATAGAAAATGTACAAACACATGGAAGCTAAAAAATAAAATACTGAACAATCAACGAGATGCTAAAGAATTTGGGAGTGGGTTCCAAAATTCTTGGACACAAATGGTGGTAGGAATAAAGCACAGCATTCTTGAAATGTACAAAAATAACAGAACAGTGGAATCTACAAAATAAAGTGTTGCAAGAGGGAAGTCGAAGTCTATTGGTATGAATAGACTTTTAAAAATTAGGGACTAGTAGATGGTTCAGCAAGTAAAGGTACATGCCGACAAGTCTGAATTCAATTCCTGGGAAATATGGTAGAAAAAAGGCATTGAACTCTAGTAAACTATTCCCATCCACCATCCACATGTGAGTTACAGTGTGAGCACAACTGAGTGAAAGCTATGTGTGTGAGTTCATACACAAATGACCGTGTGCTGAAAACATAAAAATGAAATATCATTAGTCAGAAAGAAACAACAAAGATCAGACTGCATGTAAATTAGTTCTGAATCATAGAAAGAGATGGGTAATATTCCTTTGGCTTCTATTGTGTGGATCAATTTAAAGAGTATTGGTATTAAGTCTTCTTTGAAGATCTGGTAGAATTCTGCACTGAAACCATCTGGTCCTGGGCTTTTTTTGGTTGGGAGACTTTTAATGACTGTTTCTATTTCCTTAGGGTTAACTATAGCTACTTTTAATAACTGAGTATATTGTTTCAATTTTTACAACTATATGTACGTCAGCAAAATTGAAGTGTTCTTTATTCTTCGGCCATTTTTGTTTAGTATTAGCAGCATGGTAATTTTGAGTTCGTGTAATGAGTTTGAAATTCATTTTTTTCCTGTTTGGATTGGGGTATGTTTAAACTGCCAGGCATATGCTGTGTCTGTGTGGCTGAGTAAACTATTTGAGAGCTGAGGAACTTTCTGTTGAACTCCCCTTGGTCCCTATGTTTTACATCTCTTCATGTGTTACATCACTTGTGAGGTCAGTTTTGTTTCACAATACCATGATAAATGTTTTCCTAGAAATAGCCCATCGTGTTCACACAGACACCTAATGCTATTGATGCTGCAACGTGAGATACATTTGTATCAACAGACTAAGGTACATATCAGTTTGTCTCACTGATATGTTGCAGGAAATTCATCCCTTATATATGTCAACTAAGTATCATAAACAAAACCTTCAATGATACATTGGTTATTTATATACAACAAGGCAGAATAATACCCTGCTTGAACAAAGCAGAGATAGACAACATCACAAAATCTTTACAAAATGCAGATAATCTATAGTTAGGACCATTAAGTCCAAAACCAATGTCTAAATTTTGTAAAAATTTTTAACAAAAAGTAATTGATGTTGAATCTCAAAGAACTACCATTAACTTTTCTAGTATAAGAAGTATTTCCTTCAGTGTAACAGCCTTATCTTATTACATTTCATTTTCAAGTTCCCATTGTATGTAAGTGTGTGTGTGTGTGTGTGTGTGTGTGTGTGTGTAGTGTATGTGTGTGTGGTGTGGTATGTGTATGTGTGTGGTGTTAGTGTGTGTGTGGTGTATAGTGTGTGTGTGGTGTGGTGTGTGTATGTGTGTGTGGTGTGATGTGTGAATGTATGTGGTGTGTGTATGTGTATGTATTGTGTAGTATGTGTGTGGTGTGGCATATGTCTATGAGTGTGTGGTGTGTAGTGTGTATTTGTCACATGTGTGTTGTAATTGTGTGAGTGTGTGTATGTGCTGCAGGATAATGCTTTTGTTCACTGGTTTAATAAAATACTGATTGGCTAGTAGTAGCCAGGCAGGAAGTATAGGCAGGGCAAATAGACTAAAGGAATTCTGGGAAGAGGAAAAGCAGAGTCAGGAGTCACAAGCCAGACACAGAGGAGGCAAGATGACAAGGCAGAACTAAGAAAAGATACCAAGCCACATGACTAAATACAGATAAGAATTATGGGTTAATTTAAGTGTAAGAACTAGTAAGTAATAAGCCTGAGCTAATGGCCAAGCAGTTATAATTAATATTAATATTAAGCCTCTATGTGATTATTTTATAAAGGCTGTGGGACTGTGGCTGACATTTGTTCTGACCACAGGCCAGGTGGGACACAGAGAAACTTCTGAGTACCTGTGTGTGTGTAGGGGAAACTGTTAATGAAATAAAGTTCTCAAGAGGTGCTCATCTCTTCCAGGGTCTAGTCCTCTTGGCAAATGCCTTCAGGAGGGTTTGGGAATTATTTAAAATTTTGGACTCAAGGATCAGCTGATTTATAGGAACTATTTATTGTAGCTGTTTTCTCCAAAGGCCATTTTACTTCCAGGATGTAACTAATTTATACAACTATAGGGAAGACTCAAATCAATCTAGTAGCAACCCTGGGGTAGAAAATTATGTCCTTAGAAAGAGATAGGAAAAATTAGAAAGGCTAAGATTCAATTAAGTGGGAATAGATAATTTGTTATGAAAAACTTAAAAGCTTTTCCATGCTTTGTGTTTTCTAATGTTGTCTCCCTGGGATGGTGGGAATAGGGCTCTAACTGGGTGAGGATGACTCACAACTGTTAAGCTGAAGGAGAAGATGATGGTGGACAGAGAGTCCCAACTTCAGAAATAGGTTCACTGTATCCTATTAGCACATTAGCGACCCCCGTTGAATTCAGCTGTTATACTTTTCTCTAAATTAAATAAATGCTGCTCTTAGTACAGTTTGATGCACAAGGTGATTTAATTAAATTGGTCTTGGGTATCAATATTACAATTATGAAAATACAAAAAGAGTTGAACAGTGATATAAAATTGACCTAGGATAGGAAATCAAGGTACAAATTAGTATTAGGGCCAGGGAAAAGGTGTTTAAGGTGAAGTTTTCTATTTACTCTTGCTTACTTTCCTTCCCCACTTCTTTCTCTCTTTTTTTCATTCACTCAACAAATACTCAGCAGATGTCCCTACAAAGTAATGTAAGTAGAAATATGGAAGCCCATGGGTCATGTCTAGAGGAGCTTTCAGTCTAGTGACTCTGCATTTCTTTTGCAAATGCTGTAACTATTTCTAGGTTTTCTAAACAGCAAAAGTTCTAGTCATTTACTAAGCTGAGCAAGCATATTATTGTATGAGATTTATATGTACTTGCTACTGGACTTAGAACTATAATGCACAATACATAAAGCTTGAAAGCAATGATGGGTGAACTGTACAACGAGATCCACATGCAGGCCTGGGCGGGCCACCCCAGGCTCTGAAGAGAAAAAAATAGCTTGCCTAGAACCTTGTAGGCACTATTATGGTGAGCAATTTATGGTGTGGATGGGAAAGAGAGACAGAATGGTCCATGTCCTGTGGATAGACACATATCTGAAGAGGTGAAAACTCTATTGTGTTGTCCATAGGAGGTGTAGGACTCTCTCCTGAGTGCTTCAGCTGGTGAGAAGCAGGACCAGTTCTCCCTAGCCAGTGCAGGGTAGGGCCAACTCTGTACAGTGCTATTCTCTCAGCCTTGGTGGTATCAGGAGCCTGGGACATCAGCACAGACCACAGCGGCATCAGAGAAATGAATCAAGACATGGGCCTCAGCAGTGGCTCAGGTCCAGGCATCAACACAATAGAGGTGACCCTGTTCACAGGGACATGAGAGAGTTGGCCCTGAGGGCATGAGAATGGGAGAGCAGATAGGGCCTGCCATGTGGTGAGGAAAAGATGCCTCCCCTTGTCATCTGCAGCATGTGGGGGACCTGACCCAACCACTCACCAGCTGCAGCACTTGGGAGAATGGGCCCTGAAATTCCCTGGGCATCACAACAGAGTTGACCCTCTAGACAGGGGCAATGACAAGTCATCCCTGAGGGTGTGAGAGGGGCATAGCTGGTACCACCTCCCTCATCTATGGTATAGTGGTTGGGGCAAGGCTCCAGCTGGTGTGGGAGCTGATCCACCCCTTTACAAGCTGGGAAACAGGCCCTGCACCTCACCTGGTCAGCAAAGCTGGGGGGGGGGGTGCGGCTGGGGTGAGCCATTCTGAGAATATAAGCATGAGAGATCTGGTCCCACCCCTCATCTGCCATATGGTGGCATTGATGGGGGAGAGATATCCTCTTTTCCACTCCTCTATGCCTAAGGCATGTGGGAGAGCTGTCCCTGCCCTCTCAGCAGCTGCAACATTTGACAGTGGCCCTGCACCTCATCTGGGCAACACAACAGAGCAGGCCCTGATGGTCCAGGTGTGGGAAAGCCAACCTTGAAGGTGTGAAGGAAGAAGAACTGGCCCAGCCTCTTGCTCATTGCTAAAAGGAGTGAACCAGCCAAGGCAATGCTGCAGAGCTCATTCAGGTGGCAAGGCCATGGACAAGCTGATGGGCTGACCAAACCTGCAACTACCTAGGCCCAGAACCAGGCTCACTTCAACATCCACCCCATCTATGATCTGCTGGAGCACGTGAAGGAGCAGGTCCTATAGACCCAAAGCTGCAGGATCTCCATGATGCAGATCATTGTTATGAGATATCCAAGAGGAGTCCCAGTGAGGGCTCAGCATCGATAGTTTAGCAGAAGCCAGAGGCCTCAAACCAGACCAACGACTCTTTGCAATAAACACTTTCAAGTAAAAATGTACAGATAAAAAGTTTACTGTGTGACTCACTGTGTCACACTACAGCTTCCACGATGAGGTTGATTTTTTTCTTTTTTCTTTTTTTTTTTGCCTTTTTTCTCTTAAATTTTATTTTTTATTTTGGGGGGAGGTTGCAAGGGCAGAGAGCAGATATAAAAGATGGGGAAAGGAATGGCATAAAGATGCATTCAATAAAAGACAAGAATAAATACAAAGAAAGTTTTTAAAAAGCTGGAAGGCTAGAAATATTCTATTATCATTTGCACTATTATATTCAAAAGCAGTCATAAATAAATAACCTTTGACTCACATTGGGTGTCAAACTCTTATTTACTTTAACATAGATCAAGTTTGAATTTTGCATTAAGCTTTTTAGTATAAATCCATGACTCCAGATACTAAACATTCATCATTTTAAAAATACAGTTGATGTATACATAAATTGTTCATAATTATTGCATTGGCTAGAACTCATACAGCCACACAGCTATTCTATAAACCAATACCCTTTTGAGATGAGAACAGAGTTTAACCCTGTCTCAAAAAACCCAACCAACCAGGGAAACAAAGCCAGATAGCTCCCCTAGGATTTCAAGCTAGAAAATAGTAGAAATAGGGCTTTGGCTCAAGTCTGACATTTAGAAATGATTGAAAACATAAACATGGGCCAAAACCAATGATAAGTGTACCGAAAGCATTTCTCAGAGGGAAATATACAGCTGTGAATGCCTATGCTTACAAAAGAAATTCCTTAAGTAATTTAGCTTTCATCTTAAGAATCAGGAAAGAGCCAAGCGGTGACAGCGCATACCTTTAATCCCAGCACTTGACAGAGCTCTGTGAGTTCGAGGCCAGCCTGGTCTATAGAGCGAGATCCAGGACAGGCAACAAAACTACACAGAGAAACCCTGTTTTGGAAAATAAAACAAAACAAAACAAAAAAGAACCAGGAAAAATCAAACAAATCCAGGACAAATGGGAAAAAATAATAAAGATTTAGTCAAAGGGAAGGAGAGAAACAAAATAGTAAATAAAATCAACAAATAATCACATATATTTTCATTTAAAAAAACAACAAATCAGGAAATCTTTAACAAGACTAAGGTCTTTTCTAGAACCTCTGCCTACTGATAACTAGTAAAAGCAAATTATAAAATTAGGAATTAAAGAGGGAACATTTTAACAGAATTCATAAGAGCAAAATAGCTAGAAGTTATACTGTGATCAGCTGTATGTCAAAACTGTAAAAGCTCTGGAATGAATGAGCCAGTTCCTGGACAATCAGAACAAAACTGATTCAATTAAAAGTTAAAAATGTAGAGAAACCTGCAACCAGTGAAACATTAAATTAATAATTAAAACTATCTCTCACAGTAACTGGGCCTCTACTCCAGGATCCATATTTGCCTAATATGTGTGTGGCCTTGAGTTCAATCCCCAGCACAAAAATAAATAGTAAAAGTTAAATAAAAACATCCCTCACTAAATTCCCCAAGTCTAGATCACTTTGCAAATTATAAAATACTTACATAAAAATGAATGTCACCAATTTCTCAAAAACAAAAATCTTATAAAACCAGTATTGCACTGTACCCAAACCAGGCAAGGACAAAGAAAGTGCACACCCCAAGCCAGCCTGTGTGTGTGCATGTGTGTGTGAGTGGTGGTGGGGGGGTGCTGACCTGGAATTTGCTATGCAGTGGAGGATGACCTTTGACTCCTGACCCTGGCTCTCAAGCACTGGGATTACAGGTATGCACCCCCTATCTCTGCTTCAGCATTTCTTAGGTACATGCTTAGATATGAAGTCTAAAAATAACAAGAATTTAGATTCAAGATCAACATAAAAATACTGACTGGTCGGAGTCAGTGGGTTTGCAGAAGGAGCACAAGAGGTTGGGAGAGAAAACCGTGGTGCAGGGAGGGTATGGACTTGAAGAGAGGAAATGGAGCTGGATTTGATCAAAACACTATCTGCGTGCATGAAATTTTCAAACAATTCAAAAAAACTTTAGGGTTGCGAATTTAGCTCAATGGTAGAGCGCTCACCTAGCAAGCGCAAGGCCCTGGGTTTGGTCCTCAGCTCCAGGAAAAAAAAAAAAAAAAACTTTAATACAGTTGTATTCACAGACTATAGGAGGACAATTTGGAACATCAAAATGATAACTTCATTTGCAACAGTATTAAAAATAAGAAACTGTCATGAATAAATGACATATTTTGAAAATTATACTGTGAAAATGAGAAAATGTCGTTGAAAGACTTAAAGTACTAGATTATTGGTAAGATATTCCACATTGCTAATGAAGATCGGGTTGATATTGACCTGCCGAGTGTTAACTGCCTAAAAGCCTCAGGCAGACTTTGAGGGATAGGGAAGGAAGTTGGCGTGACTGATAACATCTGGCGCATCACATGCCAAACCTGCTGGTACCCACAACTTACAGACTGCAGGGGAACTGACCTTCAAAAGGAATCTGCCATCCCCTAAGTCTTTCCTCTTCTAGCTTACAAAACCCCAAGACCCCACGCCACAGGGCTCAGTCCCACTTCCATGGAAAGACCGAGTCCCTTTGAAAGACCCCCTACAATAGCTTTAGCTTGACTGCTGTAACGCCATTTTGCAAGGCTTAAATCCTATAAAAAGTCCCCCTTTCCCTAGGAAGGCGCGCAAGTCCTCCGAGAGACTTGTCGCCCCAGGTACCTGTGTATTCAAATAAACCCTCTTGCTGTTTGCATCTGATGGATGGTTTCAGTGTGTTCCTTGGGTTCGGGGTCTCTCCTGAGGGAAGATCTCCTCCGGGAATCTTTCACCTTCAGCTGTTCTTGTGAAAGAACAGTTCTACTTCTGGACATGCCTGTCTTTCTTGTATTTCCTCACTGCCTCATCAATCCTGATTTAATGTTTGGTGGTTTTGTGGTGCCACATCCCAGCTTCTCTTTCTGGGAATCGCCTCTTCTCTCCCCTTCCCTACCCCTCTGTCTTTCCAGTGACCCATCCCATCAGGAGGACTGCCGCTAGCGAAGCTTACTGGGCTTTAATGGCCCCAGTTGTGACTTGAAACCCCTGGGTTTTTTTGTGTTCTGAGTTAACTCAGCTTGGCTATTTTCCTCCGTCTACCTTTAATTCATTCTCTCCTTCTCTCTTTCTCCTCCCTGCCTCCCTCCTATCTATCTTCTGGCCACCAAAGCAGAGGCCCTTCACTATTGGTCTAGACCACATCTATCACAAACTCAGGGGAGGTTAAGGCTCAGCCAACATCTGGCGGCACTGCAGACCCAGGCTTTCTCCAGAACTCTGGGTTCCTTGGCCTTTGCTACCCACTTTTCACAGGTAGGCAACACCCTCTTCTGAAAATGAGGCTCACTCCTTGCTGCTGAACCCAGGTGACAACTTGGAGGCCAACTGTAGTCTCACTCTCCCTTCCTCCAGTGATGGTGTTCACACTGTCTGTAACCAAAGACACCCTTGTCACCTATAATTAAACCTGAAAACTTTAGGTCTCACTGACCTTGGACCACCTATGCTCTCTGTTCAGATCTGGCCCGCAAGTCAATTAGACAACAGCCATACCTTCGACTTCTGACTCCTCGACAACCTAGATGATTTCATTAGAAAAAATGGTAAAAGTTCTAAAGTCCCCTTTCAAGCTTCTCTTTTATCTCACTCCTGTCCTGTCCTTTACCCCTCCCTTTCTGCACTTCAGGTTTCACCTGCTCAGACTTTGAACCTAATGCTTCCAGATGATAGCCTAGCTGAAAAGACCCTTCCCTATCAAAACACAGCCTGCTAAGTTACGTTAGCAACATTTTTGGTGCTGTTTAAGCTGAGACACTGGCCCTGGATATGGTTGACCTTCCCACTCCAGATTCATGCATGTTTGTCCACCAAAGCCCTGTCCTGGGTCAGGCAGGGCCCCTGACTCTGTGAGTAGGGAAGGGAAAAAATCAGCCCAATTCTGGTAACCCCATACAGGGACTGGACTGGCAACGTTCCTTAGGAAGTTCGTCCTCAAAGGATCTTTCCGTCTTCTGTCTTATCTCTTCTGCAGCCCTGAGAGAAGCCTCATGCTATGATTCTAGATACTCTGTCATATACTTATAGATTTGGCTTCCTTGAGCTGAGATGGTAAAATTCCTTCTCTGTTTCTTTATTTTGCCATTATAGGTATAACTGCCTAGGCCATAGGTACCATCTCCTCATATATCCACACTAAATTATGCAACTATAGTATTCTTTTTTAAAAAAAGGATGTAACAATCCACTTTTGATCTGCAAAATGGATTCCACAGTGACTTAAACCCTGGTGTAGAATGAGTTCACCTTACCATGGCACTGATTTCAGGTTGAGTTGAAAACAACCCCATAGTTTGCTGCCATATTGGCTAGGGGACCTCATTAAGATGGAGGCAACCATAGGACTTTGCCACCATCTTAGCAAATGTTACCACATGGCACTAGCCAAAGTGGCAGCACACATAAAACTACATGGTCCCACTGAGTCATCTGGGAATCACCATACACTTTTAATATTAGACTAAGGAGAAAATATAAGACCTCTGAAGTATTATTTTATAATCTTAATGTTTTATTTGTTTTAATTTTGATACAGTTTTACATGATACATTTACTGGCTTCTAAGGAGAACCTAAAGTTTTCCCTGGCCATGAGCCTCCAATGTGACATACTAACAAAGCAGCTAACATTTTTAGTTGCAAAGATCCCAACAGACTCTCTGGATAAACTGCCAAGATGGAGACAAGTTGCCCTGAGTGAGGAGGTGCTTTGACAGGCTCTGCTTGGTCTCAATGGCTGCTTTCTGCCTTGTGTCTCTTGGATCTTTTTCCTCTAATAAGAAAAAAGTTTCTTTACACTCCAACATTCCTTTGTTCCACAGTGTCTGCTTTTGTTTCTGCCCATTCTAAGAATATTTTGTTAATTCCATCAGATGAGGATAAGGCCACTACCACAGTTTTGAGACAAATTTGAAGGAAGCTTTAATTAAAAATACTGGCCAGGATGATGAACTCTGGCTAGTCCATTCCTGGGTTCCCAGAAAATGGCCATGAGTCACATTTTGCAGAGGCTTAAGAGGCATCCCATAAGACCACCATATTTCTCATCAGGTCCAATCAGGGGTAAGAATATATCCTGACATACTTCCTGCCTATGAATCTCCCACCTACACATGACCAAGCACATCTGGAGCAGTTGAGTCAAACAAATATATTTAGAGGAACAAAAACATGTGGCTTGTTATATTCCATAAACAGTAGCCTCCAGCATTTCAGGAAGTGTCTGTCCTTGTGTAAGGGACTTACAGGTTACAGGCATTTTTATTTCATGGATTTCTTAGGCATGCTCATTGAAACTTAAAACATAATTTTGACTCTCACATTTCCTTCTTGAGTTGTATATACCCTGAGTCAAATCCTTGACTCTGTGATGGATACCTGTTTATACTGGGATCTAATAACCATCAGTACCCAGACAGGAATTGTCATTCAGTTAAGGCATTAATCGTGCAATAGCCAACTGTAATTAGCAAAAATAGAAGTATCAAAGTCCCTATAATGACTGACATCAGAGTTACTATCTAGGCGTATCCAGGATGAGAATGGGGACCAGTAATTTACTTCATCTCAGGTCCCCTTTGCAATGTTTCTTTGAGTACAGCCAGATTATCTCTAATTAATCCTGAATGGTTTGTATAGAAACAACAATTTTCTCTTAAAGCTATACAATAACCTCTATTTTACATAGAGTACCCTGTCATATTGTAGAACTATTTTAGCTAATGAATCTATGCATTGATAGATCTGGATGGATCTATTTGGTTTTAACAGGCACCTTTCCTAGTGTGCTAATAGGCACTATAGATAGCCATTTTGTCCCCTATCATTCCAGCCTGTTACGGGACAAATGGCAACATATTCTCTTTGGTAACTACTTCCTGCTGAAACCAGGACATTGTTGGCAGGGCCCAGGAATGCTGGGAATGCTAGTTAATGATTGGAAGGGGATTCAGGCAATGGTGCATTTATCAGAACCATCTGGTTAGTTGACCCAGCTGAAGAGACAAGGAGCAATCCCATGGCTGGACTGGTTTACATCAGTTTTCAGCAAGTCCAGGGCTTGTAGCCATTTGGAGCAGGTTGTCACCAGTGGAAATCTGCTGAGAAAAATGTAGTCTAGGGACAGAAGTTTAGGAACTTAAAGGAAAACCTTACATTTGGAACTTTCAGGCCTATAGTCACTAGTATTTGGGGGAGGAGAGGAGTCCCAAGACTAGGGGAGAGAGAGAGAGATCCCACCTTCAGGGATAGACAGATGAGGAAACCTGGGCTATACTTAGCTGGAGTCCTTTGGACCTTTGAGAGGTGGATCTAAGTCTTATGGTTCCCTCAACTCCCTGAAGCTTCCATGAAACTTTAGTTTACAAAAGGACATAAAATTTTTAGATTTAGCAGTATCACCACTGTTTGTATCTATACTGAAATCCACATTGTAGACAAAGCATCTAGCAGATGTCTGTAAAGCAGCTGAAGTAGACTCATGCCTTTGAGTCCCAGTAAAAGCTATGGCTTTGGGTTAAAAAGCATAAACATTTTTTCTCTGTCCAGAGAGCTACCTATATAGCTTGGATAAAGATGTTATTAGCCTGATGAGAAACACCTTTAAATCTATACTTAGAAGATAACCAAAGGAAATGTAAAACATTGAGTTTATGACTGAATAGTATGTAATTAGTGCTCTACCAGCTCATCAGAACTCCACTGATCAATGTTAAAAGTCTGAACCTTTGAAATTTTAGTATAGCAATAGTATACAAGGGGAAAGAAATCTGAAATGTTTCCCATTTTTTACAATCCTTGTCACTTTCTTATACTTTTACAACTTGCATTTATAAATCTTAAGTCATTTTCTTAGACCTACAGAACTTATTTAAGCTTTTACAACCTGAGACCTTTATAAACCTTAGAACATTTTCTTTAACCCTCAGAATTTAGACTTAACATTTTTCTTTCCATCTAATCATTCCTAGAGACAAGAGTTATTATAACTGACAACAGTCATTGCCAAGCAGGTTCTTAAAAATGGAACAGTAAACAGTTACATACAATATGTGTTTATCCTCTAATATGAAATCTGTTTGCACGGCAAACTTGTCTACCTTTCTCATCAGGAGACCTAGTAGCTCTAGAAAAAGTAGACCTGATTTCTATATATGAAATTGACTAATAAGGTGGCAGCAGCCTTACGGGGAAGAGTTGGTTACCTGCTGCTGTTAAACTGACAAAACTATAGTTAGCCTAGCTGCCAATGCTATCAGAGATCTAAGAAAGATAAATTATAGCAAGAAGTGTAATCCAAATGTCCTATGTATCAATAAAATGGCAGAGACTTACCTATTACCTAGACAGTCACCCCAAGCTCCTGTGGTCTCCATGGCTTCATTGAGGGCAGAGGTCACAGGGCAGCAGTAGTCTTCAGTCATCAGGCCCAGGCCTGAGAGATTTTCAGAGGTTTTCCTGTGGAAAAGCAAGTTGGGAGACTGACTACTTTGTCTAGGTGAAGTGGGGCAATCAACTCTCCATTGTTCTGATTGCCCACAGTTTGTGCAGGGTCCTAGTGGTGGGTGAGGCATGGTGCAGTTATGCCTAGTGGTTGGCATTAACACAATCCAGGTGGAATCATAGTTGCCAATGCTCCACCATCTTCTTTGGAGATTTTGGGGTCATTGTTAGGAGCTGAGGTCTCTGTCTGTTATAATAAGCTTTTTCCATTTAACTTTTTTATTTTCCTTTTTCGAGACAAGTTTTCTCTGTGTAGCTTTGTGCCTTCCCTGGAACTCACTCTATAGCTCAGGCTGGCCTTGAACTCACAGAGATCTGCCTGGCTCTGCCTCCTGAGTGCTGGAATTAAAGGCGTGTACCACCACCGCACGGCTGGGCTTACCCTTGAAAACACATACAAGAGGCTATATAAAGCTTTTTCCTATAATTAATTACATTAGTAATTAGCCTGACTACAAGTATAGTTCTGAAAACATTAGAGAATTTTATCCTTTGTAAGATGACTGACCATTAACTTGTATGTTTATAGTTTACAATAAGTTAGTAGCCTTTTCTAGGATTAGGACTTTTTAGCTTTATCCCTATTAGGTTTAGCTTTAAAAACAACAGTTCTGAATTGAAGCTCTTTGTATCAAAATAAAATTTTTAATCATAAAGTTTCTTATGTGACTTGGTTTACCAAAAATAGCTAAAGCTTAACAAAGTTAGCAAAGACAAGGAGGCCTGACATACATTCTCTTTTTCTTTCCAATTCAACCTTTTTTATTGATTCTTTGTGGCTTTCACATCACACATCTCTATCCCACTCAACTTCCTGTCCCGTCCCATCCACCCTCTACCCTTGCAACTCCCACAGGATAAAACAAAATAAAATTTAAAAGAAAAGAAAAGAGGGGAAAAAGGAAAAGAAATTAAAAAAAAAAAAAAACTCATCACGGAAGCTGTAGTGTGACACAGTGAGTCACACAGTACACCCTTTAGTCCATATATCATTATTTGCAAGAATTCATTGCAATGAGTCATTAGTCTGGTCTGAGGCCTCTGGGGTTTTTGTTGTTGTTGTTTGTTTGTTTGTTTTTCTACCACTGATTCTGGGCTCTCACTAGGGCTGGCTCCTCCTGGATATCCTGCTGTTGTTCTGTGTCATGCAGATCTTGCAAATTTAAGTCTGTAAGGCCAGCCCCTTCATATGCTCCAGTAGATCATAGATGGGGTGAAAGTTGGGATGGGCCAACTCATAGCCCTGGTTCTGGTTCTGTGTGGTTGCTGGGTTGGTCAGTTCACCAGCTCTCCCTCATCTTCAACACCAGGGTGAGCTCTCCAACACCGCTAGCTCATACTATGTAGCAAGCAGCAAGGGGTGGGGCCAGTTTTCCTGCTCTCATGTCCTTGGGCCTGTCTTGAACCTAACACCACCAGGGCCAGCTGTTCTGTGTTGCCAAGGCAAGGTGTAGTGGCCACTCTGAAGAGTGCTGCAGCTGGTAACAGATAAGGCCAGCTATCTTGCTTTCATGATGTCAGGGACAGCTCTCCCACCTGCCACAGGCCACAAGGGATGTGTGGGGGCCTTCTTACCCATGCCACTATATGGCAGATTAGGGCAGGGCCAGATCTCTCATGCTTGTATTCTTGGGGCTGGCTCACAAATGCCTCATCATCTGGGTCAGCTTTACTGTATTGTCCAGGCAAGGTACAGGGCCTGCTTTCCCTAGTGCTGCATCTGGTGAGGGTCAGGGTCAACTCTCAAACATTGTAAGTAGCAAGGGGCAATGAGGAGGGCATATTTTCCTAGCTCATGCCACCACATGATAAATGATGGGTCAGGACCAGTCCTTCCACTCTCAAGCTCTCAAGGCCAGCTCACCTGCATCCCAGCCAACAGAATCAGCTCTGTCAAGCTGCCCAGGAGCGGTATAAGGACCCATTCTCCTCAGTGCTGCAGCCAGTAAGGGATGGGTCCAACTCTGTGCAGCCCTCTCTTCTCAGCCTTTGGTGATAAGAAGAGCCACAGACATCAACACAGACCACAGTTGCAGCAGGGCCACAGGCACAGACATGGTCCTTGGCAGTAGCTTAGGCCTGAATGTTGCCATGGCCTCAGGTGGCAAGTAGACCACCAACCTCAGCCCACTTCTCACTGCCTTCACCTCTTTGGATCTGCCTCTCTCTACAGAACATTAACACCACCCACCTTGTACTCCACTATATATTTATTCACCATAATAAAGCCCATCTGTCTGGCAACTTGTAGTGCCTGGCAGGCCCATGTTTTCTCCTCTGGGCTCTGCATACAGATTTGCATGAGGATCTTTGTCTCCCAGTCCAACCATGGTACTTCTAAGGACCTCATGAGTAGCTGGGGCCTGGGACCAGAGTTAGGGCAGGATTTAGGAGCTGGGTACTAGGGCCTAGACATACATTCTTAAGCCTAAATAGATCTCAGGTAAGGTGAGACAATCTCTAAGACAGTGGTTCTCAACTTTCCTAATGCTGAGACCCTTCATCATAAATCCCTATGTTGTGGTAACTCCTTACTGCAAAATCATTCTAATTGATATTTCACAACTTCAAATTTGCCATTGTTATGAATCTCAATGCAATCATCTGACATGCAGATGGTCCTAGGCTACCCTTATGAAATGGTCTTTGGACCCCTAAAGAGTCATGACACAGGTTGAGAACCACTGCACCAGTTTAGGTCATCTGTGTAGGTCTTGCATCATAAGATAAGGAATATTCAAGTTTTTGATGTTTAGTGTTTGGTGCTCATACTGTGGCCCTAACTCTTTAGTGTTTTTTAATTATTTGTTTTTTAAGATCATGTATGAATAATACAAAACCCTTAATAAACTTAAAATATTCCATAGCCTTATAAATTCAAATATTTCAAAAGCTATTCCTAAAAAAAATCCAGTTTTTTCAATTTAAAATTTCTGTAAAACTCCAAAATTTCCTCTTAAAAAGTTTAAAATCTCTCAACTCTGTGCCCCTGTAATATTAAAAATAAAGTACTTTTTTTTTTTTTTTTTTTTACTTCAAGAGGGATTCTAGATAAAGCAAAATCAAACTCCCAAAATGCAAATAATTCAATGCTTAGTATCTGGGATTCACTCACAAGCCTTTGGGCTCTCTCTGGCCCCACCCTTAGCAGTATATATAGCCTGCCTTCTATGTGCCAGCCAGCTCCATTTCATTGTGGCTGGTGTTTCTGGTGACTGTCAAATGGCATCTGCATCTCCAAAACTGCTATAGTCCCCATTGCAAGTGTGTTCTCTTTAGGAACTCCAGCCCAGCTGCACACTAGCAAGTCTCAGCTGTTTTCCATGAACCCCTCATGCCTCTAAAACCAATACAACCCTGGGGAATTCTTATGTTCCAACATTTGGCTACCAGTCCAAGTTACATTCTTACATATGAATGCATGGAGGTGCAGTTTTAATATTTTATTAAACAAGCATTGTTTTAAATCCTATCTTTCATAAATCTTGTTTTCAGGATAGGAATTATCATAAATATAAAAATTCATTGAAATCCAAAATACCTTGGAGACCTGTTGTTGCCTCATTTCTTGGCCCATGTCATGTGGCCACCTTTATTCAAGATGGCGATAAAGTCATGTGACATCTGCCCTCTTCAACCTTAGTAAAGATAGCTGCCTGCCACTTGGCAAGCTACATGTTGCTTATGTCTCCAAATGATGGCATGCCACATGGTTCCTTTTAGATTACCTATGCATAGATTTTTAACTATCAATTCTGTGTTATCAGTTTTAAGCTAATTTTTTTCACAAATTTTACAGATTTTTAACCATACCCAATAAAATAAACATAAACCTTGTGTAGTTAGAGTTTTCCTGCCTGGCCCAGTCAGGACAAATCTCTCTTACCCGCCAGTCCCACAGTCGCTCAGACCCAACCAAGAAAGCACACAGAAACTTACATTGTTTAGAAACTATATGGCTGTGGCAGGCTTCTTGTTATCTACTTCTTCTATCTTAAATTAACCCATTTCTGTTAGTCTATACTTTGCCACATGGCTCTTGGCTTACCAGTGTCTTTACATGTTGCTTCTCATGGCGGCGGCTGGCAGTGTCTCCCCCCAGTCTTCTACTTCCCAGAATTCTCTACTCTCTTGTCCCGCCTATACTTCCTGCCTGGCCACTGGCCAATCAGAACTTTATTTACACAGAGTGATATCCACAGCACTTCCCCTTTTCTTTTTTTTTAAAGGAAGGTTTTAACTTTTACATAGTACAATTCCATATTAACAAGACAATTATCAAGCAAGAATTACAGTTACAATATTAAAGAAGATATCCTATCTATCTTATATTTGTGAGTCTAAGGTTTTATATCTAACTTATCTTTTATCATAATTGAGGAAATTATAACTATCTAGTCTTCAACCACATCAAAGCTTCAGAAGGATATAATATTACCTGAGAACCGGGAGAAGGATGCAAGCATTTTTCGGGAGTCTTGCAAGAGTAGACAGAGACAGCTGGCAGCCTGGACAGTCACCTAATGTTCCTTTGTAAAGTTGGGGCATTTGTCTTCAGCCCACAGGGCTAGAGTCTCTCGGTCACTTCTCTGTGTCCTGTAGAATGTCTGGCAGTTTCCTCTGTGAAGCAGGAACCTGAAGGACCATTTTGTCAAGCAAAGTTTAGTGGTCACCTTTCTATGTGTCCTGCATGTCCAGTCGATCAAGCAATCCAGGCAAGAACAGTTTCTTGCTCAAATGGCTATTTTTGCAAAGGTGAAGATAAGATATGAAGTGTCTTCAATGCCCATCCTCCTCTCTGAAGTAAATTGGTGCTGCCAGGAGCAGACATGTCTCACTGTCCAGAAAGTCTAAATTTTAAAAATATTTTAAATGCCATATTCTGTAGACCTTTGAAGTGTTTGAAGGTTACCTGTCTATCTGAAATATCTCTGTGTATACCTAGAAGACTTAACTAACATGGCTACAAGTATGATTATCATAGATGACTAATTATTAATCTATTTTTAATTATCCATTACAATTTTATATGAGCTGTACAAACATAATACCTTAAACAAGAGTAGAAATATACACAAAATATAACAAAATTAACTTTAAGTTTTTATCAATAGACTAAAATCTATACCAATGTAAAACATTTTAAATGAGTTGTTGCTCTTTTAGAAGTAAGTTCATTAATTTACCCTTTCATCCTATCATATCTATATCATATCCCCTTTTTATCTTTAGAAAGAGATTGCATTTATAATCAACCTGTTTTAAATAAAATAGTGGTTTTTCTCTGTCCCACACCAGAGGGCTCTTCTGATTTGGGACACAAGAAGCTCTTAACCTTTTATTTTAACAATGTGCTTGGGTTTAGAGAAGGAGTGAGCCAATTCCATCTCCAAAGCCAGCTGGAAATTTGGGTGTAGTTTTTCTTACTACTTCCTGCTGAAGGGGGGCGCTGTATCTTATGGGGACACAAAGAAAATTTTAGGATTATGGAGTAGTCCATTAGGGTGAACCTCTGAGCCAGTTGCCTTGAAACCATTCTGGATGTTGGATCATCTAGGCCATGGTATCATCGGAGACCTTTCAGGTGGTCTTGGCTGATCAAACCTGGAACAAATCCACAGCCTCTGGCTTTCTGTGGAAACAAAAGCAGAGACTCCTTTCCAAAGCAACATATCTTTATATCCAAATTTTGAAGTCAAGGTACCTTTAAAATTTACATATTTGTTTAACTCAACAGCTTTTATGATCAAATCTTTTTTTGCAGTTAAAAATCCCAAAGACAACATAAACCAGATTCTCTGTGTAATATCTATCTTTGTAAGATTGAAACACTCTGCCCACCTCAGCTTTCCAACATGGCGGTGGTACAGTTTACCAACAGCTCTGGGTCTGGAGCCATGTGTACCATCAACTCTCAGAAGCAGTTCTATCAAAGCAGTGCATAGCCCAGAAAAACTTTTTTTTTTTTTTTTTTTAACTAGCAAAGGCTAAATCCACCATACAACAGAGTAAAGTGCTGCTTGTAGACTCCTCATTCCTGCCGCACTGCAGGTCAGATGCACATGCCAGAAACCTGCCACAGTAGCTCAAACTGGCAGGCTGCTGCTAACTTGAGAGAGACAACTAGGAAGCTGTTTTTAGCTCCGTTTTAGAATCTTTTTTCTCAGGTTTTAGGTGGAAATTCTTGCCCCACGTTGGGCGCCATTTGTAGTTAGAGTTTTCCTGCCTGGCCCAGTCAGGACAAATCTCTCTTATCCGCCAGTTCCACAGTTGCTCAGACCCAACCAAGAAAGCACACAGAAACTTACATTGTTTAGAAACTGTATGGCCATGGCAGGCTTCTTGTTATCTGCTTCTTCTATCTTAAATTAACCCATTTCTATTCATCTATACTTTGCCACATGGCTTGTGGCTTACCAGTGTCTTTACATATTGCTTCTCATGGCGGCGGCTGGCAGTGTCTCTCTCCAGTCTTCTACTTCCCAGAATTCTCTACTCTTTTGTCCTGCCTATACTTCCTACCTGGCCACTGGCCAATCAGAACTTTATTTACACAGAGCGATATCCACAGCAACCTTGATTTGCAGAACGTTCACATAAACCACATCTAATTTTTTTTTGGCTGATCAGCTTTGCTTTGTTCTCCCTGTCACAGAGTCGGGTTGTTCCCCTGATCCTGGACATAGAGACTTTAAAACCATGCCTAGATTTGAAAAAGGGAGAATTATAACCTAATTCCAGAGCAAGCTTTTTAATAAAGTAGAACAGCATAAAAAGAACTTTAATATTATAACCAAACAATGCAGAGCATAGAACGCTCACACACTCAAAGAAGAGGAGTCAGAAATAAAACATGCAGTGGCCACCATACATTCACACATTCAACTGAGTCTGGTCCATTTCTGTCTCAGCTCCATGTCTGCAACAAAACTTATGGACACACCAGAAAACACAGACCCATTCACAAACACAAAATAGACAAAGCTTTCTACATGAAGCAGACAGACAAAACTTTCCAACCAACCAGAACCAGGTAGGTGGGTGATGTCTTACTATTTTTCCTGTATGAGAGAATATTGGGGTCCTGTCAAACTCTTTGCACATCCCAGCTCAGGATTGATTCTACAGAACAGAACCAGACTATGACTCACTAGGAGACCTCTGCAGATGGCACACTCTTGCTGCCTTTTCAGCAGAGCAGTTCACTCTGATAGTTCCTGAATGGAAGGCAGACTTGGAGCTTTGGAATATCTCAGGGCACATGCCTCCTGAAGTGGCCCCTCAACTCTAGACATCCAGAGTAAAAGTCTTTTTGGCTTTAGAATTTTGGCGTGTAGCCTGAAATTTGCTAAATAATTCCAGAAAATGTTAATCCCACTGAGCATTTGGAACAAAATATAAAGCAAGCTTTCATTAAATACTGGCCAGAATGATGGACTCTGGCCATGTCCATTTCTAGGTTTTCAGAAAATGGCCATGAGTCACATTTTGCAGAGACTTAAAAAGGCAAACCCAGAAGGCCCTGCGTATTCCCCATCAGGTCCAATCAGGCAAGTGTATATCCTGACACACCTCCCACCTGCATCCTCCTGCCTACATGTGATCAAGCACAGCTGCTACAGTGGAGTCAAACACGTTTGTTTAGTGGAACAAAAACATGTGGCTTGTTATCTCCCATAAACAACAGTCTCCAGCATTTCAGGAAATGTCAGGAAGTGTATTACAGGTTAGAGACATTTTTTGTTCATGGATGTCTTAGGCACAGTAACTAAAACTTCAAACAAAACTTTGGCTTTCACATTGTTTGGCAAAGATCTCTATGTTAAGTTTCTTATTCACAATGAAAATTATGAAAATATAATCCCTCAAAATAATAATGTTCAAAACCTCAGTTTATTAAAATATATATTATATACAATTATGTAAATATAGACAGCCTGTCCACATGTGATTACATTTTTTATCATGTAATTAGTAACAAACTGATTTACAAGTAAATGCTCATATAAACTAAAATTTCTAATTTAGCCCAATTTCATTTTCTTCATAATAAAACTAAAATTAAAAATATAATGGTCCTGAACATTCCCTTGATCTTTATCCCAATTATGGTTCTACAACATGGTTTACAACATACTCTATTGCTTGACTGTATAAATTAACCTTAAGTGATAATTATCCCTACTCCAGAATATGTTTTTTTTCCTATTGGACAATTGCCCTCCCTTTAGAGAAGAATAGCTTATTCTGTGCTTTTAAATGTGCTTTATATATAAAATAAATGTATATATGAACACAAATATTGTAAGATTATTACAGAATTTCTTACATTTCTTCATACCATATACTCTAATCATGGTTTCCCCTCCTCGATCTCCTCTCATATCCGCCCCACCGTCCCACCCATCTAACTCTGTGCATTCTTTTAACTCTCTTTAGAAAACAAGTAAGTCTAAAAAGAAAAAAGCAAAAGCACAAGAAACACACACACAATATAACCACAAAATAGGAAATCATAAGACCAATAAACAGAAGACCAATAAGATAAAAAATGCCCAAACAAAGAAATGTGAGACAAAAAAATCTACAAAAATGCCATTGAGTTTATTTTATGTTAGCCATCTATTGCTGGACATGTGGCCTACCCTTAAATGTGGTTAATGTACCCAGTGAGTCTTCACAGGAGGAAGTGTTTATGGTATTGGAAGGTACTCTGAATGATGCTAGAGAAGACAGGTAACCACTAACCCAGTTACAAACCCTTTGCTCTACAATGGTGACCTGCCTGAAAGGTACACTGGTGCTGCAGTGGCACAAATGTGTTGGGAGCAGCCAACCACTGTCTGATTGGATTTAAGACCCATTATCATAGCTAGGTTTTCTATTGCTATGACCATGGCAACTCTTATGAAGGAAAACATTTAACTGAGGTGGCAGCTTACAGTTTCAGAGAGTTAGTTTGTTTTATAATGGCAGGGAACATGGCAGCTAGAAATATGGTACTTAGTGGTGCCAAGCTGCCCTGTACCTTTAATGGGCAATCAAAGAAGCTAAGCTTTGGGTCACCCATTACTGTCTTATCTCACCATAATCTGTCCCATCTCTTAACTTACAAAAGGCTTACACACTTTACCTCCTTCCTGGGTTCTTTCTCTCCAGGTGGCATTACTAGAAGATGTTACACTTACTTTCCATATTTGTCCACCTCTTAATATTTCAAGCCTCCTCCCTCAACCTAATGCTGACTATTCTCCTTCTCATTCCTGCACAGAAACTTTAGAGGAACTGTTACCTCACCCTTCACAATACAGGAGTGCACAGTGCCTCAGGCTACTTATACCTGGTACACAGATGGCAGCTCCTTTTTATATGAAGGGACCCATAAAGCGGGTTATGCCATAGTGTCAGATACTAAGATAATAGAGGCACAGGCATTACCCCCACACACCACTAACCAACAGGCTGAGCTGATAGCTCTCACCCGTGCCTTCCAACTGGCACAGGGACAATCTCTAAATGTTACACAGACTCCAAATATGCTTTTCATATCCTCCTGTCCCACGCTGCTATTTGGAGGGAGTGTGGCCTTCTCATAGCAAAAGGGGGATCCATATCTAACTCAGGCCAAATAATGGCCATGCTGGAGGCTTCCCACCTCCCCAAGGCTATCGGAATTGTCCACTGCCAGTCTCATCAGACCGATAGCTCTATCATCTCTAGGGGAAACAACATGGCTGACCAGGCAGCCAGGACAGCGGCCCTGCAGGGACAAGTCTCACCTCACCTACCATAGGGAATAAATACAGTACAGCTTACACCCTCACAGGAAACTCCTGACACTAGGCAATTTCTCTCCTATCTACACCAGCTCATTCATCCTAATAATCTTGCTCTGTCCCAATTCGTAAAGGCTCACCTGCAGCCCACCTCTGAGGACTTACAGTTCTTAAGAACTATTACTGCCTTTTGTGATATCTGCCAAAAAAACGGATCCCAATACCAAGTACAGAAGTCAGCCTTTTCCCACCCACCAGACTAGAGGTTCCCTTCCAAAGACTGACTGGCAGCTCGATTTGACCTCTATGCCCACTGTCAGGAAAGTTAAATATCTCCTCATGATGGTGGACTCATTTTCAAATTGGGTGGAGGCATATCTGGTTTCTAATAAGCAGGCTCAGACAGTTGCAGACCTCTTCTCTGAGAAATTATTCCTCAGTTTGGGGTTCCTGCTTCTCTTCAGTCTGACAATGGCCCAGAGTTTACCTCTCAAATTTCTCACTTGCTAAGGCTCTTAACATTCCTTGGTTTTCATATCCCATACTGTCCTCAATCCTCAGGAAAGGTGGAACGTACCAACCGGTCTTTAAAAACCATTCTAACTAAGATGTCACAGGAACTTCACCTCTACTGGGTAAGACCTCTAGCTCTTCTCAGTCTCAGGGCTCTTCCTAAAAAGCCTCTTTCAATTTCTCTGTTTGAACTAATGTATGGAAGGCCAGTTCTAGCACCAGGTCTTTTATCCAACCCTCCAACTGTTCCAGACAGCCTGTTAACTCCCCTTCTATGTCACCTAAGGTCTATCTATGGAGCTATGCAGACTGTTCATTACCTCAGCTGTATGACAATCATTGCCCACCTCCAATCCACATTGGGGATCAGGTTCTTCTCTTTCCTCCAGGCCAGTGCCCTTCTCCCCTTTCCCCTAAGTGGCAGGGGACCTTCTAGGTAATTCTTGTGACTCCTACAGCTGCTAAACTCAAGGGCTTTCCTCACTGGGTCCACATGTCTTATCTAAAACCTTTATCTCACCTCCATCCCAGAAAAATCTCTCTTCATATACAGTAAAACAAACAGGGCCTTGCACTCTCAAGCTCCAGAGGACACCAGGATCCACTGCCTTGTCACCAATTCAGGAGGAATAATCACCCCTCCCTTTCCCAACTAGGGCCACACAGATGTGGGGTAAAAAGGACCATCAGAAATATCCAGGCGGTAAGGATCAGTACTCAGCAACTGATCACCTGCTTTTCCTAAAAGCTAAACTAATAAAGAAAAAAGATGCCTTAAATAAACTACCTCTAATAAGGCTTTGTCTCAGGTAAAAAATTAAACAGAGTACTAAAACACCATAATAATCACTAATTCTATCACAGCCACCTTTTTAATATGCCTCCATCTGGACAGGCTAGATCTACCTCAGATAAATGTCAACTCCAAAAAATAAAATAATAATGATTCTTTTTTCTCTAAGCTTTTTCTATGTCACCAGTATCTTGTCAGACAAAAGGTTCCCAGCCACACCATGAAGGATGGACAGCTGCAGAACAGGGGATGACAGAACTTGATTCCAGGACTCCCACCATCATCCCAGGACTTTAAAAGCTACCCACCCCATTCCCCCCAAGAGCCAACTTACGCCCACCATCCAGCCAGAAGCAGTCTTTGAGAGAAATGGCACCCCATATCCACTCATCTGCCATTTTTTCTTTAAAAAAAAAAAACAAATAGTCAGGGATGATATGAATTCACAACATGCCCCCAAGGTTGGGCATGCCCGGTGGACCTAGACACTTCTGCCTAGCCATTTCCGGGTCAAAATAGCCATTTCTGGGTCAAAATGTCTCGCATGACCAGGACCCCATGGCTTTGCGTGGTTGTGTAAAGCGTGCAGCACAATCATGTGATCTACATGCATGTGTGGAGTAGCCACATGAGCCTGTGTGTACAGGTGTGGCCCAGCCTTTATAAGTCGGTGCCATATTCCCTGACTTCTCTCTTGATTCATGTGTGTTTTCCACAGGCCTGTTCATGTCTGTTTCTCTCTTTCCTATCTTAATAAAACTCTTTTTAGTGGATTCTGTTGTGTTTTGTGACATTTCCTCACAGGGTAAGAGCACCACCAAATAACTAACAAACCATCTGGCCCTGTATTTTTTTTTTTTTTTTTTGGTTGGGAGACTTTTGATGACAGACTCTATTTCCTTATGGGTTATAGGACTATTTAAATTGTTTATCTGGGCTTGATTAAATTTTAGTATGTGGTCTTTTATATTTTCCAATTTTATGGAGTACAGACTTTTGAAGTATAACCTAATGATTCTCTAAATTTCCTTAGTATCTGTTGTTATATCCTCTTTTATTTTTTATTTTGTTAATTTGGATATTCCCTCTCTGCATTTTAGTTAGTTTGGATAAGGGTTTGTCTTTCTTATTGATTTTCTCAAAGAACCAACTCTTTGTTTCATTGATTCCTTGTATTGATCTCTGTTTCTATTTAACTGATTTCAGCCCTAAGCTTGATTATTCCCTGTCATCTTCTCCTCTTGGATGTGTTAGATTATTTTTTTTTCTAGAGCTTTCAGGTGTGCTGTTAAGTCACTAGTGTGAGATTTCTCCAAATTCTTTATGTAGGCACTTAGTGCTGTGAAGGGGCCCCAAAATAACTTGACCACACAGCAGCCATGACAGGATTAGGGGCCTAGGCACAGCTTCTGTGACAGGCTTACTGGCAGACAAGACACTCAGATCCAGGAAAAGCCTTAAGCTGATACCACCCAGGATCTAACCCGGGCTGAACACAG